>NC_063161.1:125864510-126210344 GCF_023159225.1 Perognathus longimembris pacificus | reverse complement strand
TAAGATGCTCCTAGAAAGCCTGTGAAAATGAAGATCCCTAAGATACAGTACCAAAGATTTTGAACAATAACTCAAGTTTGACTTGGGAATTTGATTTTAAGTTCCTAGGTGAATCTGTTGAGGGTGGTTCATAGATAACATTTCAGAAACACTACAGGAGATAATAGTGGACTGTGGAGTAACAATGTCCAAAGGACATGAATGTTTAGATGTGTTTCAGACAATTTTGCAGAGAGAGCTACAATCCCGAAAATAGAGAATAGCAAAAATACAGAGCAAGAAAAACAGGTGATGGTGCAATGGTGGTCATTGTGAGCCTTTTATAACACAAGAAATGTCAGCATTCCCTTCTTTGTGCAACAAAGGACCAATGAGTAAAGAAATGAGACTCAGCAACAGTGAATTTTCAAAGACAAGAAGTTGTAGAATAATTTAACCTTATTTTGTGACTTAATCTGAAGTCACTCTTCATGATGTAACTAAGGTTACAACTTTATATCTGTCTCAGAATACATTCAAAACTATTATACTGACCCTAGAGGGTGGGACTCTTAATTGAAATTAAGTTAATGAGACAAGAAATGGCTGTCAAAACATTTCATATCTACCTTTTACTTACATACTAACTGTTTTCCATTTCTCCAGACTTTTCCTATTCATGCATGTTGCTTTAAAAGGCTCTGATTCTTAAAAAAGAAAATAAATGAATAAATAAATGCAAAAACCTCTCTTTTTGAAGTACACCAGAAATTTATTTATAGATGAATGTAGTAATATGAAATAGCTTCTGACTTTGGTGATCTTGCTTTAAGCACCAATACTCAGTATTCAAAGGATAGCTGCCAAAAGTTTGACTATTAAATATTAAAACTCTATCCTGGATGTGTAGATTCAGATTTTAAGTTTAAATCATAGCCACTCTTTTACAGAAATGAATATCTGTGTTTTTCTTGACGACAACTTACCTATGTATACTATATCATAGCCTACAGGAAATTAAAAATTTACCTACAGTGTCTGCCATAAGAGTTGAGATGGTTTATTAGCATAGTCCATGTTTTCTGTCTGGAGGTTTTGAGACAAAGAGGACAGGACAAAACACTACTGCAAAATCCAACAAGGGCATCCCATTGACAGATTGTGTCTTGATGCCTTGTTCCATAGGCAAGAAATACATGGAGAAAAAATGAGCAGATCATACAAACATAGCCTATGTTCCTTGATACCTCATTTCTGACATTGTATTATGTGGCCGTGTAACTGCATAACTTGTAGTTCCCAAACTCACCTTGGGAATAATGTCTGCCCTTTCTCACACCCTTCCTACATTCTATCTGACACTCTTATTTCCCCAGATATCTAATGTAGCCAATCACCCAGGGCTTGCTTAAATGAAGCCTCTACCAAGAACGTGTCTAGCCTATATGAGCAGATAGAAGGAATTGTTCTTTTTTTTTCAGTTTAAGACATGAGGATTTAAATTTAGTATGAAAATATTTTCTGGCTTTAATTTGTGTGTATACACACACACAGACACACACACACAGACACACACACACACACACACAAACATACACACACATCCTGGGTCTTGAACTCAGGGTTCAGGCACTGTCCCTGAATTATCACTGCAGGCTCCAGGCCTGTACTTTATCATGTGAGCCACAGTTCTACTTCTGACTTTTTGGTGGTTAATTGGAAGTAAGGGTCTTACCAACTGCCTGGGATCGTTTGAAACAGTGATCCTAAGAACTCAGCCTCCTCAGCAGCTAGAATGTGCAGGGGTGAGCTATAGGTTCACAGCTTAAATTATTTTACAGTAAAAGTAGACTTTTCTTTTTGTTTGTTTGTTTTTGTGGGGTTTTTTTTTTTGTGGTTCCTGTTGTTTAACTTGTAGTATTGGGCATGACACTACAACTAAAATCTGCAATGTTTTATGTATCATTTTATATATCACTTTTTTTTTAAGCCAGGCAAGTCTTTTCTACTTTGCATTTGTACTAATTTCAAAGGCAGGCAGCAAGCTTCTTAATGCTCATTTTTGTTGTTGTCCTTTATTCTCTTTTCAGGATATTTTTAGATTTTAATCAGTTTGCAAGTAAATAGTGATCTGCCTTCTACACAGGCTCCCTGTGTTCTCCAGATCTAATTATATGCTCTCTAGAGAGGCTTAGTTTCTCTAGAGTTAAGCAATTCATTGATAAAAATGAGTGAGACAGAAATAATTATGAAGAATTTCTTCCAATTGGTGTCAGTTGTAATAACCATATTATTATAAATCTCCCAATCCTCCATCTTATCCACAAATATATTATGAGAGAGAGTACATGTCACTGCTTTCCTGTAATCTAGGGATATTCTTTTTTTTCTTTATTGTCAAAGTGTGATACAGAGGGGTTACAGATTCATATGAGAGGCAGTGAGTACATTTCTCTTTATAGTTGTTACCTCCTTATTTACCCCATCCCCCTGCCCCCTCCCCCCTAAGTGCAGTTGGTTTACACCAAATGGTTTTTAAGCATTGCTTTTTGAATGTTTTGTCTTTTTGTTCTTTGTCTCTAGATTTTGGTATTCCCTCTCCCTTCCCCAGTTCTATTACCCATATCAGGGTACTCGGATGTAGTACAGTGGTAGCGAGGGTACAGCCACAGGAAAGGACTATAAGTGAAACAAACTTAGACAAACCACTCAGACAAACAAACAGACGAGGAAAAAGAAAAAAAAAAAAAACAAGTAGTACGAGTTCACGTAGCATGTTGTGAATAATTACAACAGTGGTATAACTCTTGTTTCCATAACATGGGGTTCATTTCACTTGGCATCTTCTTATGTGGTCATATGGGTGTAGTTATTGGGGTATTTTGGTCTTTCACCATGACTAGACCATTCCTATACTAGCTATTCTGTATGAGGGACACCATAGGGTTTATGTTTCTTTGGGTCTGGGTCACTTCACTTAGTATGATTTTTTTTCAAGTGCTTCCATTTCCTTACAAATGGGGCAGTGTCATCACTTCTGATAGAGGCATAGAATTCCATTGTGTATATGCACCACATTTTCCTGATCCACTCATCTACTGAGGGGCATCTGGGTTGGTTCCATATTTTAGTGATGACAAGTTGTGCTGCAATGAATATAGTTGTGCTGGTGGCTTTAGTGTGGTCTTGTAGCCTTTTGGGTAGATGCCCAAAAGTGGGGCTGCTGGGTCGTATGGGAACTCTATGTTTAGGAACCTTCCCACTGCTTTCCAGAGGGGTTGAACAAGTTTGCATTCCCACCAACAATGTAGTAGAGTTCCCTTTTGGCCACATCCTCTCCAGAATTTGTTATTATTAGATTTCCTGATAATAGACTTTCTTACTGGGGTGAGGTGGTATCTCAGTGTTGTTGTGATTTGCATTTCTTTTATGGACAGCAATGTAGAGCACTTTTTTATGTGACCCTTGGCCTTTCTCACTTCCTCCTCACAGAAGTCTCTTTTTAGGTCTTTAGCCCATTTGTTGAGAGGGCTGTTGGTTCTTTGATTGTTTGTTTTGGAGGAATTTAACTTTTTGAGTTCGGTGTATATTTTAGATATCAGGCCTTTGTCTGTTGTATGGCTGGTGAAAAATTTTCCCAATCTGTGGGCTTTCTATTTATCTTGGAAGCTATATCCTTTGCCCTGCAGCAGCTTTGGAGTTTGATACAGTCCCATTTGTCCAGCTTTTCTTTGATTTGTTGGATTTCTGGGCCTGTGTTGAGGGAGTTTCTTCCAGTGACAAGGAGTCCTAGAGTTTCTCCTATTTGTTCTTGCTGAGTTTTCAGGGTATCTGATTTTATTTCCAGGTCTTTGATCCATTTGGAGTTGATTTTGGTGCAGGGTGATAGGTGTCTAGTTTTAGTTTGTTACAGAGGTTGACCCAGTTTTGCCAGCCCCATTTGTTGAAGAGTCTGTCTTTGTTCCAACCTATATTTTTAGCTTCTTTGTCAAAGATTAGGTAGCCATAGGTCTGCTGGTTCATTTCTGGGTCTTCAGTTCTGTTCCATTCGTCCTCAGGCCTGTTCTCTGCCAGTACCAAGCTGTTTTTATTACTATAGCTTTTAAGTACAATTTACAGTTTGGTATTGATATTCCTCCTCTACTGTTCTTTCTACTTATGATTGGTTTTGCTGTCGGGTGTTTTTTATTGTTCCACATGAATTTCTGAATTGCTTCCTCTATTTCATTGAAGAATAATGTTGGGATATTGATGGGTATTGCTTTGAATTTGTAGATAGATTTTTTGTAATATTCCCATTTTCACTATGTTAATCCTCCCAATCCAGGAACATGGGAGGTTTTTCCGTTTCCTTTGTTCTGCCTTAATTTTCTCTTTTAGGTTTTTAAAGTTCTCATCATAGAGTTCTTTCACTTAAGGTTATTCCTTAAGGTTATTAAGGTTATTCCTAGGTTTTTTATGTTATTTGAGGCTATTGCAAAAGGTGCTGCTTTTCTGATTTCAGCCTCGCTCTTCAGGTTGTTAGTGTGTATAAAAGACATTGATTTGTAAGGATTTGTTTTATATCCTGCTACTTTGCTAAAGTTTTGGATCAGCTCTAGTAGCTTGGGAATAGAGTCTATAGAGTTCTTTAGGTATAGGATCATGTCATCTGCGAAGAGAGAAAGTTTAACTTCATCTTTTCCTATTTGGATCCCCTTTAAGTTTTCTTCTTGCCTAATTGCTCTGGCTAGGAATTCTAGCACTATGTTGAAGAGGAGAGGAGAGAGTGGACATCCCTGTCTTGCTCCTGATTTTAAAGGGAATGGCTTTAGCTTTTCACCATTTAGAATTATGCTTGCTGTTGGTTTGTCATAGACTGCCTTTATTATATTCAGGAATGTTTTCTGGAATCCCAGTTTTTCCAGGGCTTTTATCATAAATGGACAAGGGATATTCTTGTTAATTTTTGCAACATATTTAGTGAATCACAATAGAAAAGGAGCCCACTCAATGCATACCAAAAGCTACTTGTTATAAGTCAGTTTACATTTTAGAAATTTTTATCATTCTCCAATGCTAGCTATGCATTTGTATTTCAATCAACACTGGCAGAAGAAGACTGTTTTCTTTCTAAATAGCTTTGATATCAAATGCCAAGAGAATGATACTAAATAAACTATGTTTTGCATTTGTCCTGTTTTGTTATGGTACGGAATCAAACCCACAACATTCAGCATCCTGGGTAAGTGCTCTACCACTTCTCCATATTCTCCATTCATAAAATAAGTTTTCATATCATAATTTCGTAAATTATACCCAACTTACTCCTAAGGGTGTAATTATATTACTCAATTTGACTGTGCTTTCAATTAACATTACCTAAATAAAAATAAATAAATTGACAGATGAGTGTCAATTGTGCTGGCATAGGAATTAACACCAGCTTAAATTTTGAAAAAATCTTAATAATTATCAGTTATGAATGTTGACATGTGAATGTAACTGTGTTCAATATTGTAGGCCGGATATCTATTATATCAGTATCACAACCTTATTAAACAAGCACAATTACTATTTTATTTCATGCCCAAGAGCCTGGATGTCACTCATTTATTGCACCACTCTTGGCCAACTGCCTATGTCCTTCACATCATACTGGCTGTAGTTATATGTCTTCTTATTCCCATTGAACTAGTATTTTCATAGGAGACTGATAAAGAATTGGAGAAATTCAAGGAAACAGTTTGAAGAGCAAACCATTTGTTGATTGCTATCTTAATCCATTTGAGCTATCACAAACTCAAATAAACTGTGGGACTGGCAAAGAATTATAGCAACTAGGATGTCCAAGATGAAGACATCAATAGGACCCATGCAAAGTAAATGTCCTTTTTCTGCTGTTTGGCTCATCGATGGTGTCTTCTAACTCACATCATAAAAAGAAGGCAGCTTCCTTGGTGCTCATGCCTGAGTGTTCTCTCCTCAAAATTATGACCACCTAAGACTTCATTTTTTAAACAGGTCATCAGGTTTCAACATTGCAGTCTAGGAATGTCACAAAAATTCAGACCATAGCCTATGGACATATGAAAAGCACTATGGACAAATCTGGAATCATACAAGGATAATTATCAGGCAATCCTGATATAATCTGGGGGACTAATGAAGGTTTCTATGAAGAAGTCATTTCTAATCTGAGTACTACTTAGAGCTGCAGACCACACCACAGGAGGTTGCCCATAGACTGATAATTATGAGTATATTTGAGAGAGGAAGTAACCTGCACAAAAACCCTAAGAATAGGAAAGAGTTGGACACATTTTAGAAATATAAAACATAGCTCATGTGTTTGCAGCGGGGAGAGTGAACAGCAGCGTAAAAGACTCTCCTGCAGGCCACCTGTAAATTTTAGATTTTAGCCAACAGGAAATGGTAAGACAGAGGCTTATTTGGATTCCGTTTGTTTATTTTAATGAGGAGTGAAATGAAATCAGATTTGCACTTTAAAAATGATTGTTTTGGCAACTCTGTAGGAAATGAGTTAGTCAATAGCACGAATAAGTAACAGAATACTTGCTCAGAGGCATTTATAGGAATGAAGGTCAAAAATACAGTACCTTGGAACAGATAAAGACAAAAGAGGTCAAGACAAGTGGATGGAGTCAAGAACAGTTTAGGAAACATAATTGGCAGAACTTTTTACTTGCTTGAGTGAAATGATGGGCAAAGGGAAAAGAGAAAAGCTTGTTCAACAGGGTGGATATTAATTAAATAGTTTCCCAAGGACAAATAGCTAATAGATGTTAGGGATTGGGACCCTGTATAGATCTTCTTCTCTCAACAGTAAGCTCCCTTAAACCCAGAATAAAATAGTCAAGCCTTGAAGCATTTGAAATCCCATAATGTTGAATGGCTTTGCTTGGACATGTGTGACAAAATACTGCAGAGACATTTGCAAATGCAATCTTTACAAATGCAAAATAGTTTGTGGAACAAATCCAGTTGTGTCATTCAGAATTTGCTGGCATGATTGTCCAGAGTAGTAACATAATATGGGTTCTTTTATTGATTTTTCTATATCTAGATGAGAGCAGTAATTACGAGGAGGAATCCAAAATAAATGAAAACTGAATGTAAACTGAGATAAAGGAAAAACTTACCTTAAATTAAAAAAATCACATCTTTTTGTATGATCTTCCATCTCACTTTGTCTTATTTAATAAGAGTAAAATTGTGATGTATCTTTTCAAATTATTATGCAACCATTTCCAATTATTAATCCTTTGCAGATATTAATTATATCTGATATTAATTATATACTACAGGTAGAATCTCTCTTTTTGTGAATGCAAATATCCTTAGAAATGGGAAAGAGTGAGTTATAACCCACACTTACCCACTATACTCTTATAGGGTAAAAGATACTCTCAAAAGGAACAATAGCCACAGGATTTCATTTTTCAAACTGTTGTGATAAAAATAATGCCATCAGGAGGTAATTGTCACTAGGCAAAATTAGATATATTTTTCTTCAGACATCTTAAACTCTGTTCACAATTTTCTTCCAAAGTACATAATTTCACATTTCTTCGACAGATCTGAACACTATTTCCTATGCAGTGTGGTTTATAGATATTACTGAACATGAACAGTACACATTTCATTCTACTGGAACAAAAGGAAGACTGCATGAAGGCAATTATTTAAAAGGTTTATAAAACACCCCAGATGGTGACAGTTCTGTGTCCTCCATCAGGTTGCACTGACCATGCAGTGGCTTCTCCATTTTATACTTTTCCCACAGAGGTAAATCAAGCTTGCACCAGAGGATGCAGGGTCCGGGCAGGACAAGCTCATTCTATGGCTTTGTTTGTAATCCTCAGTGTGCTCAGGATGGAGTTTGAGGACAGTTTATCTGCTAATCTGAGGAGAAGTAGCATGATTTTGCAGAACAGAAACTTTACTGTTCCTTCTGACAAGTAGGGTAAGAAAGAAGATTTTTACATAAAAAAATTAATGTTTTTCCGTGACAAATCACAAGAGATATTATACATGTATGGGATACAAAATGTTGTTTTTATACGGATATAATATGGAATTAGTCATGGAATTTTAGCCATAAGATATATAGTTATAGTTACACTTAGCATAAATAGTCACAGGATTACATGAACCCAAATTTAGATGGCGGGCAATTCTTACTGGTTAAATTTATGGTGAGCACTATTTATTCTTTTTTTTTTTTTTTTTGGCCTTTCTAATCATTCCACTATGTCTTTTCAGCAGAAATGCAGCATAAACTGACCAAACAACAATTAGCAATGTCTATTTGATTTTCAAACCTGTAAAATTGAAAAATCTCTTTATTATATTCAGGAAGTTTTAGAAATCCCTCAGAAATCACAGGAAAAAAGAGAGACCCTGTGGAATTAACAACCAACCAACTTTTTTTTTTTTTTTTTTGGCCAGTCCTGGGCCTTGGACTCAGGGCCTGAGCACTGTCCCTGGCTTCTTTTTGCTCAAGGCTAGTACTCTGCCACTTGAGCCACAGCACCGCTTCTGGCCGTTTTCTGTATATGTGGTGCTGGGGAATCGAACCCAGGGCCTCATGTATCCGAGGCAGGCACTCTTGCCACTAGGCCATATCCCCAGCCCTCAACCAACTTTTTTTTTAAAGAAAGTAATGCAGACAGAAACATTGCCAGTGGCAGATAGGTAACAAAAATAATAATGAAAAAAATTTAGTCAATGAAAATTTTGAAGAGCTTTCACAGTAGAAATGGCTGGGGTTGTAATGTGTTTTTATTTCTTTTTAAATTTTTTGTTTGTTTGTTTTTTGGCCAGTCCTGGGGCTTGAACTCAAGGCCTGAGCACTGTCCCTGGCTTCATTTTACTCAAGGCTAGCACTCTTCCACTTGAGCCACAGTGCCACTTTTGGGCTTTTCTATATATGTGGTGCTGAGGAATTGAACCCAGGGCTTCATGTATATGAAGCAAGCACTCTTGCCACTAGGCCATATTCCTAGCCCCTGTAATGTGTTTTTAAAAAGTCAGAAACAATTACAATCTTAAACAGAGTAAGTGTTAAATTTCTAATGCTTTCAGTCACAGAGGCTTTTAGGGAGTTGTTTGCAAAAAATCTCAAATAAGCAACTTGAATAACAAATGGAAGCCTAATTTACTCTTCATTGAGGAAAACAAATCAATAGGATAATATGTTCTTTTCTCCTTTGTTATTGAGAGAGGTAGGTGATGAGAAGCAAAGTAATTCGAAATTAATAATTAAAAAAACAAAGAAGAAGATCAATGCTAGATACTTTTGTAAGATGTCAAGTCATCTCTTTCAGTGTCTCTCAATGGTATGTGCTTATAAGCCAGGACATTAGCAATAACTTGGGGGACTGTGACCCTGACCATTAAATCAAGATTTCCACACACATTCTTTAGGAATATGCTCTTTCAATAAGCACTTGAGGTAATTCTGATATTCACCGAAGTTTCTAAATGACTAATATGAAATGTGAATCTCAAGTCCTTCAAAGAATAACAGAGGGGTGGATTTTAAGCTTTCCTTTAGAAAAAAAATTATTGAACTGAAAACTTGTATGTATATTTGCAGATGAGAAGAAATATTGAGCATCGGCTCCTCCTCCTCCTCCTCCTCCCCCTCCTCCTCCCCCTCCTCCTCCTCCTCCCTCCTCCCCCTCCTCCCCCCTCCTCCTCCCCCTCCCCCTCCCCCTCCTCCCCCTCCTCCTCCTCCTCCCCCTCCTCCTCCTCCTTCTCCTCCTCCTCCTCCTCTTCCCCCTCTTTTTTAGTGAAGGAACTAAAAAAAAAAAAAAGATCAATACATTCATAATACTGAGCTTGAAACATTTTGTGATATGCCTTTAGGTCATTTTCATTCCAATTTTATTTCATATATTCTAAATTAATATGAGAACTGGGAAAACTTCAAAATTTCTTGTTCTCATTTGCATAGCTGATAGAAATAAAATGTTCATGTTAGTCATTGAGGCATATGTAGTAAGTTTCAGCTGATTAATTTTGTTTTAATGTGATCTCCATTTGTCTCCCTTGCTTTATAGAGCAGTCATGACTGAAACACAAAAGCATTGTGTGAGATATTTGCATGCCTGTAGTTTTAATATCCAAAGGCAAATTTACATTTTCAATTTTTTTCTTTCGTTTTCAAAATTCTTGTTTTCATACTTTGTGGTATGTCAAAGGACAAAAATTACAATGAGTTTAAAGATATTTAGTACTTTTATTTTGTGATTCTAGAATCTGTTTGGCAGAATATGAGCTCCAATGGACTGAGTAGAAATAATAGGTTTCATAGACAAAGACTTAAAAAAAAACAGTAGATAAAAAGCAGATTAGTTATTTTTCTCATAAGGAGAAAGCAAATAACAGATTGGGCAAAATGAGATTATTTCAAGTAATTTTCCATAAGGACTAAAGGATGTGAATATTAATTAATATGGAGTGAACCTCATTTTCATGTCTAGTTACCTATTTAGGAAGTTTGGTTAAATCTTTCTCTTACACTTTCCCCTAACATCTGGGTATCACAGAAAACCACGTAATTTCCAGTTGGTCATTTGAAACTCCAGAATTGAATGATGGCTTTCAGTCTGAGGCAAAAACCTGACAGTTGGTGAAAGCATTCATGAAGTCCTGAAGTTCAGAGCAAAGGACCTGGAGATCTGATGTTTGAGTGGAGGAGGACATTATCTAGCTGAGAGAAAGAGGAGAGGGAAAAGGAGAGAGAGAAGTAGTACACTCAGAGAGAGAGAGAGAGAGAGAGAGACAGAGACAGAGACAGAGACAGAGAGACAGACAGACAGAGAGACAGACAGACAGAGGAAGGAAACAGAAAAATCAGAACCTGTTTTGCTTCTGCCTTTGTGTTCTGTACAGGCACTCCATTAGCCATGATGCCTGGTCATATTTTGTTCTGTGCAGTCTTTTCCCCTTCATTTCACTGACACGTGGTAATCTTCTCTGGAAACTCCCTTACAGACATACAAAGAAATGATACTTGGTCATTCTTCTTTTCTGCCTTAATCCTGTAAAGTTCACACGTATATTTATCATCCTATCTGGGTACTTAATCTCCAGTTCCTGTTTAGGGTCATCTCTGGGTGGTGAATAAGCACAGCTCTTGCCAGATCTCCTTCCCCACACAGATATCTTCTCTAAGTCCCCAGTTACCTTTCTGTATTTTGGCTCCTTTAGGCCTTGCCATGGTAAGAACTTCCTGTTCTTGCTAGCACTGGTGTGCTGCAATATGTGTTTCCCTATACTCCACCACAGCCGTACAAATGCTCTTCCTTGTGTATCTCTCTGAGATTATCCTTTCTGTTTCCTACACAGACCACGACTTATCCAGTGACTGTTTCTAGATATTGTAAATATGATAGTGTTCAGTGTTAATAATCAAAATTATTAGATACAAAGATTTTAAACACAACCCATCTTCATGTTCTTAACGTCTCAGAATTCATTATTATTTTGCTTACTGTTTTATAAAGAATGGATTAATTCCTGACTTTCCTAAAGAAATACTAGAAAGTCTGACTATTACATACTCTTTCTATATAAAATGTGTTTAAAATCTGAGAAACTAGAGTGGGCTATTTATAAGTACAGAAAGGTAGACATATATTGATACAGCTCCAAGCTAAGTAACCTACTAACAATTCTGTATTTTAGATCATGGACAGACACAAATAGAAACCCTAAAAATGAAGTAAGTGGCAAGAATGTTAAATCATCTTGTCAGTCACACAGTAAGTATTTACTGTTCTAAAACCCCACATTCTCCCAGTCCACTCATTCTTTTGGTTATCTGAAACATTTCCAATATTTTTTCCATTTTATTTTCTTTTATATTGATTTTTGTTACTATGTATTGACTCTATTGCACATAATAACTGCAATCTTACTTGGCCTTTTTATATCACTTTCCTCCTACATCTGGTAGTTCATTGTCCAAGGATTGAAGCATTTCATGTACAAAAGTAAAAAAGAATATTCTCACTATAATCCTGTAAATCAGGAATGAAAATTGTGAGAGAAATGTATATACTTGAATTTCAATAACAAGCTTACTTTTTTTCCTTCTAATATTTTTATTCTAAAATATATTAATCTTTGTCATAAAGCTTGTAGGATAGAATCACAATTGGGTCTCAACTCCATGGTCCAGAGCTCATTCACTATTTGCGGGCAATTCCTGTTGGATCTATCTTCACATTTCTTTAGCCTGGGGAAGCTCAGCTATTATAATTTTTGCTCACTTGGCAACAAATCACAATAACCCATCTCTATACATACAATGATACTTCTAAACAAAGTTTAATGAGTGCTGGGAATATGGCTTAGCAGTAGAGTGCTTGCCTTGCATGCATGAAGCCCTGGGTTCAATTCCTCAGTAGCACATAAGAAGAAAAAGCCGGAAGTGGCTCTGTGGCTCAAGTTGCAGAGAACTAGCATTGAGCAAAAAGAAGCCAGGGACAGAGCTCAGGCCATGAGTCCAAGCCACAGGACTGACCAAAATAAAACCACCAAATAAAGTTTAATGTGATTCTTGGATAACAAATTCCAAAGACAGTACATTATTCAATTATGAGACATACTTAAAGTGACATAGGATAAACCACATCTGAGTTTCTTTACATTCCAATGAAAAAGTGTTTTGTTGTTTTTGGTTTTAGTTTTTTTTTTTTTATAATTCATAGTCTTCAGTATGTTCAGCATGTAGACATTAGTTGCTAATTCCCCCATCTTTCTTTTAGTGCTTTTATTTTAATATTTATGTATTGTTCACTGTATTCATTACAATAAAATAAAACATTCTAGTCTTATACATTTTGCCCAAGGGGAAATTTTACCAAAGGAAACATAGTGGACTTTTATTGAGAAGAATACATTTGAAAAAAAAAAGAATTAAAATTTGAGAAAAGAGTAGAGTTTGCATTGAATCAAAAAACAGCATGGTAAAATATACTCTTCTCAGGTTCAAGAAATAGGGTGGGGGGGGGTTGGTCTCTTTTCCTTTTTACAAATATGGGTATATATATACAAATGTGGGTATTTATATAGGAAAGAAAAAGTCAACTTTAATAAAAAGAGAGAAGAATTAATAGTTGAACTTTGAAAGAGATTAGGGAATGAAATAAAAATGGGTCCCAATGAAGCAGAGAAAAAAGTGAGCAGTATTCATAGAAGGTTGTGTGAGCCTTTTCATTTGCAAAATCATTATGTTGACAATGTTGATTCTGGGAGCAGAGAACAGTAAGCCATTTGTGTAGAATTTGGATACAGAAGTCCTCTTCCTTGTTAGAAGGCACACGTAAGAATGAGTTACAAAACTGCCATACTCAAGTTCTATATCCAGTCACAGTCAAAATTTTTCTATAATTATGTTTTTCTATATTATATATTTCTACACTGTTCCTACACTTGACTTCCTTCTTTCTGAGATGTAAGCACCTAGGTAGAGAAAATATTTCTTATTCTTCTACTTTCCTGACTCAGGCTGATGTCTGACACATAGATTATTTACAGATTATACTTCTTAAGTAAACACAAAATAATAAGAGGGTGAGAATCTAATCTCCATAGCCTCTTGCCAAGATTTTCTCTTTATATAGAAATAGAAGGTAACAGCTAGGCAAGCAAAAGTGGAGTGACAAGGCTTGGAGTTTATTGTTTGTGAAATCTGTTTGCAGGATCACATCTTGTATATTTTCCCTACTTTAAATTCTATGCAATGACATTTCCCCATCTCTCATCACTCCTTCCACATTTTCCATATAACCCATAGTATTATCAGAGATGAGAGCTATTTTGGATGCTAAACTGTAGCAATCAATATGCTATCTAAGTCTATTCTGTCTGAAGTCATATTGTTTTTGTTTTTTCAAAAAGATCTAATATTGAATAAAAATCACATTTTTGTTAACTTTCTACTGTGATCTACCTGTTTCAACAGTCTCAGGGGAAAAAGAAAAAGAAGAAATTCATTTTCTGGTAGTGGAGTTGTGATGAATCTTCAGTATGTTTGGTTGGTTATACATGGGAAATGTAGTCAAGCTGAAGTCAACATATCTTTTTTTATCTGCAATGATCTATTATGGAAATTAATCAAAGCTGAATATGTACATGAGAATTCTGTATCTTAAAGTGCAATTAACACAGTCAAAATGTATATTCTAACATTTTTTCTCTTCTAAATTCATGACTAATGTGACCATTAATGCAAATAAAATTGAGACTAAATTCAGTTTAAATACTGCTTTCAGGATTGAAGGACTCAGGCTATCCATTATTGTCTTTGAATCCACAATCAAGTTAACCCATGTAATACATTTATTATTTATGCATTTAAATTGCCATTAATATCAATCAGTCTGAATTGGAAACTATTGCAGTTGCCTCTCTGTGCAACCGCAGGGAAAGTTTTAGTTTGTGATTTCTTCCTTTATAACTTCTCTCTCTGTCTCTCTGTCTCTCTCTCTCTCTCTCTCTCTCTCTCTCTCTCTCTCTCTCTCTCTCTCTCTCTCTCTCTCTCTCTCTCTCATTTGTTTTTGTCAGTCATGGGGCTTGAACTTTGTGCCTGGGCATGTGCCTGAGCTCTTCAGCTCAAGGCTAGCTAGAGCTTGATCACTTGAGCCACTGTTCCACTTCTGTTTCTTGTTTTTTGTTTTTTTGTTTTTCTGGTGGTTTATTGGAGTCTCACAGACTTTACTGCCTTGGCTGGCTTTGAATCGCTCTTATCAAATCTCAGTCTCTTGACTACCTAGGATTACAGACACTGGCCCTTTTCTTTTTCTTAAAATGACAGTTCAAAGTCCTACTATCTCCTATGGAATAATGAATATTTTTCCATTATACAAATTAAGTTGATGTTGATTACAAATTGCATAATGTCAAATGACTTCTACCAAGAGTCAATTAGTTTCAATTTGACCTATAACTTAATTATCTCCTTTTTATTCCATGTTTTTTTAAAGATGGAAAATAATGATATATCATCCTTCCAAAATTAAATGTCTCATCAATATCTCATCTCTGTGACCTGCTGACCACCTCCAAGGCAGCTCTATGCTCTCTTATCCCATCACTCCATAACACTTTGTATATAATGCAGTACTTTACATTTATTTTGATTACATGGAATCCAATTATCACTTTGTGTTGCTCTAAGAGAAGACCACAGATAGAGTAATTAATAATACACAGAAATTGATTGGCTCATAGTTCTGAAGGCTGAGGAATCCAAGAGCACAAGACAGAATCATCCCATGGGAGATAAGTAAATTGAGAGCTAAGAAGGGGAATGACAGAGTAAATGATGAAAACAAGAGGAGGGGGAGAGGGAAATAGTGAAGGGAGCAGCAGAGGGAGAGCAAGAAGAAGACTTGTAACCCCACACCTTCGGTAATGAGGATGGATATATTCCTGAAGCTGGAGTATTGATGACCTAAACACCTCCCATTAAGCTCCACCTCCTAAGACTGTGGAGCTAGGAAATACTTTCTGAGAAACACAAACCATAGCACATGCAAATCTAAATGTGTCCTCCTCGGATTCTGAGGGTAAGGGTCAGATTTTAATCATGTATGTTTATCTATTGTCTACCTTCCAAGGACCAGATAGAGACTAAATAAGAAAAGGAATGCCAGATTCCAGAGAATAATTATTGTCATATCAATTAATACTAGACTTGATGCTTTTGCATTGTGCTTTTGAGGAGCAACCAGCCAAAAATTTGAATTCACTGTAAAATGTTTAAAAAGGTCCATTTGAGATAGTTGAACTTCTGTTTATCCCACAAAACTTCATTCATAAATGTCAGTGGTTCAGCCACGGGTTTTTATTTGGGGAGGGGGGAAACACTTACAAAATATAATGCAAGAAGCTGTCATGAACTGGGGGAATGAACATCATTTGTCTTTTTTTAAAGTTTTAACTTTGGTGATTCTTTCTAGACCTACGTAAGAATTGTCTGGCTGTAAGTTCTTTCAGTGTTAAATGTTATAATCAAGGGCTTTGGTGCTAAAAAGTTCATATAATTTAAATTTTTTTCTAAGACATTAAAATTCTGTTTGTGTCTTCAACACCATAGTTCTATAGATTGGCCATTTCCAGTAATTTAAAAGATTTAATTAGTCATTTGGCTTTGATTTTCCTCATCACTTGATTGCCCCCTCTTCTTTCATCAATAATTACTCTGCCAGACACTGAGGAAGTGATGAGGGAACAGAAATTGAGTTTGGTTTAAACCTCACAGAACTTTGTTTTAGGAAGTGGTGGTGGGCAGTCTTTTAGGTGACTCCTTGTCATTCTGACTCCTATCATTCATGCCCTCTATAAACCCTTGGCCTAAAATGTAGGCCAGGATTATTGACTTACATTTAATGATAGAATATAACAGATATGTAACAGATGCAATTGTATGTCACTTCAGAGAAGTGGTCAATAAAAGCTGATTTCTAATCTGGGTCAATTCTTTTCTCTCTCTCTCTCTCTCTCTCTCTCTCTCTCTCTCTCTCTCTCTCTCTCCATCTCTGTGTCTCTATTTGTCTGTCTTTCTCTCTCTCCCTTATTTGCTCCCTCACTCCTTCCTTCCTTATCTCCCTTGCTTCTTCCCTCTCTCCTTTCCCCCTTCATCTTTCACTCTTTCCTCTCTCACTCTCTCCCTCTTCCCCTCACTCCCTTCCTCCCTCTCCCTCACTACCTTCCCACCTTACTTTGCTTGTAAGAAATTTCTGCCATGTTGTGAGAAGCTGAATGCTATACTCACTGGTCTAGTAAGGAACTAAGGCCTTTAGTCTAAAAACCCACAAGGGATTGAGCTAAACACCACTTTATGAGTGAGCCTTGGAGAGGCCCCTTCAGCCCCCCATTTACTGATGAAATGACTGAAGCATAATGCAAACCAGAGTCATTAGCTGAGCCAGTCAGGGTTCCTGATATACTCAAACTGTGAGAAAGATAAACATTTTGTGTTTATGCTTAGTGCAGTTTGTTACTAATATGATAGTGCGAGGAAATCTGTCCATTAATAACTCTATACCTAAAATTTCTATAAAAATTTTTGTTTCTGGGAAACAAAAATTGTTAACTCTATTTGCTATGGAGTCTAGTTGGTAATTCTTTGAGTTTGAACCTGAGATATGTAGAGTTTTTCTCTGCAATAAGGACATTACAAGGAGAGATAAATGCTCCAGGGAAAGAGATCTCTTCAAGTCAAACATGTGAAATGGGTATGAAATAGCAAGTAGAAAGAAGTCCTGTGTCATGCTTGTGAAGAGAACAGAGAACACATAACGGCAGATACATCTCTTGGGCTGCATTAGGAAGCATGACATTTTCCTACAGTTTAGGGGATGGTAAATCAATACAGTGTGGATTTCTTTATGTATCTTGTTGACATGGCTGACTTCATCAGAACTCTCATTCACTGCCAAGCCAATGATGAAGCTTCAGAGCTGTTTTTTCCACATAGATGTTTCAATCACACACACACACACACACACACACACACACACACACACACACGCACGCATGCATGCATGCATGTACAAACACATCACTCATTTCTGTTATAACAAAGAAGCCTTCCTCATCCCCCTTACCCTGAAGATTACCTACTTACAGTATTTCCTGCTATTTTCTAGGAATAAGACGTGTTTAATTCAATGTAAGTAACTTATCTTTGTATGAGCAGCAGGAGTCTGAAAAACCAATGGCTCAATATATATTTGTTGCTTTGTACTAGAAAAAGCCAGGTTATTGCCAATTTCCTGACTCCCTCCATATTTCTTCCAGTGTGTGTGTGTGTGTGTGTGTGTGTGTGTGTGTGTGTGTGTGTGTGTGTGTGTGTTATTGCTTTCAGTATTGTTATTGAACTCACTGCCTAAAGCTTGCTAGGTGAAGGCTCTACCTCGGGAGCCATGCCTCTGACCTGGGCTTCCCTGAGATGGAGTCTAGCAAACTTTACTTCTCAAGTGTTAGCCTAGATTTGGGATCCTGTAGATCTCAGTTTCTTGAGTAGCCAGGATCCTAAGTGTGAGGTACTGACACCCAGCTCAACTTTTATATGCATCAATTAAGGACCCTAAATTAGACACCCTTGACAGCACTTTGTGGAAATTTGAGAAGCTATGAAATACTTGAGTGACAAAGAAAAAAATAGAAGTAGTTTAGTGGTAATTAAACTATAATTAACTAGTTTAGCATGTAAATAAGATCTTGAAAAGCGCCTCTCTCTCTCTCTCTCTCTCCTCTCTCCTCTCCCCCCCCCCTCTCTCTCTCTCTCTTTCTCTCTCCCTCTCTCTCTCTCTCCTTGTCCAATCCTGGGCTTAACCTCAAGACCTGGATACTTTTGTGCTCAAGGCTTCCTTGAGGAGTAACAGCTCCACTTCTAGTTCTTTGGATGGTTAATTAGAGATAATAGTCTTATGGACTTTCTTTCCCTGGCCTGGCTTTGAACCAAGATCTTTGAATCTCAGCCTCCTGAGTAGCTAGGATTGCAGGTAGGAACCACCATTTCTCAGGTTTTCTTTCAATTTTTTTCAGATAGATTTTTATTATGTAGACCAGATCATATCACTTAGTGTTTAATTACTTATAACACACCAGTGGACTAGTAGTCCATAGACTGGACTACTTATTATGTAGTTTGATGAGTGCTGCATTACAAGGAATACACCATCATGCCTAACTGAAAGATTATTTTTATTGCTACTTTCCAATCTAAAATGACAGGAGTCCCTGCATTACAGGAAATTTCTAGAGTTGCAAGTTTCTTAATTGATAAAGGTGACAGAAGTTGACCAACTTATTCGGCATCCTAAATTTATCAGTTATGAAGAATTCATTACTAGGGTTTGCTCACATATTAGAATGGTTGTAAGGAGATAGACAACATCCACTAAGAGAAAGTGGTAGTTTTGATACAACTTTTATATCGCATTCATAACACAAGGGAATGTCTTTACAACTAACACATTGCCCTTATTCTAAGAAGGGAAATTTTTATAATTTGATTGCTTTGTGTGGTATGTGCATGTGTGCATATTTGTGTGTATGCAATAGTATTTGGGCTTGAAATCAGGGCTTTGGGCTTTCTCTTGGTCCTTATTTTTCAAAGCTGATACTGTATCACCTAAGCTATATCTCCACTTCTGGATTTTCTACTGATTAATTGGTGACAAGAATCTCAAAGTCTATTCGGCCCAGGCTATCCTTGAACTGTATGCGTCATTTTTTATTTAATGTTTTGTTTTGTTTTTATCTCTTTTGGAGAGTCTGAGTAGAGAAAGGTGTGGGTTTACATTATTTTCCAATTAACGTGAAGTGCCTTTGCAGATGTTCTGCAAACGTAATGCATAGGCAATGGATAGTGATTGAGGACTCTTTATGTCTATCTCATTTTCTTTGAACAGATAAAAGTGCTAAACCAACATTAAAAACTTACTGAGATCTGGAGGTGATTTATTAAAAGAGTTTTGTTTCTGCTCTCCATTTCTTTGATATGATTGTTAAAAAGATATGTAAGTAAATGCTGTGCTATGTTTCCAACCCAATTTATTTTAAAATTGTGACAGATAGATAGTTAAGGTAAGATAAAGAATAATCTTCTTTAGAGGTACCTATTTAGATGCCTTTTGACATAAGACTAACTGGAGATAACTAAGGTATACTCTTTCCTCAGTATTTTTTTTGCCTTCGTATACTTCATAAGCAGTATTTCCATCATGCAGAGATTTCATATTTAATTTATGATATTGTATTAACTCCATTGTTTCACATTTTTGGGAAACTGATATACACTTTCAGAAGTCATGCATAAATTAATGGTGATTTTGTGCCCAGATCTGCCTGATTCCAAAACATATTACTTTTATTATAACCCATAGCAATTGCTTCTGAGCCCATAATACCCCAACAGAAAGAAAATTCAGGCTTTATATACTAACATTACTTCTTTGATATACAATAAATTAAGAGCTTTAGGAGTCCATGAGGTTGATGACTGAAAAATCATACTACACTGCCAAATGTAAAGTCCAGTTATCTTAACCAGATGAGTTTCCCAGAAATTAGCCCTTTTAATGAACCAGAAAATTGACTATACATGAAGATCACCTACTTTTGGAATATAGAAACAGACTAAAACAAGATCATACTTTCCTTCCTTACAGGAGACAGCCATTTTGCTTTATCAGTCAAGAGATGAAGGCAGGGCAAGGTCCTGCTTATTATTCACAGTGTGATTTCCTAAAACGCTTTTCTCCAAGATTGCCCAAAGAATCTTCTCAAATTTCAGAAACCTTGGTTCCAGATTCTGGGATAAAATATAAAAACCAAATAGGTAGCTGTTTGTTTATTGTTCTGTGAAATTACATTATTAGGAGAGTATTCATTTGAAATTAGGAAGTGATGCATAGCCATAACTGGCTTCAAACCATTACCTTTTTATGATTAAAGAATATTTTGGCATGTTAAAAAATCCCAGGTATATGATTGGAGATATTTCATGCTGTTCTTGTCTTGAGTATTTCTGATTGTGTTACAGGAAGAGACTTTGCCAAGGAAAACCAGATGTGATAGTGTATGGAAAAGTACAAAACAAACTTTAAAATATAATCTTGAGATACTTACCTTGGACCTATTTGACATTTGCTTAGGACTCTATGATGTAAGTGCATAATATATTTAGTAAAAAGGAAATGTTATGGATAGAAAATATAAATAAGCCATTTTTACTCCTGACAAGTTTCTCATTAAGTCATCAGCCCATCTCTTAGTTAGATTATTTCTTTGAGGATTTTTATTTGAGAATTTAATTCTTTGAGCTCTAAGAATATTTTGGATAATAGGCCCTTGTATGATGTATAGCTAGGAAAAATCTGCCATTCTGAGAGTTCTCTATTTAGCTTGTTAGCTGTGTCCTTTGCGTGCAGAAACTTTAATGTTTGATGCAGTCCCATGTATCCAGTATTTCTTTGATATGTTGTGATTCTGCATCTTTACTTAGAAAGTTTAGACCTGTGCCTTGGAGACCTACTGTTTCCTCTACCCCTTCCTGTAATATGTCCACGTTTCTGGCCCTACACTGAGGTCTTTCATCCATTTTGAACTGATTCTGGTGAATCAACTCAAGAATCTAGCTTCAGTCTTCTGAATAGGTATAGCCAATTTAGCCAACACCATTTGTTGAAGAGACTGTCTTTCTTCCAACCTATTTGGCTCTCTTATCAAATATTAAGATTTATGGATCTTAAAAAGTGGCCAATACACTTTGACAATAAACAAATCAATAAAAAGTGGTCAATAGACACATGAAGATATCTTCAACATCTCTGGCCATAAAGGAAATGCAAACAAACCACCTGACCACAGATAGATTGGCCATTATAAAAATAAATAAATAAACTAGCAATAGCAAATGCTGCCATGGATGTGAAATCAAGAAAATGTGGTATACATACACAATGGAATCTACTCCTCCATAAGAACAAATGATATTGTATCACTTGTAGGGAAATGAAATAGAAAAACTTTAAAAATTATATTAAGCAAAATAAGTCAGACCCAGAAAAACATAGGTTGTATTTGTGGTAGCTAGAATGTGCCTATAAATCTGTAAGTAAACACACTGGGTGGTAAGCAATAGGTTACAAATGAATTAACTGAAGTGCAATAGACTCTATGGAGAATGCAAGTAGTATGATTCTTGATTAAAGGAGAAAGTGGAAAGAATGCAGGCAACAGTTAATTGTACATATCACAGAATTGACAAATATAAGGGAAGGGGTGGATCGAAAAGGGGATGAGGATGTTGACACAAATCAAGATACTGTGTATACACAAAGGATTTGTAAAATGTCAAGAATTACATAGCCTAAATAAAATTAAGTGAGGGAAGGAGTAAGTTGGGAAAAGTGGATAAGAATGTTTAAAGGAGTAATGTTGATCAAGATCTACTGTATTCACAAACTGCTTTGGTGAATAGCAATTATGCCTTTGTATAACTACCTAAAGCTAATAAAATTATTCAAAGAAAACAAACTATAAGGAAAAAATTATAGGTTATAAATAAGTGTACTTTCTTTTACTAGAGATTAAGCTCAAGGTTTTGAGCTTACTGGGTAACCATTAAAAAACTTGAACCACTACTACATTTCCTTTTGCTTTTATTTTGTTTTTAGAAAGGATTTTGGATTTTTTGTCTAGGGCCAGCCTAGAACCAAGATTCTCCTACCTCAACCTCCAAAATACCTAGCACAGCAGGAATTTAGCCCATACCTGGTTTGTTTTGACATAGTCTCATTAACTTTTGCCTTGTATGGTCACAAAATGACACCTCTCTGTTTTGCCTCCATAGTAGCAGGAGTTACAGATATGTGCCACCACCAGGGCTCAAAACCTTGGTTTTCGAATGATACAAGCCTATTAGGAATCTGTCTTTATCACTGGGAAGTGGGATGAGTTTCAACAAACAAATTCTCTGTTATAAGCAGCTTTGTTTCTGTTATAAATAAAAAGAGCATTACCTCCTAGAACAATGATGTCACTTGAGTGAGAACATTTACTACATGTATTAAGTATTAAGTCCATGATCGATGTTCAGTAACAAATACAAGCTCCTGCTTGGGTGATGAAGAGAGCTTATTTCCGACACATCTCTGAACCTTGAACATGCATGGTAGTGTGGGCACAATCTCTTACAAGGAGCTACCTTAAACATTTCATCCCACTTATGTAGCAGAGCTTAGGGAAGAATAAGGAAGCTTTTAAGGGGCTTCCATTTCCTCTGAACTACTCTTTCTGTGCTTTACCATCTTGTATCCCTTCGAGAACATTGAAAAGTGTCTCCTGTATTGAAGGTATTCCTGTGCTTTTAAAATGGAAGATAAGTAGGTGGAAGAGAAGAAAAGGAAAGGGAAATTCCTTTTGATGCTCTTAGCAGCTGAGGGACATAGAACCAGTTAATAACTTCACTAAAATGATGTGGATGTGCTAAGTACCATTCTCTAATGTGTGTAATAACTAGGAAGTTGTGCTGAGAGATCAGACCGTCATTGACTATGGTCCACCCCACACCTCTCAGAACTCACAGTATACATTGACAAATAATGGATATCCTTTGTCAGTTCATATTATTGGATTGAATGAAAGTGAGAAGCAGACTCTAAACTCACTTCCTGTGGTTCATTGTCCTCACATCCTAGAATTGAATTAACTGATACTCATTTTTGTCACACTGTCAGTCATGCAGTATTGTATGCAAGATTTAATCAGTCTTTATTTGTCCTTCATAAAGGTTGTACTACATGATGCACTTCATCTACTCTGATTGCTTTCCCAAGACTTGACACATCTACTTTCCCCTCCTACTGACATTCTAAGATTTCTATTAAATATCTGTCTTTCCAGAAAGCCTTTCTTAAGTGTCTGATTCCACACCAACCGTTTTCCATTGTGATTTCATAGCCCTGTGCTCTCCACACCAATATATGAGGCAGTACAGTAGTCATATTTCTTCAGTACTGCATAGTACTGCATACTAGTTATTTTTCCTAAGTAGATTTAGAGATTTTTAGCATATTTTGGTTTGCATTATCAATTCCCAACATTATATTGATTTATGGTAAGTCATCAGTAAATACGTGTTCAATAAATGAATGAATAAGATAGGAATTTAATGTCCTTGTCTTCTGCACAGAGAAAAAGAGAGAGAGAAAAAGAGAGAGAGAGATGTAGTAATATGTAGAACTACCTACAATTTACTCAGAGAGGAAATTGGAGAAGTAAAAACATGTGAACTAGATATTGATTATTAAAGAGGATTTGTGAGGTATAAGGTAACCTATGTTCTTCTTTTTACAAAAAAGCAAAATGAAACAAGATAAACAAAAGAAGAAGAATAGGGACTGGGAATGTGGCTTAGTGGTAGAGTTCTTGCCTAGCATGAATGAGGCCCTGGGTTCAATTCCTCAGTACCCATAAGGAGAAGAAGCTGGAAGTAACTCTTTGACTCAAGTGGTAGAGCACTAGTTTTGAGCACAGAAAGGCTTAGGGATAGTGCCCAGACACTGAGTTCAAGCCCCAGATTAGGGGGGAAAAAAGCGGGGGGGTTGGGCTGGGAGTGTGGCTCAGTAGTAGAATGCTTGCTTCACACGCATAAAGCCCTGGGTTTGAAATAGCATAAAGCCCCCAGCACAACACACACAGAAAAGTCCAGAAGTGGCACTGTGAATCAAGTTGTAGAGTGCTAGCCTTAAGCAAAAGAAGCTCAGGGACAGTGCCAAGGCCCCAAGTTCAAACCACAGAACTGGCAAAAAAAAATAAATAAAATCAAAACACCAACGGGGAACAAAACTAGAATATTTCAGGCATGGAATTAGGGAAAAGAGGCCTACTACAATTTGCCATCATGCAAACATATTTAGAGTCTAACTCCAAGATTCTTCCCATGGCTTGAACTCTAGACTTTCATTTAAACCACATGCCTCTCAAAAGCAGCCTTGGTACCTTCATGTTTTGCAAATGTCATTACACTGTGCTTGGATGTGTTTTCAAAAACTTATTAGTATTGCTCCTTTTAAAACTATACACAGCAAAATAGTGCTTTGAATTGGTTTTCTACCAGTGTAATTCATACTGTTAACTCCATACAATTTTCCCATATTATACATCTTCCAAATTAGTATGGTTGCAAATAAACTCTTGATACACTGATATACAGTTTTATGCATAAACATCAAGAAAACTGTAACTTATTTGCCAGATAGATTAGATAAATTCTGACATTATAAATCTTGTGTTTATTTGAAAGGGTAGTACATTTAAAATAACTAGCCAGGTATTTATCCTCCCAAGATATAGACCAAATAGAATTTGTTCTGAGGATTCAAAACTGTCTTTAGACTGAATTTTGATTTGTCTCATAAACCATTGTAATTGGCCATCTGTATTTAGGGAACAATTGTTGATCTTTCCAAGGCCAATTAAAGGTGTAGTATCAGAGTTTTTAAATCCATGAATTGATGCCAACTTTGGGCAGATTTATTCTAGCTTGCTTCCTATCCATCACTGTTTTGTTAAAATGTATCATGCATCTTGTGTTATATTGTGTGTCACGGTGATGTAATATAGAGGAAATGTTTTATTTTGAGGAGGAATGATTTATCTAATATTTTTCAGAAATTTTCATTTTTAGAATAAATTGTGGTTATTTTGTAACAAGTGTATATATATACAAGTATATCATATGTTAATCTACAGTTTCATCTTTGTAATGGCAAAGAAGAATTGTATTTTAAGTACTTAACTCCAGTGATAGAGTTCAACATATCTTAAGCATGTTCAACCTCACAATAAATGACTTTATCTCCTCAGAAGCAAGGCAAATTATAGTTATAGATGCATTCAATTCATAAATGAAAATACAGCGAAGTGGAACTCAAATGGAAACAATTTGAATAGGGATCTCTACAGGACAATAATTGATTTACACTAACAGTGGCAACCAAACATAAAGATCTGGATTCTAAAGATATTCCTCTTTGAAGCAGTCCCCCTCCCCTTCTATGTCTCTGAACAGCTCCAATGTTGCAAAAACATATTTGACCAGCCCTGACCATAGGCAGCAGTTACTCCTGGAGAATAGGCCTCAACGGATAAAATCTCAGTTTTTACCTTTAATCACAGTTTGCTTTTCATTTCCGCTAGACAAATTACTTCTCCTGACCACTTCTGTAATTCCACAGGGTAGAATCAAATCCTTATCAATACAGTCATATGATGAAATGTTCCGGGTCATGATAAATATGGAAGGGCTGCAGCAGAGCACAGTTCTCAAAGGTGGATTTTAGTGCCAGGCTGCTTCTACTCCTGCTTTAGCATTGTGGCAATGAATTCTTCTGAACTATTTATTTTAGTGTTTTGTTAAATAAGAAATATATGTAATAATGATGTCTTCCTTTTAAAGCTTATTAATATTAAATGAGAATAGTTTATATATGGATATAATCACACATATATAAGATATGTATATATAATGCATATCTGCATACATGTTACATATATTATATATATATATTATATATATATTATATATTTATACAGACACATGCACTTTATGGGATCATGTTTTTAAAAGTTTCACATTGTACACTCATTTAAAAACACAGAATATAACAGCATAGGAAGAAAAGAAATTGTGGGAGATAAATCCATTGCAATACACATATTATTTATATTATTAATTAGAAATGTTAGGAGCAGAGTATTGTTTTAGAAATTATAAAATAAAATCATTCTTCAGATTTATTTACATTTTCCCAGAAGCCTTTACTGAAATGACTGTCCTTTCTCCAAAGAATTTCATTTGAACTAGTTTCCAACAATCAGTGGACTGAAGATGTTTCAAAATATTATCCAAAGAAAATGTCACTTCCTTAAAATCAGTGGTTAGGCCTGAATGAGCAATTGGTTTACTTTTACAATATTGACGACTCTGGTTTATTTTATTTATCTCTTTATTTTTGTCCTCTTGCATTTTTGTTCCTTATGAATTGTACATAAATACTTGCCTGGAGAGCCATCCTGTGAGAAGAATCACTTTTATTGTCTGTTTTTCTTTTTTTTTTTTTTAATTTTATTGTCAAGGTGATATACAGATGGAGTACATTTACATGTGTAAGGTCATGATTACATTTCTTGTCAAACTTGTCTCCTCCTTCCTGGGGTCTGAGGATTGAATTTCAAAGTCACCCAGCCACAAAATCCCCAAGACTCATCTCAAATTAACCAGCAGAAAGGCTTGAATTGATACAGTGCCAGCCATGGACAGTGGATGAAAGCTTAGAGGTCCTGAGTTCAAGCTCCAGCACCAGCACAAAAATCAAAAATAAAAGTTAAAAAAAATGTAGAATTAACATTCCTTATACAACTACTTAATGATAATAAAAATAATTGGGGGCTGGGGATATAGCCTAGTGGCAAGAGTGCCTGCCTCGGATACACGAGGCCCTAGGTTCGATTCCCCAGCACCACATATACAGAAAACGGCCAGAAGCGGCGCTGTGGCTCAAGTGCCGGAGTGCTAGCCTTGAGCGGGAAGAAGCCAGGGACAGTGCTCAGGCCCTGAGTCCAAGGCCCAGGACTGGCCAAAAAAAAAAAAAAAAAAAAAAAAAATGAAGGGCTGAAAGTGTTTACAAATTCTTACATGCATGCTCACTTAAGTTTTTCACTAGTTCATGGAATTGGGTACATACATGAAAGTCTTTATCACTACATATATAGAAAGAAAAATGTATGAATTTGGGTTAAAACCACAAAGACCTTTTTGCTATACTGCATGCCTTTACCTTAGTGTACACAGCCTAAATATCCTCTAATAGAAGTAGATTTTTTTTATACCAGGCAGTTCTCTGGACAAAACCATTCCATTGTTCCTTGCTTTCCAGACAGGTTCTGACCTTTTCTAAGACACTTAGAGGGAAGAGATAACAGGTCAACTCTTTTTTTTCCTTGATGGACATTTTGAGAGTTTCTCATGTGGGATTTGCAGCTGAGTATGCTGAGATAGAAGGCATCAACTCTTTGTAATTCATCTGGAATTTTTTGCCATCTTTAGTTTTCCTAACTTTTTCTAAAAATAATTAATGTTTCAAAAAGTAATGCCTCTCAAAGCAAATTTAATTTAAAATCTATCTTAAGTGATAGTGAAGTGATGACACAGTTTAGAAAGTGGTAGTCAGAATACTCTGCAAAACGAATGTGTGTATATGTGTGTGTGTTTTAAATTCAAGAATGACCACAAAGACAAGAAAACATAGCAATTCTGCTCTTATATAGGAATGCTGATGATAATGATAACCCTTGCTCATGCTTATTTATCTAGCATCTTTAATCAAGGTGGATGGTGATGAACTATATTTAACAGAAAATATTTAATTTTATGAAAAGCATACAATTTTCTGGCTCTTGTGTGAGCAAACAAGCCTGACTATTAACACATCTGTCGTAACTATGACCATCATATATGCTAGTGATGGAATTAGCAATTTGTCTAATTTTGATAAATTTATTGAGTACAAACAGCCTAAGTCTTCACAGTCTAGGTCTGACTTTAATCAAATAAAAGCTCTGAACCAATGGAGCTAAATTAATCCAAGCCTTTGGTTTAATAAGGGGTAGTATATTCTGTATAATTTAAAATATTCATAGCATCTGAAGCCACTGATGGTTGATCTGATAATAGAAGTCACAACTGTAGTGTTCATGTGAATATACTATAAAAGAGCTTTGAAAAGTGCATACATTTTATCAATGATCAGCAACTAGAGTATTTGTAGAAATGAGTTGTAAAGCAGACATGATCCCAACTCTCATGGAAATTCTAATCTACCATATTTTCTGCCAAGGGCTAGATAAGCAAATAAAACACTTTAAAAATTAAGTGAAATTGTATTGCAAAAAATGATTAAGTATGGCTTATGTTTAGCTAAAATTATATTTGAAATCATGATGAATCTGGGAACTGAAAAATGAGCAGCTAGAAGAATATATCCAGAAAAGAGATTGTACTTTCAGAGCCACTGGAATGGGGGAGGGTTTAGAAGAGCGTTTGTGGTAGTTGCTGAGCAAGCTTCTCCATAATGAAAGAAGACGACTGACGGTGTAGGGAAAGGTTCTGCAGGGCCTCAATACTACAGTTAAGAGTATAGAATTTATTTTCCATGCAATGGGATGCCATAGAAGCTTTTAGAAAAAAACTAATATCTGCATTTAGTTTTAAAGATTTTACCCTGCTTGTTGTCATTAAAAACTTTTTGACTGTATCAAAAAGGAAAGCTGATAAACTGGAGAAAGGAAGAAAGGAAGACTGTCTAGGATTTATCACTTTTTTTCTCTGCCTTTCTTCCTTTGCTTCTTTATTTCTTTTTCTCTCCTTCTTCCTTCCTTCTTCCCTCCTTCCCTCCCTCCCTTCCTCTCTTCCTCCCTCCCTCCCTCCCTCCCTCCTTCCTCTCATTAATTCTTTTCTTTTCTTCCATTCTTGTCCTGGGTCTTGAACTCAGGTCCTGGGCACTGTCCTCAATGGTTTTGCTTAAGGATAACACTCTACTACTTGAGCCACAGTTCCACTTCCAGTTTTTTAGGTACTTAATTGGACATAAGAGTCTCATGAGCTTTCCTGTTAGGGATGGCTGTGAACCTCAGATCTCAGCCTCCTGACTAGCAAGGACAACAGGTGTGAATCACCTGTGCCCTTCACTGTCTGGGATTTCTTGACACAGGAATTGACAGTCCTTCATCTACATCGCTATTCTATATAAATGATGCCTATTTAATAACAAACAGAGAGAAGTTACATAGAAATTGATTTATATTCTAGAAGTTTCTTATTTCTTTCTTTCTTTTTTTCCAGTCCTGGACTCAGAGCCTGAGCACTGTACCTGGCTTCTTTTTGCTCAAGGCTAGCACTCTGCCACTTGTGCCACAGCACCACTTCTGATTTTTTCTATATATGTGGTGCTGCGGAATCAAACCCAGAGCTTCATGTATGGGAGGCAAGCACTCTACCACTAGGCCATATTCCCAGCCCTCTCAAAGTTTCTTGAATTTGCTGTTATGAAGGATTTGGGGGAACATCCTTGTAGGATTTCTAGTCTACTCTGCCTCTGACTTATGTTAAACATAATTCCTTTTATTGCCACCTAACAATATAATTCACCACATAAAATAATTTCCTTTCTCCTTATATTTGAGCTCAAATATAAGTTGTATTCAATATCTTAAATAACTTTTGTTTGATTTTCTACTCAGAAAATCTATCTCTATCATCTCTTTCCTCTCTCTCACCCTTTTCCCTCTCTTTCTTCTCCCCTTTCTCCCCTCTCTCTCTTCCCTCTGTCTCTCTGTCTCTATTTCTGTCACTGTCTCTCCTCACCGCCCCTCCCATGCAAGTCCAGGCCTCATTATGTAGCATAGGCTAGTTTCACTCTCACTATGTAGCTTGGAATGCTTTAATTCTCTGTCCTCAGTCTCCCCAGTGCTAGGATTACAGGTATCAGCCACGAGGCCTGTCTCTATTCACAGAACCTTAATGTATAGCCTCAGTGATATCCTGAGGATAGATTGTTTAGTAACTGTCTTTACTTTCTCAGAAGCAAATAGAAATAATTACTAGACCAAACCAACAGCCAGTGCTGCCCAGTGGAGAGGAGTCTGTGAGCATATGAGAAATCAGTCTGCTTTGTTCATCAACACAAGATTCCTTCTACATTTCAGAGGTTCCCATCTCACCACCTTTTCTCTCCCTTCTTATCACAAGATGACTTGATTTTATAACTCAGCAGTCCAGCATGTCAGGGGCTTCCAAGGGTTATAACCAATGGTTAAAATTGCAAATATTAAGTACACAAATGATTAGAGGTATCTTTTTTTCTAATCTCTTCTAAACCAGCCCATGATTTGAAAAAGGATTAGCAAATATCAGCCTCTTCATTGCTGTTCTTTCTGTAGCAGATTTTAAAGTCTAGCAGGCACATAGATGAAATAAACTATTTTGAAAATATGTGTTATCTATTTGTTAGAAAAGCATTGTACACACACTGCTTCAGCTTCTCAGTAGGTTTTTGAATTTCCACTTGCTTTAAAGATTGGAAATGAACAAACAGGGATGAACTACACAGATTCTCAAAGTCTGGAAAATGATGAAATAAAACCAAGAAGAAAAGGTGCCCTCTCCCTGAAAAGCAGAGAAACATAGTTTTTAAAATCTTACTGTTTTCAAATTTAATGGCTGGAAACACAAAATAGGAAACCCTAGGGTACAGAGCCTATGGAATCTGTCTTTCTCACTTGGAAAAGCTATTTTGAAGAGAAACATTGACATTTTACAGTGTACAACACCAATTCAGTACAAAAATATGTCTTTTGAAAGGGGAAATTCTGTAATTTAACTGATTAAGATACATTTTCAATGTAAGATGTAAATAATGATCATTAATACTGCTGGTTTGATAATATTTATACCTCTTGGAATTTTTAAGTCTCTTTTCAAAGTACCAATTCTTTTGATCATTGTAATTGTCAACAATTAGTGGCATAATCTTGAGTTCAAATCAATCCTATAATCAAGTGTAAGTTTGTAACACAGGCAAGAGCTTACCCTTTCCTGAAAGTGTGAGAGACACAGAAAACACAACTCAAGTTCCAGTAGCAAAGCAACTGCCTCCTGCCTGCCCACAGGCCACATCCCAGCTTGAAGTCCCTGACTTCAAAGTCTGAACCTTCAGCATCTGTAACACATCTGGAAAACTTGTGGAGAACAGGTGGCAATAAGTGATTTATTTCCATTTTTATTTTTTGTGCAGATGAAGGAAAAAAATGCAGAAAGGGTAATGACTAATCACCACAAGCTACTGAAAGGCAAAGCTGAAGAGAGAAAGAGTGCTTCATGTCTGAGTTTTCACTATTTCTCAGTTACAGTTATGAGTGGTTATGTGGAAGTAATGTATAAGGGAAAGAAACAATATAAAGAATATGAGTAAAGATCTAACTTTAATGAATACTCTGGCAAGTCGCTTTTTCAAGTATAAAATTAAAGTCTAAATTGTAAACTCTAAAAATCCAAAATTGAATCTTGTATCTTCTTTTATTTTAAGAAAAGAGACAATAATTAATCAAAAGTTTCCACCCAAGTTATAATTTTACGTAAAAAATGCTATCTAATGTGTTTTTCAAATGTTGCTATTTCCTATTTCAGTCGTTAAATATATTTTCTTTAGGCACTATTTTCTGAACATTGTTTTTAAATTAATCATCAGTAGTGTATAGAAGTGCTACTGATTTTAGTGTATTGCCTTTATATCCTGTTATATTACTTAATTCCCTTACTTGTTCTAACAGACTTTTGTGGCAACAGAATTTCTTGTATATAGGATCACATTATCTGAGGAAAAAATATTATTTTTTCAATTTGAATATTTTTATTTTGTTTTCATACCTAATTGTTATGATTTGGGCTTATAAACAACAAATGGACAATGGATCTGAACTCACATTTTTTTCAGATATACAAATGATCAAAAATACAGGAAAATTTGCTTACCATCATCAACTATTAAGGAAATGCGAATGAAAACCACTGTGCACTCCCACCCCACTACCAGTAGGCAACTATAAGGAAAACAAAATCTGTGTGGAGAAATTGAAGTACTTGTGCACAGTTCATGGGATGTCACAGGGTATTGCTGATGTGGAAACAACAAAGCAAACACAAAAATTTCATTTACTATATGATCCAGCAATTATAATTACTAAACATAGCATGTCTTCCCATACCTGCTATAAAAGACACATATTTGTTTAGGAGATGCTGAGTCCTAACGCCATGTGTGTAATGATGCATTGTTAGTTTCAGTGGGGCAGGGAGGGTTCTCTGAGATGAGTAGCTTGCGCTGAGAATTTAGTTTCACAGTTTGCTCCAGAGGTGGGACTCTGTGAGCTCCACAGTTGCTTGAATCTCAACCAGTGTGGTGTGCTGTATACATCTGCACTGCACAGGAAGCAATTTGTAAGAGGTCCAGACTTTTTTTTTCTCATCAGCTAACTACTATGAATGCATTACATATTTGTGTCATTTCTGAAGGTTTACGGTGAGAAATATTTACATTGTTGGCATACAATTGACTTTTGATGGTTCATTTTGCAAAGAGAAAAAGGATCAGAATTCCAAAATGTCAGCGTGAATTTTAAAGTGCAATAGAATACAAGTAATGCATGCAGCATACATTTATTTCTCTCTCATGTATTGCCTTGTCTCAATCATTCCCACACAGATTCTAATAGAGAACTATGTAGTGTTGGGACTTTATCTTGGAAACAACCAGCCCCTGGTAGTCTCAAACTACCAGCCTCAGGTGCTCATTAATATCGGGGCTTATGTTACAGGAGGGCCTCATGGGACACTTGGCTTTGGCACTCATTCTTGTTTTGTATTATTGTGTGTTTGTTTTCACAGGTGAGTAGGAACATCTAATAGGCTTTTAGCAGGCTTAGGGGAGAAGGACACATTCTTACCTATGTGCCTGTGCAGTTCATTTTATGTTACTATGTGAAAATTTTATTTATGGAGAACTGTCCAACTTAGTGTTTCATGTAACTTCGAGCTTACCTGATTAGTAATTAATATACAAATTATAAATGAAAAGGCATAATAACTTTTAAGAAAGTTGAACCAAATAGTAGCCACATTTTTCTCTTTTCTCCCTCTTTCTTCTCTTTTCCTTCCCCCATATTCCTTTCCCTCTTTCTTCTCTCCATCTCCTTTTCTCTCTTCCTTTACAGAAAAAGATGTGATTTTAATCATTTGTAGGGAGATTATTAGGTCAAGATGTAGTCCATCCTGATATACATGGCTGATTACAGTGCCAAGATTGGGAGAAAATTAACAACTTCAACTACACCTTTTATTGTTCCCAGTATTCTGAGCATTACTACTGTGTAACTTTGATGGTCTGCTTCTCTTTACCAAGACTTTATGACCTTTCATCTCTCTCTCTCTCTCTCTCTCTCTCTCTCTCTCTCTCTCTCTCCCTTTCTCTCTCTCTCTTTCTCACTTACTCTCACACACACACACTTTTATACGTGTTAATCTGGCTTTGTAATAAGAATTCAGATTTTATATAAAATTTGAAATTTATATTTACTTATATGGTATTATATGTAGCCATATTTTAGTGTGTGTATATAAATATATATGTATATATGTGTGTATATATTTCTGTGTATATGTACATATATACATATGTGTATACACAGACACAGACACAGACACACACACACACACACACACACACAAAATGACCAGATAGCCAGAATAGTATTCGGATAATTAGTGTTATCCATCACCTCAAGTATATATCATTTCATTTTGCTTGGTATAAAGTCTTCTTGAAGAGCTATTTCAAAATATACAATTACATAATCATGCTGCTGTACTATAGAACATTAGGAGTTACCCCTTCTGTTCAACTGCACTCTTTACATAAATTGCACTCCCTCTATCACCCTTCCCCAACATTCTGGAGCTCTGATAAGCACCATGCCACTGTCTACTTCTGTGAGATCAGCTTTTGTAGATTGTAGATACCACATATAAGTGTTTTCCTCCAGGTCCAAGCATGTTGCTGAAAATTATAGGATTTCATACTCATAACCAGCAATGAAATCAAAATCAATATTAAAAAGCTCCTCAATAAGACAAAGCCCAGAAACAGATGGCTCTACTGTTGATTTCTCCCCAATGTTTAATGAAGAACTTCTACTAGTTGTTCTCACACTAGTACAAGAAATTTGAATTTTCAGGTCATTGGATTTTAAGAATTGCCTCAGCAGGGAAATATAATTAAACATTTAACGCCATGGAAGAAATCCATATGAGTCAATAAAAGTGACTCATGTATACAATTATCAATCTAAACTATATGACAATTATGGACATATCCATGTTACAATAACAAAAGAGATCTGGTTTTCTTCCCAGGAAGAAGATTGAAGTGACTATTGAAATGGTATGTGTTTGTCTTCCTGAAAGGACAGATGAATGGTGTGAAAGTATCACATGGATGGGAATTTTGACAATGTTTTCAGAGCAGAAACACAGAATAGAACTACTATTAGTCACTGTGAACCAAAAAGTCATGTATATTTTCTTTGCTCTTTTTTTCTTTCCTTCCTTCCTTTGCTTTACTTTTTCTTCCTTTTCCTTGTTTGTGTTTTTTTTTTTCTTTTCTTTTGTGCCAGTAGTAGGGCTTGACATCCGAGCCTGGGTACTGTCCCTTATCATTTTTAGCTCAATGCTGGCAGCATTGAATTGCAGCTCTACTTTTAACTTTTTTGTTATTTAACTGGAGATATGAGTCTCACAGACTTTTCTTCCTGAGCTAGCTTAGCACATAGAGCTTCAGATCTCAGCCTCCTGAGTAGCTAGGATTACAAGCATGAGCTGCTGGCATCTGGCTAAAACATCAACATTTTCCACTTGTTCTCTGAAAGTTTTAATAGTGAACATGTGCCTCATTTGTTAAGAATTAATGTCCACATGAAAATATGACTCCATACAGCTAATTTTGGACAGGTGTCTAGGGAGTTCAAATGCTGTTAGAGATGTGAGAATTGATGGAACCTGTCCTTGTCCAGGCCTCTAGTGTCATTCCACATTTGGTGAATGTTAATATTCATTTATTGTATTGATATATTATTTTATCAGAAATGCTAGAGGAAATGAGAATGGCCAAGAGACATATGAAAAAGTGCTCTACATCACTGGCCATTAAAGAAATGCAAATCAAAACCACATTGAGATTCCATCTCACCCCATTGATGATGTTCTTGTATCACATTCCTGTGGTTGTACCTACACTATCTCTGTAATCTTATCTGAGTATATTGGAAACCGTGTTTACTGGTATTGAAAGGAGGAAATTCAAAGGGAATTCCAAATTTGAGAGACACAGTGTAAAAAAAGAGAAACAACTACAAAAGCAATACGTGCAAAACTGTTTGGTGTAAGTGAACTGAACACGTCCGGGGCGGGGGGGGGGGGGGGGAGGGAAAGGGGGGGAGGGAGGGGATTATGAGGGACAAGGTAACAAACAGTACAAGAAATGTATCCAATGCCTAACGTATGAAACTGTAACCTCTCTGTACATCAGTTTGATAATAAAAATTTGAAAAAAAAAAAAGAAAGAAAAGTAACAATAACAATTGTTGGAGGGGATGTGGCCAAAAGGGAACCCTACTTCATTGTTGGTGGGAATGTAAACTGGTTCAGCCACTCTGGCAAGCAGTATGGAGATTCCTCAGAAGGCTAAATATAGAACTCCCCTATGACCCAGCAACCCCACTTTTGGGTATCTATCCAAAAGACCACAAACAAAATCACAGTAATGCCACCAGCACAACAATGTTCATCGCAGCACAATTTGTCATAGCGAGAATCTGGAACCAACCCAGATGCTCCTCAGTAGACGAATGGATCAGGAAAATGTGGTACATATACACAATGGAATTTTATGCCTCTATCAGAAAGAATGACATTGCTCCATTTGTTAGGAAATGGAAGGACTTGGAAAAAATTATACTAAGTGAAGTGAGCCAGACCCAAAGAAACATGGACTCTATGGTCTCCCTTATTGGGAATAATTAGTACAGGTTTAGGCAAGTCATAGCAGAGCATCACAAGAGCCCAATAGCTATACCCTTATGAACACATAACAGATATCCTCCATGTGGCTTATTTTCTAAAATTTTTCATCCTTTATGAACTTCAAAATAAGCTGTTCAAGCTGGGCACTGGTGGCTTACACTGATAATCCTAACTGTGCAAGAGGCTCAGATCTGAGAATAAGGGATTTTTTCCCCTTTATTATAAAAGTGAAGTACAGAGGGGTTATAGTTTCATATGTAAGACAGTGAGTACATTTCTTGTTCAACTTGTTACCTCACCCTCATTTCTGCCCCCCCTCTTCCCCTCCCCCCACACCCATGAGTTATAGAGTTGGTTTACACCAAATGGTTTTGTAAGTACTGGTTTGAAATGATTTGTCTTTTTATCCTTTGTCTCCCAATTTTTGTATTTCTTTTCCCTTCCCTAGTTCTAATACACATATATACAGTACCCAGGGTACTAAGATGAGATACAGTAATAGTGGGGATAAAACCACCTGAAGAGAATACAAGAGAGGAAAAAAAATGTACAGTTTCACAAGGCATGTTGAAAATAATTACAATGATATAACACTTGTTTCCATAACATGGAGTTCATTTCACTTAGCATCATCTTATATGTTCATAAGGGCATGGCTATTGGACTATTGTCATCTTCTGGTATGACTAACCTAAACATGTACTGATTATTCCCTATGAGAGAAACCACAGAGGCCATGTTTCTTTAGGTCTGGCTCACTTCACTTAGTATGATTTTTTCCAAGTCCTTCTATGTCCTTATGAATGGGGCAATGACATTCTTTCTCATAGAGGCATAGAATTCCATTGTGTATGTGTACCATATTTTCCTGATACACTTGACTACTGAGAGGCATCTGAATTGGTTCCATATTTTAGCAATGACAAATTGTGCTGCGATGAAAATAGTTGTGCTGGTGGCTTTAGAGTGGTCTTGCTTGTAATCTTTTAGGTAAGTGCCCAAAAGTGGAGCTGCTGGTTTGTAGGAGAGCTCTATGTTTAGCCTTCTGAGGAAGCTCCACACTGCTTTCCAGAGTGGTTGAATAAGTTTACATTCCCACAAACAATGTAGTTGGGTTCCTTTGGCCACATCCCCTCCAACATTTGTTATTGTTATTTTTCCTGAAAATGGACATTCTTACTGGGTGAGGTTGAATCTCAATGTTGTTTTGAGTTGCATTTTTTTTATGGCCAGTGAAGTAGAGTCCTTCTTCATGTGTCTCTTGTCCATTCACATTTCCTCTTCAGAGAAGTCTATTTTTAGGTCTTTAGCCCATTTGTTGAGGGAGCCATTGGTTCTTTGAGGATTTGTTTTGGAGGAATTTAGTTTTTTGAGTTTTACATATATTTTAGGTATAAGGCCTTTCTCCATTGTATGGCTGGTAAAGATCTTCTCCCAATCTGTGGGCTTTCTGTTTATCTTGCAAGCTATGTCCTTTCCCCTGCAGAAGCTTTGCAGTTTAATGTAGTCTTATTTGTCCAACCTTTCTTTGATTTGTTGTGTTTCTGGGCCTTTGAGAATAAAGGTTTGAAGCCAGCCCAAGAAGAAAAGTCTGGGAGATTTTTTTTTAAATGTCCAATTAATCACAGAAGAAGCTAGAAATTGTGGCATGTGTCTAAAGTGGTACAGTGCGACCAGCATAAATAAATAAATAAATAAATAAATAAATAAAGCCATTCATCTCTTCCAGGTAGAGTGTTCACAGAAGATGGCCTAGAAGTCTTTCTTCTTATTTGAGTCAAGAGAAAGCTGTCATGATCATTGTGCTGAAACGTATCTCAATTCTCTTGTACACAAATAAAATAATTAGCATCCTGATAGGTTTCCAAATCTGGCCAGTGTATGTTTCACTTAGAAAGCGCAGTAATAGTCAACACATTTTGATTTTTATTTTCTTGACCATACTAGCATTTGAACTTGCTAGAAAGTCATTCTACCACTTGAGACACATCCTGCCCTTGTCTTATCTGCTCTGACATGTATTAAGTGCTCAAAATTGTAATCTCAGTTAAACAAGAATATAAAAATAAATGCTTATAACACTGATAAATATTTCCTCATTTTCTTTGTTAAAAAAAACTGAAATGTAAAAGTAATGAGTGATGTATTTAAGGTGGTTTTGTGAGTTAATGACCTTATCTGAACTCAGTCTGATACCGACAAAGGGCAGAGGGTAAAATTTTTTTAAGCCAACTTTGTGGGATAAGATTTATTGGTGCACAACTATAGAATCCAAGCTGCTTGGGATAGGAGGATTAGGATTTGAAGCTGATAAGGTTATGGAGAGCCTATCTCAAAGCAGTCTTCTGGATGTGGTTCATGACTATAATCCCAGTTACTGTGGGAGAAGGAGGTAGAAGGATCAAGGCCTAAGGCCAACTGCGTAAAATGAATGAGACCTTACCTGACAAACAAGCTAAGACAAAAGGGTTGGAGTGTGGCTGATGTCATGGAGGAAGTTCAAGGCCCTGAGTTCAAACTTCAGTAGCACCCAGAGAATAAATATATAAATAAATAAATAAATAAATAAACAAACAAATAAATGCCACATGCATACATACATACATAATAGAAATTAAGAAAGTTAGCATTGGGTCACAGAATAAGAAACTGCCTCCTCACCCGAAATGCACTATGAGCATCCTGTTCTGTCAAGTAGATTTTTTTTAATAAGTATTTAAGGAGATTTTCTTTATTCTTAGTTTTATTGTAAAAGTGATGTACAAAGATGTTGCAGTTACATTATTCAGGTTATGAGTACTTTTCCTTTTCAACAATGCTACCACCTCCCTCATTCTCTTTCTGGTTTTTTCCCTCCCAACTTCTCAACATTTCTGTGCTTCCCTTACCCAAATCCAATAAACTTACATACAAATCAAAGGGTACAGAAATATAAAACAGTAACAGAAGGAAATAAATCAAATAAAAAAGGAAAGAAAAAAGTACCATAAACCATGTAATAAAAAACCTCTTACTTCAATTTCTTAGAGTTCTTTCTAACAAGCATCATTTTATATGACCTTATAACACATAGTTACTTTTATTTTAAAATTTTGTTCAGGATTAAAATTATATATATTCTTAGTTTTATGGTTATTAAAAATGTGATGTATATAGGCGTTATAATTATGTAAGCCAGATAAAAAGTACATTTCTTTTTGAACAATGTCACCCCATACCTCCCCCTCTCCCAGTTTGTTCCTCCCATCCCCTTCCATAAGTTGTATAGTTCATTTTGCACATAGTATGTAGTGAGTACCACTGCTACATTTGTTCGCCCTTTGTCCTACCCAACAGTCACCTTCCTTTCTACGCTACAGTGCTGTTGAAAGACATTAATCAAGGTAATCAAGGTAGTAAAATAATTAGATTGCTTGCCTTCTATACTTCCTCCCTCCTCTTTCTTCTGTTACTATTATCTTCCACTATATGATTCACTTTTCTTAATCAAGGAATAGGTTCCTTGTTCATTATTTCAAGTGCACCTTGTTTTTTAGAAGTATTTGTTCTGTGAAAAATCCTCGGCCAACTAAGATTTCATTAGAATGAATCTTCTCATTTGCTTGCTTCCACAGTTAGAGTGAAATTCAGACCAAAGCTTATTGGGAAAATTATAGTGATTCAGTAAATAGTAATGTAAGGAAAAGGCTAACGGTTGATTATTATGAAATTAAAGCATCCTCTCAAACTAGAACCATTCTGGGCTTCCTCTCCCCTGCAACAGTCCTCTAGCATGTGTCATTTCCCACTTTCCCAGTTGTGTTGCTTTGGGCTACAAATTAGCAGGAACTTGTAGAGAAATTTACAAGTGTTAGCATCCTATGCACATTTCCTTTCTCAAGTTGTGGCCTATATGATGAACACATTCTTGGCTCAGAAAACCAGGTCAGCTGTGAAACTGGATATTCTCCATTTACCACTGAGTAATCATTTCCCCTGGTATAGGGTCCCTCATTAAAAAGCATTAATAACCTCTGAATGGCACCTTTATGCCCTGGTGGTTACCCTTTCAACCATACCTTGCTAAGCTACAAAGAAGTTAATTTTCCATATCATAAAGTATTTGCTCTATAACCTCACCCTGGCTCTGGCTCTGTTGTATTATTGTGTTTCCCCCCCTTTTTCCTGAATTCATTTTTCTTTCATTTGCCTTCCTTCTCTTTCTCCTTTATCTTTTCTTTGTTATCCCCCTGTCCTTTTTTCTTCCTTCTTCTTTATCTTTATCGTGATAGCATACAGTGTCTTACAAACCATCATGAATACATTGAAACATAATATATTTCTATTTCTATGAACATGGATATTGTAATTTCATATCTCATTGTTTAGCGCTTCGATGTTGAAATAGGCATCAATGACTAAACGTCATCCAATGCAGAGAAGAAGAGATTGATTGTGATTGTTGCTGATTGCTATCCTGACTGGCTACACTGTAAAGCCATCATGAGCTATGATAATCAAGTATCAGAAGAAGAATACAGAAGAAATTACTACTTAAGAATAATCTGTCAAGTGAACTATCTTACCTGTTCTGGCACCTGTGGGAACAAAGGATAAAAATGGATCCTTCATAGTAGTTTTATTTTACAGTCTTGGAATATATTGTCGTAGTTTTATGTTTAACCTGGGTCTTAAAGAACAAATAAGAATCGAAATAGAAAGATTGACAACGTACTTTGTTTGTGGAAGCAAATCTCAAAGTAAATCATCTTAAGTGTGCATGGCAGAGTGAAGATCTGTATGAAGGTAGATTTAGGAATATTATTTCCATGTGTTTTAGGTCTTATTTTGAAACTATAGTTTTATTATTTAAAGATTATGAATCAGAGGATGAATAGAGAATGGCTAGAAATAACCTTCATTTTCATACATTTAGCATTTATGGGAGACAAACCCGGACAATAGCTAAAGTTACTAGAAATCTTGAATATAATCAAAACTGTGGATATTATCCAATGAGATATGGATATCAAGGAAATTTTAGAAAGAAGGATATCTTTTAAATGATTGGAAGAATATGAGTGTCTTGATAATTTTGGAAGAACCATAGCCATGGAAAACACCTTCTAAAGCTGTTGGTATGGGCTGGGCTGGAGGGTGGGCCTCAGTGATGGAACATTTGCCTAATGACTTACTAGCATAATCAGGAAGTAAATAATTCTATTTCTTGCAAATAGCAGTCATTCAAAAAATGCCTTTTGGTTGAATGAATAAAAGAATGAGTTATCTTTCAATAGACCTGTGATTCATGAAATAAGAAATGAAAAGAAAGGACAGTTTATACAATAAAATGGTAGGAAGAGGCTTAAATATTGATAGGCTCTGGTCAGCCAGGAGGTGTTTATAATGTCCCCAAAATCAATGGTGAAAATGGGTGCTGTGGGTAGCACCTGTAATCCTAGCTACTCAGGAGACTGAGAGATATGAGGAACCCATTTGGAAGCCAGTCTGGAAAGTAAAGTAAGCGAGACTCTTATTTCCAATTAACTATGGGGGAAAACTAAAAACCAGAAGTGGAGCTGTGGCGCAAGTGGTACAGGACTAGCCTTGAAAATCTCAAGGATAGTGCCCAGGCCCTGAGTTCAGGCCCCGGGACCAGCAAAAACAAACAACAAACAAAAACAATGACTAGACCCTAATAGGATAAGGAATAGCTTGTACAGTATACAAGGAATGCCTTGTACAATATTCTAAAAATGACACTGCATTTAAAGCTATTGTCAGTAACAATTAAAACTGGAACAATTATATAGCAATCCTTTCTTTTCACCACTTTATTTCTCAATATGTATACAAGTGTATTTGTGTGATTAGTCTACATATGTGTGTGCATTTCTACTACATAGAGATGCTATAAATCTAATAGTAATAGAGATAAGGAGGGAGGAGGGGCACTGAGGTTTGAATCTAGGAGAGATGGAGGGAAGAGAGTGAGTCTCAATAATTTTTTGCTTGGGCTGGGCTATTAGTATAGATGGAGTTGTTATATAGTAAATTATTGAGAAGCCACATATTGAAGGATCGAATCTTGAAGGGTTTTGTTTTTAGTTTCTATTTTTTTCCTAATTCTGGGACTTGAACTCAGGGCCTAAATTCTGTCCCTGGCTTTTATTTTTTTTTTTTTTGCTCAAGACTAGCACTCTACCTCTTGAACCACAGCACCACATCTGGCTTTTTCTGTTCATGTGGTACTGAGAATCTCGAATGCATGGATTTATGCATGTTAGGCAAGCACTCTACAACTAGGCAACATTCTCAGCCCTCCAATCTTGGAATTTTTATTAGAGCATTAACATTCTGCATACAGCCAGTAGCTACAAAGGCCTGCATCCCAGAATACACTCAACACTATCAGGAAAACAGGCCAGCGAGGGAAGAAAGAACAAAAACCACACCAACAAACCAACCCAGCTCCACTGGAGAGATAACTTGGGACTCCATGATGACTGGAGATAAGCCAGGAGACAGAGCATGGGACATGAACATGGAGACATGTAGGGTCAGGTCAGGGGGCAGGGTCACGGGAAGATCCCAGTCCCAGGCAATTGACTGATAGGTTCAGTAACTTATAGGCCACGTTGCCAACCCCTTTCTCTAGAGATTCAAGAACACCCATCACCTGGAAATGGGACTTCCCATCCTCTAGGAATTCAGGCACATTCATTAAGACAATATACCAGATAGTGCAACTTTCTGTGGCCAATGATGGCACTGGCCAGAACTGACTGCCATATTACAGATTCTTAATATCTTTTTGCCTGAACTAGCCTCAATCCATAATGATTTTGATCTGTGCTTTTCTAGTAGCTGGAATTATAGATGTGCAAAAACATACCTGTCCAATGTTCTTTGTTTTTCGTTTTGCTTATCCTGAGGCTTGAATTTGGGGCCTGGGCACTTTTCCTGAGCCTGTGTTCAAAGCTAGCATTCTACCACTTGAGCTGCAGAACCCTTTCTAGTGTTTTTTTTAAGTAGTTTATCAGATATGAGTCTTACAGCCTTTCTTGCCCAGGCTAGCTTTAAACCATAATCCTCAAATTGAAGCCTCCTGACTAGTTAGGATTATAGACTTGAGCCACTGGCAACTGGTACCTGTCCAATATTCTTAATATGAACACAAAAGATGATGCCAGGTGAAATGAACTCCAAGTTATGGAAACAAGTGTTATATCATTATGGTTCTTATTTTCAATATAACATGTGAAATGATGTCCTTTTTATTTTGTTTTTCTTTCCTGTAGTTTTACCCCTGATATCACTGTAACTGATTTTGGTACCCCGGATATTGTGAATATATGTATTGGAATTAGGGAAGGGAAAGGGAATACCAAAATTGAGAGACAAAGAATAAAAAGACAAACCCATGCAACAGCAATACATACAAAACTATATGGTATAAACCAACCATACAACTCATGGGGGGCGGGGGAGAGGGAAATGGGGAGGGTGGAGGCAGGGGGGGAAATGAGGGAGGAAGTAACATGTTGGATAATAAATGTACTCACTGCCTTATGTATGAAACTGTAACCCCTCTGTTCATCATATTGACAATAAAGAAATGAAAAAAGAAGAGAAGGTAAAGCTGATTAGATGGAAGAATTTATCAGATTGGCAGCAGAAATGATTATTTAATACAAGCAGAATAATAAAGAGTCCTCCAGAGATCAGAAAGGAACAGATTGGCCTTTCGAGCCTAGAAGAACAATGTCCCCACCCCTTTTCTTTGAAAATATACAGATCTATTTCAACTAACAGTATAACAAAGTTGAATTGTATGGTAGTACTGCTAAAGCCCAAGGGAAAATTAAAAGTAAAGTGCTTAAATTAAATATACAAGTTACTTTAATACATATTTGTATTCTTAGGATGCTTTGAGCTTTCAGAATGTTTCTTTCTTTAAAAGAAAGCACAATCAAGAACTTGTCCATATCTTTCACTGGCTCAATGGTTCTATTGGTTCTCATAATTAATATATGTAGTTAGATTTATTTAACTATGCCAAAAAAAGCATAAAATAGTCTATTATGGGAATTTCCTTCTGACACTTAAAATACTAGATTCAGTAATATAAAGAAAACTAAATGGAAGAGATTACCATATTAGTCTTTAACGATATTAATTTCAATTTATATTAAGTATAAATTAATATATTTTAACTACATAGGCTTAATAGCACTTAAGAAGGAAAACAGACCTGTCTCGAAAAGAAAAAGAGAAAGAAAAAATTCCTCTTACATTTAAAATCAAGAATTTCCTTATTTGTTATGCAAAAGAGAAGTATTTGTTTTCTTAATGCAAGTTAAAGTTAGTAGGGAAATAAACAAAGAAATATCAATTAGTGGCTCAGATGATAGAGTGCTAGCCTTGAGCTCAGTGACAGTGCTCAGGCTCTGAGTTCAAGCCCCAGGACTCGGAAAAAAAAGGAAAAGAAAGAAAAGAAAGAAATATCAATTAATAGGAAGTGCTGAATGAAAAAAAGACAATGTGGTAAAAAAGAAAATGAGTTCTAGGAATACTTTTTACACAATATGGGCAAAAAAATGGCCATAAATCAGCCCCTTTTGAGTGCTGTTTACACAAGTGTTGCCCATTTTTCCTTGGACACAAAGCGAGAACAATTTTGACTGTGTGAACTTGCCTCTGGGCTCTTCCTTTGATATAAAGAAATAAGTGAAGAGGCAATCAGAGAGGGAACTAAATAAAGGAGAGAAAATTAATCTCCATCATGAAGAGATGGGAAAGAAAAAAAGATCATGCCAAGAAAAAGATTTAATTTAATTTTAAAAGACTTACATTCACCATCCATGTCAAATACCTGTGCCAAATGTTTGGAGACATAAAATTGAGCAAAAGCCAATAGATACCAATTTTATAATTACGGGCCCAGATCCTATTATGCAAACTCTGCTGATTGTCAAGAACAATTAAACATGTATGCATATTATTTGGGGAGTTTGAGAGAAGAAATTTAGATTTTCCTTGTTGCCATTGTTTTAAGGAACGGATATCCTTGAAATAATTCTATGCAACAATGACAATTTAATTATTCTTTGAAAGCAGAGTAGGGATTCAGATATGTTTAGTAAAGATGAAATAATGGCATTTTATGCCAAGAGACCAGCCAATAGCATTGCACCAATCTGAATCCTGGAAGTACAAAACACTTAAATGAGAGGAGTGAACATTCTTGGGAGAGAACAAAGCAGTAGAGCCAGGTTCAGACATGAAGGGAGGGCTGAGGTAGAAAACATTACTGATTTATTTCCACATACTTTTCTTTTATAATAAGTGGATGGAACCAAGAAAGAAAAAAGTAATTATAAATAAAAAGAATGTGTTTTCTTTAGGTGTATGGTTATACTTGCTTGTATAATGACAACCATGACAAGGTGGGGGTTGAACTCACCCAGGGGAGGGTGAGGGGCTTTATTATAGCTCCTACTGCTCTCATGAGACCTTAGTCTCTTAAATAGAAAAAAAAAATGAGTTTTTCCCTTCAAATGTCATTACATTGGTCCAACCTGAAGAACATTTGAAATCTTAATTGCTTCCTTGATATATCACTACATGTTCTTATGTATAAAAGTACCAATTTTGTATTATGCTTTCATTGAATTAGGCTTTCATTGAATATTTAAAAAATAAAGATAATTTTCAGATTATGTACAGTTCTAATTTAACATACAAATATCCACCTTATCAGGACTAATTTGTTTCAGAACCTTGTGCGTGGCTCCTTTTAATTTGTTCTCCTAATTTCCATCCTTTGTTAATGCTTTCAAGCACCTGCATAAAATGGTAAGCTCTAAAAAGGTCCACTTTAACCTTCATTAATTCTTCTTTTCTTTGAACTCTCTTTTTCAAGAATAATGAGTGCTTTTGATAGTTATTTATTCAATGTTTGAACAATCAAAACACAAAGCATAAGATGATATTATAAACAATATTTTGCAATGAATGTTATGTTTTACAAAGGACTTTTGAAACCCTTCATTATGTTCATAATTCTGCAACAATTGTTTAAACCAGTGATGTATTGGTTAATGTTTCATAAACAGCTTGTGGAAAGGAAAGGATCTCTGCTTTGGTAAGGTTTACCACTTTCCATGATAGAAACAAACCCACCATGCCTAATTTCAAACTGCAAAAGTAACATCACATAAGAAGGAGCTAGACAGAGGTGCTCATGCCTGGCTTTCCTGAGCTATTCTGGACCAGTCTTAGCACACAAATAGAAAGGAAATTTAGGAAAGCCCATACTTTGGTAAGCTATAATAGAGGATAAAACACAGAACTGCCACATGGATCCAGGTCTTCTGATTGCAAATACATGTTTCTGCCATTCAAAGGTATGACTGTATCTGTGCTTGCCTTTCTGGTACCAAATAGGTCACAATAGCCTGTCTTTACACTCTTTCACTCTTGAGTCCACCTGCACTGTGTCCACATGGATGGACCTGCTACTATTATTGGCTTCCAACCAAATAATACTGCAAACCTAATGTGACTGTTTTAGTTGGCCATTGAGCATTCGTTCTGACTTTATAAACCAAGCTCTAATTCAAGTATGATATTGGATACTACTTACATTGATTCCTCAAATGGGTACCTGCCATATGCTCAGAATGGATTTTACTTTTAAATGTTTCCCACTGTGAATACATCTGAAGCAGAATCTTAAAATTCTGAGCATAGAATGGACCCTTAAGCACCCTTAAGTTAAATTCAATGATTTAACATAATAAATACCAAAATTACCCATGCTCCTCTCCTGGGAATTCTTTGTAATACAGGGTGCCAGCTGCAATCAGAAACTTTCCTGGGCCATCATAAGTATTAACCTTGTAGAGTTCCTTTGTCCATATTGGATAGAATATTATATCATTTAATTCTTTAAATCATCATTTCTTTTATTGCTGTGGATATTTTATTGAAAATTTCTGGTTACTTGTGATTTTGTTTAATAAGTTTTCAAATCATATTTTCCCTATGTTTTGATTTGCAGTTATTTTCAAAATTGTTTTTATTTTATTAGCTGTGCAGTGCTTCAAAGTGTATGTTTATAAATTGATCATAATTTATTTCACCAGTCCACCTCAGTTGATATTAAAATACTTCCCAATTTTTTTCCATTCTAACCAATGTTGTAACAAGCCTTATATACATCCTTGTTATTATTTCCTTAGGATATATTTTCTAGAATTTTACTTGGGTCTAAGGCTATCCAGATGGCTAAAATTTAGCTTGGACTACTTAAAGGTCAAGCAGAAAGAATAGCTGCTCTCAGTGCCCATCTTCTTTAGATTTTTCATATTTGCAGAGAAATGCATACATTCTTACAATATCCGATCTAGTAGTGGTAAATTTCCTTTGGTAGTAGGTCTCTTCTGAACATTTTAATTCTGTTGGTAATAAAAGGGGAATCAATGTCACTCATCATAGGCCTAGAAAATGTATCTGAATAATTTTTTCTTTCTTCTTCCTTTTCTGCTTCTGTCTCAGTTTTCATCTTTCTTTCTTTTCTTTTTTCTGTATGTATCTTAAGTTTTCTTTTTTCCTGTCTCTCACTCTCCTTCTTTCTTTTCTTTTTCTTAATGAGGAAGAGAATAATTTCTGTATATTTGCACTTGCATAGTAAGCCATGAGTAGAGTAGAATTAGAATCTCCTTGAGTTTTGTCACTTAGAGTATTCAAATTTAAGAGAAAATTGTACTATTGCAAGTAGTATCACTTGAGCATCAGAACATGGGAAGTGACAGACTTTGAGTTACTTAGGTAATCTATGAGATCTGACTGAAGTTTCCTAAGTGAATAAAAGTATAAAGAAATACCTTAATTATTAGAGTAAACTATTCAAAGGATATAACCTTTTTTGACTCTCTCATTCTGCTCCTCATTCACATCTTTACATTCTTTAACAGTGCTTCTGTTCATCTACAATATATTTGTACATTTCAGCATGCTTAAGGTTTTTATAATAGTCCAATGGTCCCAACTGCATATTCAAAACAACTCCTATTCTCTCTACCTTTATTGTGTAACTCTTTGCTGAGTAGATTTTAATCTGTTTGTTAACAAATTCTCTTGTTTCACATTTTAGTCACAATGTACCTAAACCAACCAGTGCTTGGTATATCATCTAAGCAAGATGTGTAGGAAAGAGCAAAAGAAAGGAGACTACTGCATATACTGTTTCCTAAAAAATACCCAGCAATTAATAGTATCCACAGTATTTCTAGTAAACAATCGAATCAAAGCATCACCTAAGATCACCTAGAGCTCCCGTGTGAAAAGCATAGGATACAAAATTTCAGTCTCATGGTCATATGTCATTATAAATTCGCCTCTCATAATATGACAACTATAGACAGAAGTAGGTTTTGGGAAAACACAAAAAGAACAGTTTATTCATAATCGAGTAAACTAAATGTATTTGCTGTAGTTTGGATTCTCAATAACTTCCCAAAGTTTTGGTTCCCTGCTCATTGCCTTGCTGGAAGGCAGAAGACCCTAAATAGTAGTTGGAATAGGCAGTGGAAGGAAGGTCATTGAAGAAATGCTTTTGAAGTGGGTATTGGAACTCTTGATCTCTTCCTGTATCTCTCTTTCCTTCTTAGTCACCAGAGGGTGAATAGGCCCCCTTAACATCATATTTCTATCTTTTCTTGTCTGCTGCTGCTGGCCAAAGCAAAAGGTTTACATGACCATGGACTGACAATTTTTAAGCCATAAATCAAAATAAAATTTCTCCTTATAAACTGATTTATCTCAAGTATTTATAAAGTATTGCCTAACACTCATGTGATAGAAAGTAAAATACACAGACAAGGTTATGAACTGTAACTTAATTTTCTGAAACTGATAAGGTCAACCTGATCTTTAAGTGCTTTCTAAAACACACACACACACACACACACACACACACACACACACACACACTCCCTCACTGTCAATCCCTACCATTTGCCATAGATTAAGTAATCCAGTCCCCATCCAACAAATGACATGGAACTATCAAGATGTGCCAGGTATCAGAGAAAAGTCAAGTGGATTTGTATGTCTAAATCAAATTTCTAGATAAACCTATCAAGGCATATATTCCCACTTCCATGTGGTAATAAGTGAATGAAGGGGTAGAGAGATCAAGTGATGTCTTCAAGTTCACGCACCTAGTAGATAGCAGAGCCACGTAATCCTTTTTTAAGACTGAAGAGATAACATTTTGTTTCTGAACAGCAACAAAAAAAATCATGTGATAACATACATATTGAAATATATTCACTTCTCACATTAAACATCTTTTGTTTTCCTAAATATTAACTAAATGTATTTTGGGCTTGTTTTTGAAATTATTGACTAACAAACATCCTACTCATTTTATGATTGACTGTGATCTCTCAGAGATTGTTGAGCATATCTGGGAATTATTGATATGTTAAATTTCAAATAATCTTCTATGAATGTGAAACTTAGCAATTACCTGTCAACAAAGTACAGTCTGTAGATACATTATTTAATTTTTATTATTTTATTATTAAACTACAGGGTATATTTGTGGAGTGTTGAAGCTAACCTACGTAAAGGAATATAATATATATTGTTGGTTAAGTTCGGTAATATATCTGCAGTACACTTCCATGGATTTTAATTTTATATGTCTTATCTTTCCATGGTCCTAAACCATGTGGATTCCATTCTACTTTGGTTGTCTCTTCTATAAATGTCAGTATGAGTCAGGCATATTACAAAAACTCATTTCATACAAAATGATGAGATCTTAGAAAAGTGAGCCTAGAATTTTGAAGAAATACTGAACAATAACCACATAAATGCTAGTGAGATAAATTTATAAACAAAAGTGGTATAGTCAGGGCATCAAATATACACATTCTTATTATAAGATAGAAGAGTAGACTACATTATAAAAATAACTGCACAATAAGCTTGAACAATGCTAAATGGGTATGGCTTTCCTATCAAACATGGAGAAATGTCAACATTTGCTTGCCTCTATATAGCTTCTCTCTAGCTAATGTGCTAGTTCTCACTATTTCAAGCATGTTTCCATTTCAGAGCACTTACTCATCTGTTCTGCCAAAAATATTGTTCTCTCAGATAATTGCATGGATGACCCTTTAATTTATTCAGGGGGTACTCAATGGTTACTTCTTCCTGAAATAAACAACTCAATATCTAGCATATAAATATTAAAATAATAAAATACCCTGAACAGGCTATCTAAACCAGACCCATCTATCCCTATTTTTTTAAAATTAGATTTACTTTGCGTATTGTTTATGACACTTATAACTCAGACCTTTGTCATTAAGATTAAATGAGTCAATACATGAAAAGTGCTTAGAGCAGCACTTGGTCTCTCCTTATTTGTATCTAAGTGTCATTGAATAAATAGTCTTTCCACCTCACTTTCCTGCCACAAAATGAAGTTTCAGAAAATGAGGTGCCACAAAATGAAGTTTCAGAAAATGAGGTGCCCCATAAGTACTTGGCTAGAATCCACAGTTTTCTGTGATTCGGGGTTCTGTATGAGTTGTGGTAGTTGTTTTAGTCAGTTTTATATTGCTATCATGAAATACTTGATGCTGTGTCATGTGTAATGAAAAGAAATTGGTTTGGTTCACAATTTTGGTGGGGGTAATTTCCAATAATTATGGTACTGTCCTAAGCAATGGTTCCCCCACTTCCCGCAATGATGATGGATGGCATCATGCTGTGAATACAATAAAGAAAGGGATGGGGAGAGAAACCAGAGGGAGAGGGAAAGGGGGAAAGAGAAAAGGAGAGGGAAGATACCAGAGGGAAGGGGAAGAGAGACAGGAGAGAAAGGGGGAGAGGGTAGCAGAGATCACTTTGTGAGACAGAAAGCCAGACAGCAGAAAAGGGATGGTGTTGCATTTTTTTTAATTATAAAGGTGATGCACAAAGGGATTACAGTTACACAAGTAACGCAATGAGATCATTTCTAGTGGAACAGTGTTATCTGCACCCTCACCCCCTCCCTCATTTTCTCGCACTTTCTCTCTCCCATTCCCCTCACCCACCCCAAGTTGTAAAGTTCATTTCTAACATAGTGTATTGTGAGTTGCATTGGTTCTTCCTTTGTCCTTTGTCTCACCATTTTGTTATTTCCCTTCCCTTACCCAAATTAGATGAACTTATATAGAAGACAAAGGGCACCAAAATGAGAAGCAATGACAACAGGAGATAAACCAAAGGGAAAAAAAATCAAAAGAAATATCTTGACACAAAACATTAAAGAAAAGAAAAGAACAAAAGAACACTTGTTTCCATTGTTTCAAATTCATTTTGATTAGCACCATTTTATGTGGCCATATGTACATAGCTATTGAGCTATTGTGATCTGTCTAGAACTATCCTAGACATATACTAATTATTACAAATGAAGGAAATCATGGAGCCTGTTTCCTTGTGTCTGGCTTAATTAATATGATTTTTTCAATCCTTTCTATATTTTTAGGAATGGGACAATGCCATTCTTTCTGATGGAATCGTAGAATTCCATTGTGTATATACACCACAATCTCCATAGAACTAACTCCTCCAGACCAGCCTTAATTCCATTCTTCTAGGGCAACAACCTTAAGGACCTAATTAGCTCCCGTTAGCCTCTGTCCTCACTGTTAAAATAAATTCCAGGGGCTGGGGATATAGCCTAGTGGCAAGAGTGCCTGCCTCGGATACACGAGGCCCTAGGTTCGATTCCCCAGCACCACATATACAGAAAACGGCCAGAAGCGGCGCTGTGGCTCAAGTGGCAGAGTGCTAGCCTTGAGCGGGAAGAAGCCAGGGACAGTGCTCAGGCCCTGAGTCCAAGGCCCAGGACTGGCCAAAAATAAAATAAAATAAAATAAAATAAAAATAAATTCCACATCTCCCAACACTACACCCTGGCTTCCAGTTTGTGAAACTTTAGGGAACTTCCTCCTTTCCACTGACTACTCTAACTTCCCACATGTTTTCCTGAGCAAAAGTGTAGGCATGTATTAACAAAGCACATTTCTGGTGCTCTGGAGCAAATCTAAGTAGTAAATAACAAACAGCAAAATGTAAGGTATAACACTCCTACTAATTTACAAGAAAAGAATAAAACTTCACATGCTGGAACTTCTACAGCCACTAATAACCAAGCACAGTAAGTATTTTTCCAAAAATACATCACTAATGCAAAGGAATGTGAACTCTCCCTGGGATACCTAGACTACAGCCTGAGGGATGAACTGCAATTATAAAACTTATCTGAATGCTAATACTTTATGTGAAGGATTTATGAAGAGTCTTTCATTTAACATGATGATATCAACATGGTTGTGTAGCTATATAAATAATACTGTTTAATTGCTTAAAAATGGATAAATGGACACTGCAGGGCAAGTGCCAGCTTTAGGTGCTCACTTGTCATGTTGCCTGCCATATGAATGTATATACTGCAGTAACAAACCTTCCCATTTTGAGCAGGAGGAGCCTCGGTTTTGTGGGTTTTTAACAATGTAACTTTAGGTTTTTCTTCAATACCTTTCTTTCAGCTTCATACTTGTCCTTTTTAAATATATAATTTAAACCACCGTATCCATTTTCTTAGCAATGAATACATGTTCTTTCTTCTCAAAGGGAGAGAATGCTTCTGTGTGCATAATATCACAATAAATAAAGTAACATTTTCTAGCACACCTCTTATCGACTTTAACTGAGAAGGACTTTCATTAATAAATTGTCATTTGCCAAGTTGACTCTTTTTTAGGTTCTTTATTTCCCATACGCATTGAATTGACTTGTTTTAAGTAGAATGAAGGGGCTTTTATCTGCTCTCTTTTTTTTTTGTTCCAGAAGTGGACAGTTATCTGTTTTGATAGTAGCCTGGATTGACTTTCCAAAAGACCCCTCTGAAGAACAGGATAATATTATTCTTTATAGCAGTGATTCTGTTTTAATAAAATAAGGCTGTCTAAAGTTCTGTTCTCAAGTGACAAGATTGGTACTTATTCGAGCTCTGGTAATCGAATGAATGAGATAGCAATGGCCTTACACCAAATGGGAGTTAAATACAAAAAGATAAGCTGACTTTAGTTCCCCTACCTCCTAATGAAATTAATATGCTCTCCACTTGTTTTCCTTTCACAAAAGAAGGAAGTGACAAGGGGTTTCGGCTGGGAATTCTATTGTTAATTCTGTTCTCTCTGTGAGCTACACTGTTCTCATTTGGAAAATGAAAGGGATTATTTCCCTCAGTGAGGACTTTCTTTTTTAATAAGAATGTAGGTGTATAGTATTGGGTAATAAAAATGAGATCTAGGTACAGCTCAACACTAATAATTTTTTTTCTTACCTGGCACCTCTACCTAACCCCATAAATCTTTGGAGGGATTTAGAAAACAAAAGACATCAAGGGAAGAAAAATTAATCAGCTATTTTGTATCTCGCTACCATCTTAAGAAATACCTTCTTTCAAAAAAAGCTCAGATTTAGTTATGATCATGTCAATTGCAGGAAGAGAGGAATGGGAAGAGAATATGAGTAAGGAATGGAAATGCAGAGGAGACAAAGTACTTTGGCAGTGAAGGCACTGAAGAAACAGGACGAGGAGGCATTCTTTACTCTTTTTGAGAGGTGTGACAGCATCTGACAAATGATCTGGTCTTGAATTCCAATATATAATTATCTAACCTATGTTCTCAGCCTAATCTTCCTCTCATCTACATAAAATGTTTGGCCATGCCTGTAGTTCATTATAGATGCATTAATTTGACAGTACAATAAATTGTGGAGTTTCCTTTGAGATGCCATCCAAGCAGATTGCCTGTAGTACCTTAAATCGGATAATACATTGCTCAGTCTTGGTTGTTTGGTTCAGTTTGTTAGCTTAATATCTTCTTGTTAGCCTTAGTTTTTTATGTATGAAATGGGAATCATGTAACCTGCCCTGGATACTGTAAGAAATTAATGAGGTAATAGAAAGTATGTTTTCCAAATCTTGATTTTTTTAAATACTCTATTCTAAATTTTGATCCATCAGAGCAATGTTTAAGCTTTGCTCTCTCCTGTCTCCTCATGCATACCAGATTTCTTCCCAAACACAGGGGCAAGACAGGTGTAATAAATGTTCATTAAAAAAAAGTAAACGTGGGAGTAAGTTGTCTTGGCTTGCATATTAACTCAGCTTCACATTGGCTGTTTGGTTTCAGGCAAGATTTTGAACTAATTTCTAGCTAGCTTTTGATGAAAGACAGTCAAATCAATTTCTTATATGATAGTCCCAGGAAATACAACTCTTTTTCAGAATATCCCCCCCCCCCCCCGCAACACTACTTGTAGTTCTCTATTTCCTTTGCTATAGAGATGGAGGGTAGCTTGTTCAAATAAGGCCATACTAAAAAGTAATACTTTAGTCTTTTTACCTAGTTCTTAGAACACAGCCCCTAAAATATTTAGAGCTTCTTCAGTGATAAGGGCATCTTTTGTTATTCATAGCAAGCCCTTTAGAGGATACATTTTTATGCTTCTTAAAGGACTTGTGGTAGCCTCTGCATAGCTTCAGAATGTGATCTACAGAAGGACCTACTGATAAATTAGGAGCTTTCGGCACCACTAGTGATATACATGAAAGGCTTGGTCAAAACAAGATTTGATACAGTGTATCCCTCTGTTAGGGTATTTTATCTGCAGAAATAATGAACCCCCACCTTTCCCAATGCATCTCGTCTTTTTTAACCTTTCATCATCCGTGTGAGGGTGATATAATTGTTTCTTCTACACCATCAATATATAAATTATAGCCAAGGATGTTTCATAACTCATACGTGAGCTACCAATCAGAGACTGGCACAGAAAGAGCACAGGAGTCTCTTGACACAGAAGCCAGTGTTAATAGGAAGCATAGATACGTGACTTTTCACAGTAGCCCTCATTCCCACTCTCTCTCACACATATTTACAGGAAGAACACAATTAAGAAAATTGTAACTAAAACTGATGGAAGGAAAAGTATTTTAAAGGTATATAAGTGTAGATTTAATAAAAAGTAAGGTTTCTTAAGTAAGATATATTCATCCATAAATTTGTCTACCATGCCATCAATCTCCCTAGAATAAGAATTTAACACTGTTGTATGAATGAATCAGTTCTCTATTACATAACTGGAAACAATTAACAGACTTATCCAAGTACCCTGGAAATTTCAGGCATTTTCCAAGAACATATTGTCAAAAGAAAGAAATAAAGAATTATTCATATTTACTTCTGGCAAAAGGTCTCGAATAGAGTGGATAAGTTTAATGCTAAATAAACACATGCATACTCACACAATATATGGACAAAGATGAATTATTATAAGAAGTGTAAAAGTGAAAACAAGGTGCAACAAAAAGTAATAAGATCTTTACACAGGGCAGGCATTTTCGGGAAAATGATAATTCACAAATAACAGGAAAACAGATGACTCCTAACTGTCCTAGTTCCATCTCTCCAGCGTGAAATCCGAACAAAGGAATTTTTTAGCTAAACTATACCAATACCACTTACTTATGCATAAGATCTAATGTTTAATGAGTAGAAAATGGGTACGGAAGGAAAGTTTCTGATGATATCAAAATATCCTACTTTTTTTTCAAATTTTTATTATCAAACTGATGTACAGAGAGGTTACAGTTTCATACGTTAAGCATTGGATACATTTCTTGTACTGTTTGTTACCTTGTCCCTCATACCCCCCTCCCCCCTCCCCCTTACCCTTTCCCCCCCTGAGGTGTTCAGTTCACTTACACCAAACAGTTTTGCAAGTATTGCTATTGTAGTTGTTTGTCTTTTTTTACCGTGTCTCTCAATTTTGGTATTCTCTTTCAATTTCCTAGTTCCAATACCAGTATACACGGTTTCCAATATACTCAGATAAGATTACAGAGATAGTGTAGGTACAACCACAGGAAGGTGATACAAGAACATCATCAATAGTAGAAGCTACAGATACACATGGGATGTTGAAAGTAGTTACAACTGTGATATAACAATTGTCTCCATAACATGGAGTTCATTTCACTTAGCATTTGCGGGTGAATCTTTTGGATTTATAAATATGCCTCAGCTCTTTGAATTTTGTGCCTCACCTGTGTGAGTTGAGTTATACCTAATTTTTCCCGAGAAAAGGTGATGTAAAAATACAATTAGACTTCAGTTAATGAGTCAATAAGCAAGCAAACTAAACAAGAATTAGTTTTGTTCTGGAAATTATATTCACCTATGTGTTAGTGATTTCCTATGTCTTCAAGTCATATATTACTGGCTCAGGGCCTGCGTACAGATTGCTTTCACATTTGTAACAATAGCTCTCTCTGACTTGTCAAATATGTAAGATATTTCCTTGAAACTAATGCTGCTAAGAGAGAAGAGTAAGAAAATAAAAGCTTTTTCAATGATGTGCTGGGTTGCTTTATTTTTTAAATATATACTTTAGCTGAATTTGGGAGGTTTCATAGAACAACTGGATAATATCGAGAGCATCACCCTAATGTCTTTTTATTTAAAAAAAAAATTTAGCTCTGAAGAAACCAAATTGCTTGGCATCTTCTGTGTCTTTACTAAATAATTTTTGCCTGAGAGAAGTCAAATGTGTAGCATGTGCATTTACAGAAATAAAAGGAACATGAGAAGAATTAGGAACTAGACACACGTGTGTGTGTGTGTGTGTGTGTGTGTGTGTGTGTGTGTGTCCACTAGGCCTCTGATCATAAACTCCGTGGTGGGTTTTCTTTTCTTTTTCCATTATGTAACATTCAAAGCAATCCCAATTCTATGCTGTATGTATTTGTCTATGTTATAAAATCAGGACATTAATAGAAGTGTTCATAAACCAAAGCTAAAAATAGCAGTATGCCATTCTTTTATTTCCCCACTTGATTAATTAATAAATAAAGTGATTTAAGTAGATATTATTAAATAATACAAGGCTTCAGGATAAACACTCACTATATGTGGATGTGAATTAAGATTTTATAATAAAGGGCTCTTCCTTTATTATTTGCCAAACAATTCTAAACCTGCTTGTGCAGAAAGAAATAGTTTAATTTTGCTATCCCCTGCTGGATTTGAACAATGGGGAGGCTATTTGCTCACTGTGTGTGGCAGTATTTCAGAAATTGTGGAAGCAGTGACCTGAGGTAGAGCATAGCTCAGATGTTTACATCCAGGCAATTTGGGCCATTGTGAAGAATTGTCATGATGAGAGAAAACGCATGCAAAACACACATCTGATCTGGCAGATAGTACATACTGGAAAATCATTAGTAACTATTATTGGTATAATGGCTGTTCAAATTATAAAAACTGGGTTTGCTACCAACAAGGATTGCAAACATAATATTCAATGCACAGCATATTTTTCTAGAGTACAAAATAAAATTATTTCTCTTTGTGAGTTCAAGTACTAATTCAGGGAAATTTAGCTATGGTCCAAACACTGGAACAAAGAGAAAGAAAAGGAAGTTATAGCATGTGGGACATAGTGTTGGTACTTAGATGAAAATTTTTTTACTCTCAAGTCAGAAATTTATGCTACTTTCCACGTATGGTTTAAAATTAAAACTTTATTCAACTGTACCGTAGAATCCTAGAGGTGTGTGGACTGAAAATAGTCTCTAGATTTTTCTATGAAGTTCTATGTGCACTTAGGACAGGGCATTCCTTTGGTCATGTGGAAAGCTGAGATACTCTGCTAGCTGACTTTCCACAAGGTTGGCTAGCCTTTGTGTTGAGTGTTGAGCACTGACTCCTGTGGAGTCTCCCAAGAGACAGGCAGAACATTGTTGAGAGTGATGCATACAGTCTGTAGGTAAGTGTGAATGGAGCCTCTGCACCATGCTTCTCAAATTGTCATGGAAATCATCTATCAAACCTTAATAGAAGGCAAAGATCCATCCCAAGAAAGTTATGACAGTTAAGAATATGTAACAGCAAAACTGATATCTACCTAGATTTCAGAAATCTCTGAAAATGTAAAGAAGAAATATTTGGAGATTTAAAAATATTAACAATATCATAAAGATATGGCTCTTAGGTTGGGGAATGGCATACATAACTTGATAAACATAAAGAAAAGTTTATATTTCTTTTCAATTTCATACTTTTATCAGTGGAGTACATAACTACTTCACATAAAATCCCCTAAGGCTGGTCTAAGATGAGAGTCTAAAGGACTCATGCTCAGAAGCCTGAGGCTACAAAAGGTCAAATCTATGTTTATAAGATAAATTACAAATAAACTATCTACACTTCAGGGAATAGCAAAAATAATTGCCTTCCTTGAACCTTGACATTGAGTGGATTAAAAAGAAAAGTCCTCAAGAATTTTAGTCACCACAAAAATAAGCAGGTGCTTATGTATGCTTTGCAGCCTGAATTTATTTCACTTGAGGGATTCAAACTAAAGCCAAATGTTGCATCTTGGTAAAACTTCTAAACATATCACAGGACAAAGTGAATTGACTTTTTGCCCTAGCATCTTCAAATAATTCATGCATCTAACCTTCAAGAGACATAAGTGTAGAGTAAAGGAAAAATCACAAAATACACAAGGAAGTGTTTGCACTAAGCAAATGGCAGAGGAGAAAATGTGTTTCACCTATCTCATATACTCTCTTATTTTGTCAGTTGGGGGCTTAAACTCTGGGTCTTGGCACTGGCCCTGGGCTCTTAAACTCAAGGCTAATACTCTACCACTTGAGCCACAGTACCACTTTCGGTTTTCTTGTGGACAATTGGAGAAAAGAATCTCCTGGTATTTCCTGCCCGGACTGGCTTTGAACCACAGTCCTCAGATCTTAGTCTCCTGAGTAGCTAGGATTACAAGTGTGAGCAACTGGCGCCTGGTTTTCATAAACACTTAATTAAAATTAAAAGTGAAGTCCAGGATGGGCAATAATCAAAAATCCTGTGATATCGAAATTTGGCACGGATATAAGACGAACATTTTTTAAAAAAATGTTTGCCTCAAACACAATTGGAAAACAAATTCACATGTCCTACTGAGGTTGGACATACACATTACATATAAGACAACAATTCTGATCCTAACTACAACTATAAATCTTGCTTATATGTTCCAGAACTGCTGAACTGAGAGACACAGGTATCCATGTTAGCAGCATCAATAGTTGTAAAAGTACAAAATGGAAATGTACTAGTTGCTTCTCATTACAGTGAAGAAAAGTATGGTGTATTCACATAGTAGGATACTATGCATCAAGAAGAATTGTAAAACCAGTTGCATACATCAAGATGATTTCATCTAAGGGACACAGAGAAAAATCAAGTCGATTAAACTAACTTTATATATGTGTATATATAAAGTAAAATATTCTATTTAAGGCTAGTAATTAAAGTATCAACTTTATATATATATATATACATATATAACAAACAGTACAAGAAATGTATCCAATGCCTAACATATGAAACTGTAACCTCTCTGTACATCACTTTGACAATAAATAAGAAAAAAAGAATAAAAATTCCTTCAAAAAATAAAAATCTAACTAGTTTCAAAAAAATAAAGTTGATAGTACTATAAAGAACCATGGCAGTGATAAATATGCAAGTTTTTCTGTGTAGCTTTATGGGTATAGTGGCTGGTATCAATGACAACTTGTGAGAACCTTAAAGACTATGGGCATGCTCTATTGTTTGAAGTGGCTATTACTTGCAAACTGCTTATTATGTTGTGCTTATTCAACCCTCACATCATTTACATTCTTATGGCATAGTCAGAATTTACATTAAAAGCATAGGTACTCAGTAGATTAACTTGCTTGATAACCTTATTGTCATAAGTCATATGTAACAACTACATACTTACATTCTTTTTTAGAAAGTAACTATTTTGTTAATGTATACTTACATTTCAATGCTCAGAAATTATTCTAGGAAATCCCTACTTAGAAAAGAAAAGAAATGAAAGACACTGTACTCCACAAAATCATGGCTAAAGGGTGACCATCAGGTAGGCAGAGGGATTTGATGGGAGGGCTTCCAATATTAAGGTCTAATTTACTTGGATAAAAACAGAAAGAAAATTCATGCTTGTTGATATTCCTCTCTAAAGCAATTATCTGCTAGTATCATGTCTGAGTTCCCCGAAGGCCCAGAAATGTAGTATTTTATTAATGATGTTCTGTAATAAGATATATATTGAATTATGTTATTTCATTAAGAGTATAGTCCACACAGTTGCCAGGGACAGGCAGGGTCTCCTAATAAATACAAACTCTCATTCTTTTCTTTTTTCTCTCTCTGGATCCATTCTTATTCTGTCTTCTCTGAATCATTGGCTAAACCTTGCTACAGTTCTCGAACAAGGTATGGTAATGAAGCATATAGACATATACTTGTGTATGCTTATATTCTGGAATTTTTTTAATAGAAACACAATTCATAGAAGATTTAGTACCTTTGAGACTTCTTGGGCAATATTATATTGTGAATAGGTACATTTTGTTCACCTTGTTTCCTTTTGCTTCATAATTTCTCAGCTCTTCCCAGTCAGGAAGTCTAATTCTGTTTGTCTAGAAGAGAAATGCAGAGTTATAAAGAAGAGCAGTATCTTATTGTCTTCTTATTGTCTCTGTATTTCTTAATTCAAAGTCAAGGTATGAAATTGCATACAGCAGTCCTTTCTCCTCCCTTCTGTGAGTTCTCCATAGGAATCCAACCTGCATTTGAATTCACTTTAAGATGCCTCTGAGAGAACTGAATCTAGGTAAGCCACATAAGCCTTAAATCACCTGAAATAAAGTTAATTACATGATAGAGGGAACGTGGAAGTAGAAAAATCAGGTGAAGAACAGGTTTAGAGAATTTCAGTACTGACTCTTGAAGATTGTGGAAGATAATGCTCTCAGTAAGCTACAACCTTTGACACATATTTTGTGTGTGTTAAATATATTCCACTAGGGGGCACCCTGCAAGAATTTTGAGCCCTGCCTCTCTTGGGCACTTCTTTATCCTAGAACCTGAATGCATCTTCTATGTAGGGCAGACATTTAGTTAACATTAATTTTAATGAAAGAAGATTGAATAAGAGGAAAACAGAAATCAGACTAACAGATATTGAAATTCCAACCTTCTATTCAAACAAACAGTGGACTCATTTTTTTTTAAAGTATGAGAATTTAGAACTTAAATTTGAAACCCAGATAATGATTATTTAATTGTGATGTTATGATATTTCCTCTGTTGTACAAAGCCTCAGAAAATTTTCTCAAAGCTCCACACTAAGAGAAGGGGTAAAAAATAACAACCCAGAAAAATAATAAAATTATCTTAGGAGACATTGTAAGAAATGCCTGGCATTTTAAAACAGAGGTTTTTTTTCTCAGTAAAAAGTATTGTCTTAAATTTTAAGGAGAAGTTATTTTTTGTCAAAAAGTGTTATCTTAAAATTTTCTATGAACAAAGATAAGAGGTGAAAATGCAGTCAAAATTCAATGTATATCCTACAAAATTAAGAAAAGTACAGGAAGGGGTAGGCTGGGAGGGTTAGATGAGAATGATGAAAGGGGAGACCTTGATCAAAACACAGTGTATTCATAAACTGCTTTGTCAAATAGAAGCTCCTTTGTAAAACTACTTCAAGATAATAATAAAGTATTTTTTAAATTTTTTTCCGTGAACAAAGAAACAATTAACATACAAAACAATTAAAAGTCTAGCATGATAGAGAATATCAACATGTCACATATGTCCGAAGAGTAGAATTCAATGAGTATGATGTAAAAAGAAAGGGGAAAAAGGAAATCAAATTGCTTTAAAGTATAGAGAAGAAGATAAAATTGAAATAAACTAAAATATAGAAGCAGATACCTACAGGAAAATATTAACCGAGAATAAAAATTCAAATGATTACATACAACATAGATAGATAAATAGATAGATAGATTTTTTGTTTTTTCTATATCTTAAGACCAAACTCAGGGCCTTGCACTTTGCAGCAGCTATTCACACACACACACACACACACACACACACACACACATTATATATTATAACTTTTATATATAGAAATAGATAACATCATAACTTTTACATTTATATATAAGTATATGTAAATATACCTAAACATATATATATACATATATATTTTTAAAAAGAACATGCTGCTAGACATCAGAAACTAATGCCTATAATCCTAGCTACTAAGGTGGTTGATTTCTGAGGAGGATCACAGTTGGAAGCCTTTGCAGGAAAATCTGTAAGACTCTTATCTGTAATTAACTACTGAAAAGCCAGAAATGGAGCTATAGCGCAAAGTAGTAGTAGAGTAGTAGCCTTAAGCACAAAAGCTCAAGACCTGAGATCAGTTCCTAGGACTGGCACCAAAAAAAAAAAAAAAAAAAATCCAAAACCAAAATGAAAAAGCTTATGTCCATGGACAATTTCATATCAGGACTTTAAAGGTGCAGGAAGACTGTTACATGTAAATAAAAGTATGGAAAATGATAAAGGTGGAATCCACAACATTGGCTGTAGGAAGAGGTGAGCTGAGGACAACTGCATGCTTAGTGTTGAAGAGAAGCATGACATCCATGTCCTAGGTTTTGCTTTGAATGAGTTTGTTACGTTTTTTTAAATATAAATTGCAAATAATCTAGGATAATGTAAATACTAAAATAGAAATTGGTAATAAGGAACTTTTAATCACCAATCTAATACCTTTAAAAGTTTATGTCATAAGTATGTTTTATTCTAATAAAAATGCTAATGAACTACCACCTTTTTGCTGATGGAAATAGAGCATGTTTTCCACAGCTATACTCCTGCCTTCAAGCCTTGTAATTTGATTTTCTGCATTAGCATTCCATCAGTTTCTTTGTCCCCAATTTTTTTTAAACAGGAAAATTTTGGCAAGTCTAAACACTGCAGGTGAGGTGGAAAAAACATTGTGTGTACCAAACAACTGTATTTGCCAATACAGAGCTTCCTTATATTAAAGTTTCTGTTTAATTAATTTTGCACAATATTATCTGCTTGATTTGCTCCCTTTCTCTAAGCACCCCAGAGACTATCTGAAATATTTCACAGATGCTCCTAGAAAGAATCACACAACCAACTGGCATTAGAATAAGTCAATATTCAGCATCAATTAAGTGGCTAAAACTTTGGGGTGGCAAATGCTTCTTTTGCAATCATCTCCAAATGCTTTCATCTAAGAAGGCTGCTTTTTTCCTAATTGTGGATCCACTGACCACTTTGAGTTTTCATTCTCTGGAATCGACCAATCGGCCTCCCTCTACTGCCTCAATTTTTCTATAAAACATGTTGAACTTTGGAAGACTTTTTTCACTTTAATTCTATAAAACAATAGATTTTATTATGACATTTTTATTCATATTTATACTATATTGATCATAGGCATGGATTCATTACCCTCACTATCTCTCCCTTCCCCAGGTCCCTCCCTCTACTTTAATATTTTTTCTAGATTCCACAAATAAGAGAAGATATATATATATACATATATATACATATATATACATATATACATATATATGTATATATATATTTGTCTTCCTGAGTCTGGCTTATGTTTCCCTCCACTCTAACCATTTTCCTGCACATGACATGATTCCTTCCTTCTTGTCCTAAATAATTTCACACTGTGTATTTCTACCACATTCTCTTTATCCATTCATAACATCCAGAACCGATGTCATAACTTGCCTTCTGTAGATAGTGCTGCAAAAACAATATTACTCCAGAAGTTGGTTAGCAGGATCATTGGATAATTTTTAGTCTTTTGAGGTACCTCCATACTGATTTCCATAGTGGCCACACTAATTCCTATCCTTACCAACAAGGCATAGGGTGTCCCCTTCCCCTGAATCATTACCAGCATTTGTTTTTGTTGCTGTTTCTTTTCTTGATGATAGCCTGATTATAGTGAGATGGAATCTCAAGGACTTTTTAACTCATATTTCTCTAGTGACTAGAGATATTGAACATTTTTAACATATGTATTGGCTACTTGTACCTCTTTACTTGAAAAGTATCTATTCAATTCATTTGATCGAATATTTTATCTTTAGATGTTTAATTTTTGTGTTCCTTATGAGTTCTTATCTTATATTCTTGACATTAATACTATTGTATGGCCTTTTATTTTTTCAATGTCTCTTTCCTAAATCTTTTTCTTTCTGACTAGTCATTCATTGGAGATTAAGAAAGAAAAGAAACATTGCAGGTAGGGCAGGACCAATATACAAAGTCAAGAAGCAGAGCAGAAATCTAGAATTTTATGCACAGATAAAGGATTGGAAAACTAGTGTTTCATTTCTAGAAATGAAAGCTGAAGACTGATCAAAAGGTAGTGACCAGTCATACATGAAGAGTCTTGAATTGATCCTTGTTTACTAGGTGATCAGGGGGAAAATGAAAAATTTTAACTTTGGGATTTGTCTTTAGATTGGGCTTAAGAAAGCTCAGCCTCATGGCAGAGTGAGTGACACCTCCACAAAGACCATCTTTTTGCTCTAGGATTCCGGGTCTTTTTGTCCATTATTTTTGGTGATATCTAAGACCTTATGCAAACTAGGAAATGTTATACTGCAGAACTATATTCCCATCACCTTTTTGTTCTTATTATATATTCATTGTTTGATATACATAGCTAACAATTCTTTTTGGTAATGGTGTGTCAGGGTCTTTACCCCCCCTCCCCCCGCCCCGGGCTCCCCTGACCCCAGGGAGAGATGGGAAAGGCACGCCCCGACCCGGATGAGCCAAGAAAGAAAAGGAAAGGGTCAGCAGACAGCCTGCACCCAGCCCTCCCTCACCAGAGGACAATCAGACAGCCTGGGAGACAAGTCCGCACAAGATCTTGTTTATTGGGGAAGTATGTGCCACTAATATAAGGCACAGGAGCCAATCAGATCTAAGATCGGCAGGAAGAGGAGGCATGAGGTGTCCATCAAGGGCTGAAGAGCTGGGGCGTCACAGCCCACAGAATCGCCTCCAGGTAATAACCAAAGACACTTGTAGTAGCTGCACATTGTTGTTAGGTGCCGCCATCTTAGCCACACATAGCCCCAAGACTGAGAAACAGGCAGGGCCAGCTAGTTAACTTCCAGGTGTGCCCCACAATGGTGGGGAAAATAATAAGAGTATCTATTCAGTGATTTCTTCTATACTAGCATTTAAGTTGCAGAATCTCATTACAACCTCAAAATAGCATGGTAAGATAGATCTTATGGGTTACTGTACTCATTCCATAGCTTAGGAAGATGAGGCAGGCTAGTAACTTGCCAAATATCATTTCACAGCAAGTTGAAGAGTCATGTTAATACTGTCAAAAACAAACAAACAACACGAAGCAGAGCCAGTCATTAACCACTATGCTTTAGCACTTTCAGTTGAAATGTGCCATGTGGCCTGTAGAACTGAAATATAATATTCCTTTAAGAGGATTCCAGGTGTTAAAAGCTGCAGATTGCATGTGAATGACTCCCCGGGAGACTCAAGGCCTTGCTCTAAATATTGCTGATGTACAACATAGGAAACATAAAATGTGCTTAATTGGTGTTCAGCTAATTTTCCCCATGGATATTTTTTCTGTCCTTAATATAAGTGAACACCTATTAATTGTCTGTAATGTGTTGTAGATGGTTAGCTAAACTCCTTTATTACATAATTTATCAATGTGATTGTTTTGTAAAGACATATTTAATGAGTTTTTTCCACGTGAATCATTCCACGTGAGAACATCTTTATTTAAATTCTAGGTGTCTGAGGCATTCTAATGATTCTTTCATCTTTATCAAATGTCACTGATGATAAATGCAGCCAACCAAGACAACTTAATAATTAACTAAGAAATTAGAGTGATGTATTTGTGTCTAATATATACCAGACATTATCTGTGCATTATTACATTAATTCTCAACACAATACTTGAAGTAGGTATAGTCATCCCGGTTTTGCAGATATGAAACAGGCTCAAAATTTAAAGAGTGTGCTGATATTTTCATGGTTTGCCCTATCAGCTTATTCAATGATACTTCCTTTCATTTTCTGACTGCTCACTTCGACTTTTCTCCAGATTTAAAAGATCCCACCTCTCTATCTCTCCCTATTTTTCAGTTTTCAAGACCTTTTGCTCCAGGAAAACCCTGTTTTTTTCCTTGCTTAAACTGGGGCTTGAACTCAGGACCTCATACTCTTTTGTCTAGTGTTCTACCCACACTTCTAGACTGTACAGTTCCCCTTTGACCAGAAAAAGCAGCTGTGAGCAAAGTTATCGCCCCTCCAATATGTAGCTCTCATCTCACCACTGATAAGAAGGGACAAACATCAACTCAGCTTTCTTTGATTTGGCAATGCATATAAATACACTGACCCCAAGTACACGTTGCAGTGAATTTCTTGCATGAATCAGAAGAAACCTTTGAAATCATTTAGTACAGCAATTCACTTTATGATTTATTCTTCTCTAAAATGTACCTTCTGTGAATAGTCAGCTAATATTCCCCCTCAGATGTCAGGAACATTTTTGATGAGTTAAGGTACTGACAGGATCGTCTATCTATAATGTCAGTATCTGGTAATTGTTAAACACATTCTCAGTGCTTGAAATATGCTTGATAAATGACCAAACAAGTGAGTGAATTGTTTACCAGCTCTATCCCTTTTATTTATTCTATTTGTTTGGTGAGGATGAGATTGTTTTTGTTTTTGGAATCAGAATCTCTGCCATTTAGTTCAAGTTAGCCTTGAGCATACTATCCTCCTAATTAAGTGTCTAATGTTTGAGGATTACTATGGGTCCAGTTATCTGTTCTGTCTTAAGGAAAGTATCTGATTGTAAATATATTTTTGTGGGCTATATGAATTCTATTTCAACAACTCAACTCTGCTACTATAGATAGGCAATAGGTAAATAAATACAGTGATGTGACTTTCATTCTAGAGCTTTCCAAACTTCTGCTAAGGAATACAAGTTTATTAGATAGTATTTGTCCCTTAGATCTCCTAATTCTCTTCAGCCAAATTTTTATGACATATATTCAGGTATTCCAGACCACCTTGCATATCTCCTATATATGTGTTCAATTCCATCTTTTTTATATTAATATACATTTCTTTACAGAGTTAGCCTTTCATCAAAATTATCTTCCATTTCTTTATAGACTACAAGAAATCTGGTGCCCTAAACATTTCTATTTCTTATTGATGCAACAACTGAAAACACAACAGCTTCATTTTCTACCATTCTTAGTATACTGATGCTATAATAAAAGCTTAAGTTAATTGTGTGAGTACCATCCCATTTCCTATTGGTGATATATCATGTTTTACCTCTATACTTTGTCTAAACAATTCCAACACACACAGGCAGTACTATTTGGGGATGAGAAATCAGCATGCTGGACACATAATTTGTAACTCAAATCAAGGAAAAAATGTTGCCAAGAAATGGATAATCTTTGGACTGTTGATACCTTAGTGAACTACAAGACTGTTCTCAAAAGTAGTAGGAAAACCTGGTATAAAATTAGTTAACCTGGGAAGCATTTTCTAGTTCTATCAACCAAACTTCACCGAAAAACCCGCTGTCACATTTGCAATTTACATAGAATTCTTTTAATCCCCAAACCAGTACTCTGCACCAGAAGGACACTATTACCTTCACAATGTGCTCTGAAGCCAAGCACCAGTGCCTCATTCCTATAATCCTAGCTACTCAGGAGGCTGAAATCTGAGGATCAGGGACAGTGCCTAGGTCCTGAGTTCAAGCCCTGGGACTGGCAAAAAAAAAAAAAAATCCATGAAAAAGATTGTAATTTGGTTCTAACCACTCTTTGTTGATTCACTGAAAATTAATTTTAATATGCTTTTAAAAGCATATCACACTAGGTACTGGTGGCTCATGCCTATAATCCCAGCTACTCAGGAGGCTGAGATCTGAAGAATGTGATTCAAAGCCAACCTAGGCAGGAAAGTCCCTGAGACTCTTATCTCCAATAAACCACCAGTAAATTGGGAGTGGAGCTGCAGCTCAATGTGGTAGAGCACTAGTATTGAGCCTAAGAGTTTAGGGACAGTGAGCTCCAAGGCCCTGAGTTCAAGTCTCACAACCACCACCACCACCAACAAAAAGCATTTCAAAATGAAATATTTCAACATTTTCTTGGCTGCAAAATCTGTCCTGGAGACACCTTTGTGTTACAAATTTGCCCTAATCCTTTATGTGTAAATTTTCATCTGTTTATTAGGCTACATTTTATATTATATCATTATGGCGTTAAATATACAGTCTGTACTGACAGCTCTGTCTGTTCTGGGTTTCTTGGGCACAAAGTGACTATCTTCTTTGAATCATAATATTAACTCTGGGAACTAGAGCCCCACATTGGTGAGGTCATACATACTAGCTTAAATCTAAATGAGCTCCTTTTGAGGAAGTCATGTACAACTTTGTATCTCCCACAACCCCTATTACAGTGATGAATGAATTGATATAAATCACTGTTACTGTGCTTCAAAAATGTGTAAGTTCAAAGGTTAATAACTCTGCTTGACAATAATGAATAATCTTAGAATAAATTTACAAAGCCCAACACAGTACAATTCTACAGCCTTCCTGATCCTTAGGTAGACAGTGATCTAATAGAGTGTTTGTGGAAAAGTTCTTGACTCAAAGCCCACTGTGGAAAGTGCTGCAGTGTCATGCATGGCACTCTTTTCAGCAGAAAGTTCTCCACCAGCAGGCTTCAGTAGAAGGGGATATGTAATGCACTAGGACACTGACTGCAGCGTCTATGGAAAGGCTTCTCTGCCATTACCATAGTTTGAAACCATGCAGGCCCCTCTGATAAAAGATTTTTCAACACACTCACTCATTTTCAAATGGTAAAAATAGTCTTGTGTACACTAATACTTCCTTCTGGAGTAGCAACTATTTTCTTTTCCTGTGGCCAGTTTGGTGTCATAACATTTTCCTGCCTTATTTTTTCTGAGAGATTTTATTTGTTCAGTAAATAAAATGTAGTTTTATATTTAAGCCCTGCATGCGGTTTGGGATAGCATAACACAAATAAAGCAGCAAAGCAACAGGCATTTAAATTGTTTAAAAAAAGCAAGAGAATCTGATCTACAATGGAGAGTTGGTGACTTAAGCAAAGAAATTGAGAATTTCTTGAAAAAGTGTTGTTCACTGTTTAAAAAAAATCCAAAACCATATATTCTACAAATTACACAGAAGTAGGTAACATCTTCATTCTGATTGTAAAGGGCACCTTGAGTCATATTTTACTCTATCATAAATCATTAAGATAAGATTCTTAAACTTATGGTAGAAAAATGTAAGCCTTCGTTGCATAACTAATCTTTTAAGTTTTCTGAAACAAAGAAGTCTTAAATTTTTTTCCACTAGCAAATTATCAGATTAAAGGTGTGATATTGAATTTTTTAAATAGGTGACATAATTCAGGATTTTGGTCAAGATAATCTTAAGAAATTTAGTCTTGTGATATATGATAGATAGATATCAACAGAGATATATCAATGTGTATAATATGTAGAAATGTGATATATTATCACATATCCATATGCATATTTAAATAAAATATAAAAGTTTAGGTATATATATATATTCTAATTTGTCTCAGTAAATGTCTAGTTTCCAATATGTACTAAATGTATTAGGTAAAAAATCCAACAGTGTTATAAATGCTGGCATTGCATAATACTGTATTACAATTTCTTCTTATTGACAAGCTTAAGTATACCTTCATTGCCTAAATGTACTGCATAGATAAAAATGTGCTGAAATTAATTTAATTTTTCTTAATGTTAGGCAGGAAAATATAATAGAAAGGATGTGGACTTTTTAACCAACCACACCTATGTTCAACTCACAGATCTCTGTATTTTGAATTTTGTAATTTTTCTCTGGATAAATTTTAATTAAAACCAACTGCAAGCAAAGGTATTCATACATCACTGTAATGTGTACTTGGGGTTAGTGTATTTATATGTGTGCCAAATCAAACAAAGCTGAGTTGATGTTTGTCTCTTCTTACCAATGAAGAGATGAGAGCTGAGTATGGGGGGATAACTTTGCTGAAAGCTGCTTTTTCTGGTCAAAGGAGGAAAATTCACAGAAGACTCAGCTGTGAGCTACCAGCAGCCAATATCACCTCAAGAAGGTCTGGATGTAGGCCATGAATTCGAGGGATGGTGGGAACTGATTAGTGTCTTCAAGAATCTACTTGCCTCTCCTTACTTCCTATAAATTTTTCACATCTGAGAAGAGCTCATCCAAAGTCCTGGAAGGCCTCCTCTTGAGGAAACCTTCAAGAGGAATGGTAGTAGCAAACACAACCCCTGCCTCTGTAGCTTAGTCTATGAATTCCATTCTACGATCCCCTCATCCTCAGCCAGCAACTCCCCTGACTTTATGGCATGTTCTGTGAGCATACACAAACCATTACTAAGACCTCTGAAATCCTCCTCACCATTCCCTACTTTGGATGCTGTACTTAACCATTTCTTACCAAAAGTGGGGAAATATTATTAAATGCTTAACTCTTTCTCAGCTTGAGAACTTCAAAAACTTATTTTTTATCTCCTCTATTATATTTATAATATGCTTCAAGGAATTTCACTAGCATGTGCTCACATATGCATGCATTCACACACACACACACACACACACACACACACACACACACACACTCCTTTCTTTAGCCTTAGAACAATCTCCTCTACATTTCTTAGTAGCACCTCTTGGTTTCATATTATTCCCTCACATTAAAAATTTCATGAACTATCCAGCTCGACAGCCACAGAGAACAAGGGTGAGCCTCATTTTCAGCACTGTCCCTTATAGAAACTAACTGGCCATGTCACTGATTATAACAATAAACTTGTTTTACCTGAAGAGCACTGATTCATTTTGACTAGACTCAAACAAATTCCAAATCAGAGTTTCTCTTATGTACCTGAACTACTTTGTTCTATATCTGATCTGGGACTGGGGATTTAGCTCAGCAGGAGAGCGCCTGCCTGGCAAATGCAAGGCCCCAAGTTCAGTCCTCAGCTCTGGAAAAAAAAACTATCAAAGATCAATACTATGATCTGAGAAATTACTAATTCCTTATATTTAATACTACATATTCTTAACACTTTATAATTAGAAGTTACTAGTTACTTGGAATATGTAAGGCCCTGAAACCAATCTCCAAGGGCACAGTAAAAGAAGAAAGGAAAGAAGGAGGGAAGGAAAGATGGAAGAAAGGAAGAAAGAAAGAGGAGCTGAAGAAAGGAAGAAAGAAAGGAAGGAAGGGGGAAAGAAGGAAGAAGGGTGAAAAAGGAGAGAAAGAGAAAGGGAAGAAAAGGGTAGGAAAAAGAAGAGGAGCAGAAGGGAGGCCAAGAAGGATGAGGGGAAGGGAGAAAGGAGACAAGAAAAGCAAAAGGGAGCAGAAGGAAGGAAAGGGGAGAAAGGATAGAATGGGAGAGATGAGACCAGATAGAATTAAGGGGAGAAGGGAGAAAGGAGAAGAGGGGAGGGAGGAAAGGATGTGGAAAGGATGAGAGAAGAGGAGGGAAGGGGAGAGTGGAGACATGAGAGGGGTGGGACAGAGAAGGGGAGAGAGGAGGAGAGGAGTAAGAGAAAACAAGAACTGGGGAGGAGAAAAGGAATGAGGAGAAGGGAGACAGGACACTAGAGTGGAGGGAGGGGAAGGTAGAGGAGCTTAGAAGAGAGAAGGGGAGAGGACAGGAGAAGGGAGCAGAAGGGAGCAGAGGGGAGGGGAGGAGAAGAGAGGAGATGAGAAGAGAGGAGGAGATGTTTAGGGAACTGATTATGGAGACTATCCTAAGGCTTACCTAATTAGTATGTTTTAGTGATTGGCCTTAGACTTTGTGTTTGATGTTTTCATTGTGAAATAGTACAGTCTTTGCCTTTCTTTTACCATGTTCTTGTATTTTATCTCATGAGATTGTTGTACAAATTAAATGGGAACCCTAAGTAATAAACATATACCTCTATGAAACATTTAAGTATGTCATAGACATGAAAGGCTGTGGGTATTCAGCGAGCCATGTTGAAAATACCAGATACTATTATCATTCTTTCTCTCAATACATACCAGAGATCCCTAAAGGACATTTTATTTCAGTCTTTTCATCTCACCTCCTCATTCCTCTAAGTGAGCAATGTCTAGAAAACATTGGTTGGGTAAATACTGCATTATCATAATTACAATTTCCCTGAGAAAAGTGGCTTGCCGTTTGAATATTCAGCATCATAATTACCATTTCCATAAGGAATGTTGAACAGTTATTATAAGCAGCACAATAATCACTTGGTCCATAAGGGAGAACAGATTATTAGGAGGTGAAAACAGAGAAATGTGAGTGAAGGACTGAATCTAATCAGCATTCACAAAGAGAAATATAGAACTAATGAAAATATCCCTTAAAAATAATCTTGCTTGAAATCTATAGAAAAATCTTATGAGAGGCACATTCCATGAGTTAACTATGTACTGCATGTATGATTTTCCTTTTACATAATTTAATTTTATCATTCTTATTAAGTATACATTCTTTTTTCCTACTCTGTCCTTCCTAACTGATATGCCACAAAAATTTGCAAAAGGTAAACTATCAAAAATATAGTAATCACCTAATATTTTTAAATAAGTTTGTGGGGAGAAAAATTCACAAATGACTCCTTGACAGCTAAATGTATTTATTTCCTTTATCCAAAAGTAAATGGCCAAATGTTTTTGTTTTGTTTTGCTTTTCAAAAAGATAAGAAAATACCCCCCTTTGATTGCTTAGGTTATTGTAACTGGCTTTTACTTAAATTTCTTTTTTTCCTGTTTTTCTAGATGAAGTGGGAAAAATGGAATGCAGCCTTCCAGGTTGGTACTTTTTTATGATATCTTAATATGGTATATGCTAATATGAAACAGAGTGTGAAAGTACCAACAAAGGAAAAAAAAGGGAAAACAATATTTTATCTTTGCTAAATGCTAGTTGCTCATGCCTGTAATCCTAGCTACTCAGGAGGCTGAGATCTGAGTATCATGGTGTGAAGCCAGCATAGGGCAGGAAAGTCTATAGACCCTTATCTCCATTTAACCACCAATCAGAAGTAGCACTGTGACTCAATGTGGTAGAGTGCTATCCTTGAGCTGAAAAGCTCAGAAACAGAGTCCAGGTACTGAGTTCAAGCCTCACAACCACGCCAAAAATTTTTAAATAGAAATCTTAGCTTTTCCCAGATAGCTATTAGGGGATATAATATTTTATTTTCCTCATTCATGGATAGAAAATACAGCACAGATTTACAGAATGCAATATAATTAACCAATTATAATAGCTGATTCAATACTTAGCAAAACCATAGAGTTGGAATAGTCAATAATTTTTTCACTCAATCCATCTGTGTGTTCTTTATTCCAAGTATCCACCATTTACATACACTTTTTCAATGAATGCTTCTGTACATACAGTGTACAAGTCTCTAATATCTGATTTCCCTCTATTCATAATCTGTTTGAACATCATTAGATGATCAATTTCTCCCTCTTTCCCTGTACTGTTATAAATATGAATTCTATTATTAAAATACCCTAGTTTAACTTGTTGTGTCTGATAACTAAGCAAAGTTTTCCCAGAATTGCTTAGCTGATTGTGTTCAGACACATTTCCTCCGAAGTAATTGGAAACCATCAGTGAGATGCAAAGGAAATGGATGCATCTTTAATCATTTAATGATAGACTATGTGATATCTTCATTTGTGTGGTGTGTGTGTGTGTGTGTGTGTGCACTGAATACTATAATCATTTGTAATGCCAGTTACTCCTCAAAATTTTAGTATTTTTCCCTCTGCATTTTATGTAATTTTAAGATCTTTGGAACACAAAACAGGTATGCGCTTACTCTATATTTTACAATAAGACAGACATTGGCCAATCAGGACATAAATGAAACCTTCTGCGCACTACTTAAAGATGATTTTTAAAATAATATATTTATTTTTAAATTTTAATTATATTGTCAAGGTGATGGACAGAGGTGTTACAGTTACATATATAACATTTCTTGAGTACATTTCTTGTCAAACATGTGACCCCCTCCCTCATTTTTCTCCCACCCTCTCATCTCCCCAATCCCCCTCTTCTTGGGTTGTATAGTTAGTTTACAACATATTGTCGTGTAAGTATCGCTGTTGCATTTGTTCTCCTTTTATCCATTCTCTCACCATTTTGATGTGCCCCTTCCCTTCCCTACTTCATATAAATGTATATGTATATACAATACCCAGGGTACCGAAATCAAATACGATGACAACAGGGGCTAAATCATAGGGAAGAAAAAAGCAAGAAAAAAGAAATAATTTCACATACTACGTTAAAAATTGAAACTTCTCTGAAGAGGAAATGAGAATGGCCAATAGACACATGAAGAAGTGTTCAACAAATCTGGCCATAAAGAAATGCAAATCAAAGCAACATTGAGGTTCCTACCTCACCCCAGTAAGAATGTCCATTATCAAGAAAACTATTAACAACAGATTATGGCAGGATTGTTGCCAAAAGGGGAAGCTACTACATTGTTGCTGGGAGTGTAAACTTGTTCAACCACTGTGGAAAGCAATATGGAGAGTCCTCAAAAGGCTAAGCATAGAATTCCCCTATGACGCAGGAACCCCACTTCTATCATTTAGCCAAATAAGGCTATACTAAAGCTACCAGCATATCCATGGTCACTGCAACATTATTTCCCATAGCTAAAATATGGAACCAACCCAGATACCCCCCAGTAGATGAATGGACCAAGAAAAATTGGTGTATATACACAATGGAATTCTATGTTCCTATCAGAAAGAATGACTTTGCTCCATTCATAAGGAATTGGGAAGACATGGAAAAAAAATCATACTATGTGACATGAGACAGACTTAAGCAGTTTCCATGGTTTCCCTCATGGGTCTTCGTATATGTCTAGGATAGTCGTAGGATGGTCACAATAGCTCAATGACTATGTACATATGATCATACAAAATGATGCTAAGCAAATTAAAAAAATAATTTTATATTTTAAAAAAAGAACAGCAGTAGTAGACAGAGCAGAGTTCATATGAGGCAGACACTGAAAATTTTCCTCTATGCAAGGGTTGATAAATGGGAAATAATATAAGAGTATTCATTGCATAATTTAAAATGGATAAATACATTGTTTTAATTTAGGAGATTAATTTTTTAATTTAATGAATAATCATGTATTTATAAAAGCTTTCTCAATTTCATTACAGACTTGATTCTACAAACACTACTTTAAATAAAGTCTTGAAAGTCTCAACAGAAAATTTTACTATCAGAGGCATTTCCAGAAACATAACTGTTATAATTGTGAAGGGACTCCCATATCTGTCTGCCCATCTAATTTAATGTAATCTGATCTAAAATATTCTAAGTCACCACAGCTATAAATATATTTAGTTGTAATATGGGAAGGTAGTAAGTAGTAGTTTAAAAGCTGGGCTCTTGAAGCCATGCCTGGATTTGAATCTATCTTCATGTACTGGACCAGCTTATTAGCATTGTGTAAATCTGATCCTCTCAGGTAAAAAGTGAAGGAAATAAAAATACTTACTTTTTTATAAGAGTGTTAGGAGATAAATGATGTGATATGTCTACAAGGCACATTGTCCTGTTGTAAGAATGCAGTGACTAGTGCTATGCTGTGTGTTATTTGCCAGGAGTGTTTCTTACTGAGGTCAAGCAGTACTTTCCTTTACCCAAAACCCTTGGGGGGAATCAGTCTCTATTATTCACCAACAGAAATGCATTCATTATATCTCAAAATTTAGTTGTTTGTGAAATGTAATTCATCTGATATTGCCCATCATATTAGGTTACCTTTTTATGGCAGAATATACGTGTCTTATTTCCTTTTTCAGTGCTGGGGGTTCAATCTAGACCATCCCCACACACACATTTTTGCCAAAAAAAAAAAAAAGCACTTGGGAATGTGGCTTAGTGGTAGAGTGCTCCCCTATCATGCATGAAGCCCTGGGTTCAATTCTTCAGCACCACATATACAGAAAAAGCCAGAAATGGTGCTGTGTCTCAAGTGTTAGAGCGCTAATCTTGAGCAAAAAGAAGCCAGGGACATTGCCCAGGCCCTGAGTCTAAGCCCTAGGACTGGCAAAAAAAAAAAAAAAAAAACAAAGCACTTGAGCTGTTTGTTTTTTGTGGTGATGCTGCTTGTACTTGGGGCTCTAACATTATGAACCACAGTGCCACTTCCAGTTTTGGGGTGGTTAATTGAAGATACAAATCTCATGGATTTTCCTACCTGGGCTGGCTTTGAACCGCTAACCTCATATCTCAGCCTCCTGTTTAGCTAGGATTATAGGCATGAGCCACCAGTGTCCAGCTGCATTTTCATTTTGAAATTGGATAGATCTAACTTTTCCAGGACTGGATTCTACTCAAGATCATCCTGCCTCCTACATCTCATATTTAGGATTATAAGTGTGCATCACCATGCCCAAGTACCTCATCTTCTAACTAAGATTTTGATAATTCTCACCAAAGTGGGAGGGAGGGTGATCTATAGTAAAAAGAAAAATAAGTTAGTAGCAAAGAGGGAGGAAATGGAAGGAACAAAAGTTAGCATCTGCTGAGCCCAGTTCTGCAAGCTGGACAGGTACCTAGAGGCATAATATAAGAAAGAAATAAAGACAATCTCAAGTTTCAAAGCAGGGAATTTATGGAGCACTCGTCTTACAGGATAAAGGTCTTTAATTCAATTCCCTGGCAGTTTTGATTATCCAGTGTGACTAAGTAGGAAAAGCAGTAAACTTTGTATGTCACTAATGATGAAATAAGTTTCTTCTATGACACAAAGCAGAAGTCATTTTGGTGGAAAGCTGAACATAAACTCTTAAGCATGTTTGAATAAGCTAGCTACTTTCTTATCTTTGGGAGAAGGGTTAAGGATATAGGTGGGGCCATTTCCTCAAGTCAGTCCTCTACGGGCTGCCTAATTGAGCTTTGTCACTTAGAAATCCCTAGCATGGTGCCTTTGCACACAGCCAGGAGTACCTTCAGCAGTGTTTAGGGAGATCATCAGTCCCAGACAAGTGCCATCTCTCCAATCTTGTTTAGGTAGAAACCAGCCTTACTGTGATGGCATCTGTGTGCAGAACATCCTTCATCCTTGATGATGCGGGGACTGACAAATGAAAAGGAGGCTGAAGATTGACAGGAGAGAAGTGACCTTCAGTAGAGATTGAGAGCCATTCTTCCATTAAATGTACTAGGCTATGAAATAGATGGATAGAGTGGAAGAGTGATAGGTAAAAAATAACATTGAAGGTCAGTTCCTCTTAGTGAGATCTGTAGGGTTTTATGTGCTGGTATTGGCCCTGTGTACCAATGTAGGTTAGGTAGATCTATGGGTGAAGATTGACTGAAGACCTCAAAGTTGCACATATATTGATGTATAAAGGCCATACATCTCCATGCTGGAGCTGGAGAGGAGCCAAAGGCAAGATGCTTGAGTGAAAAGATCCCACTCTACACAGGTCACCTGAGTGCAGCAAGGGATGCTCCAGAGTCCATTGATGGAGAGCCTTGGGGAAGAGAGGCGTGCAAGTGGAACAAGTCTTAAGATTTCACTCCAGTGCTTATTATTGTATATTCTGTAAAAAGTTAAGTTGGAATTTCTGTGGAGATGGAATTCTTTCTGATATAAGAAACTTATAATAGAAGTTAACTTATAATAGAAGTTAACTTATAATAGAGCTTCCTAGGTGTATGATAATTCAAATAAAATGACATGGTACTAAAAATTCTTTAACTGGGGCTGGGGATATGGCCTAGTGGCAAGAGTACCTGCCTCATATACATGAGGCCCTGGGTTCGATTCCCCAGCACCACATATACAGAAAATGCCCAGAAGTGGCGCTGTGGTTCAAGTGGCAGAGTGCTAGCCTTGAGCAAAAAGAAGCCAGGGACAATGCTCAGGCCCTGAGTCCAAGCCCCAGGACTGGCCAAAAAAAAAAAAAAAAAAAAAAAAAAAAATTCTTTAACTAGAATTTGAGATAGAAAATTCAGAACTAAGTTTGTATATAAACACACCTGAATAAAGGTGAGTTGTCTCAACAATGACAAGGTGCTCTGGTCTGAATGTTTATGCCCTCAAATTCATAAGGTTTTGATCCCAAGGTAATATTATAAGGAGATAGAGACTTTGAGGAAGGGATTAATCGTCACAGGGTAGAAGCCTCCATGAATGGGATTTGCAAAAGAGCCCCAGAAAGCTGCCTGTGTCTACCACCAGGCAGATCATAGACGACATAATTTATGAAAACATAAGCCCTTACCATATACCGTGACAGCCCAGATATAGCTGTTGGGCTTCCTAGACTCCATAACTACAACAAAAGATCATCTGATCCCTCTTCCCCCCTCCTTCCTCCCCTCCTCTTTTCTTTCCTTTATCTTCCCTTCCCTTCTTTTTTTTAATGTATTATTTTTTTTTCAAATTTTTATTATCAAACTGATGTACAGAGAGGTTACAGTTTCATACGTTAGACATTGGATACATTTCTTGTACTGTTTGTTACCTTGTCCCTCATGCCCCCCTCCCTCCCCCCCTTTCCCTCCCCCCCCAGGTGTTCAGTTCACTTACACCAAACAGTTTTGCAAGTATTGCTTTTGTAGTTATCTCTCCTTTTTTACCCTGTGTCTCTCAAATTTGGTATTCCCTTTGAATTTCTTACTTCCAATACCAGTAAACACGGTTTCCAATATACTCAGATAAGATTACAGAGATAGTGTAGGTACAACCATAGGAAGGTGATACAAGAACATCATCAATAATAGAAACTACACATACACATAGGACGTTGAAAGTAGTTACAACTGTGATATAACAATTGTTTCCATAACATGGAGTTCATTTCACTTAGCATCATCTTATGTGTTCATAAGGGTATAGCTATTGGGCCTTGTGATGCTCTGCTATGGCTTGCCTAAACCTGTACTAATTATTCCCAATAAGGGAGACCATAGAGTCAGCCACTCTGGCAAGCAGTATGGAGATTCCTCAGAAGGCTCAATATAGAACTCCCCTATGACCCAGCAGCCCCACTGTTGGGTATCTATCCAAAAGCTCACAAACAAAATCACAGTAATGCCACCAGCACAACAATGTTCATCGCAGCACAATTTGTCATAGCGAGAATCTGGAACCAACCCAGATGCCCCTCCATAGATGAATGGATCAGGAAAATGTGGTACATATACACAATGGAATTTTATGCCTCTATCAGAAAGAATGACATTGTTCCATTTGTAAGGAAATGGAAGGACTTGGAAAAAGTTATACTACGTGAAGTGAGCCAGACCCAAAGAAACATGGACTCTATGGTCTTCCCTTCCCTTTTTTACCCTTTCCTTTTCTTTCCCTTCCTTCCTCCTCCTTTCCATTCCATAGTCTTTTCTTTTCTTTCTTTTTTCATTTTCTTTTCCTTCACATTCTTTTTTTTAAATTAAATTTTATTGATAAGGTGATGTACAGAGAGGGTATAGTTACATAATAAGGTAGTGAGTACATTTCTTGTCATATTTGTTACACCCTTCTTCATTTTTCTTTCCCTTCCCCAGTTCAGATAAACACATATAAAATATCCAGTGTACCAGAATCATATAGAGTGACCACAGGGGGTACGTCAAAGGAAATTCACCTAGTACATTAAACATTGACAACAGTAAAATCTTCATCTCTGATGAACATGAAGGTCTGTCCGACTTCTAGGTGAAAGAACTTCCTCATTTGTTACATTCGATCTTGCCGCTCTTTGGGGCCAGCGTGGAAAATCTGAACTGCCTGGTCCGTTGATCCTCCTCCAGGCTGGGAATCGGCTGAAATGATCCCAGGGTATCGCACACACCGCAAATGTAGGCCATACCGGTGCCCTAGATGGTCCTGGGTCTCTGAATACAGAGATCTGGGGTTGGCTTCCGGGGAGACCTCCTCAGATGACCAGCTGGGCTCCTCAAATGACCTGTGGGCATAGCTGCCGGGCACGGGAGCCTGGGCGCAGGAGCCAGGTCTCAGAGCCTGGCCATGAGGTTTGTTTTCATGAGTTCCAGTCATAGGTTTGAACTTGAGGTGTTTTTCTAATGGCTACAGCTCTATTACTTTGGGCTTGTTGGTGGTTAATTAGAGATAAGACTCTCATGGACTTTGCACCAGGATCCTCAGATTTTAAGCTTTTTGTGTAATAGTCTAGGTTTCCCCGGATTGAGTAGATAGGCCGTTACAAGGCAGAGGATCTGAACTGGAAGAGAGAGGGAGAGGGAGAGGGAGAGGGAGAGGGAGAGGGAGAGGGACAGGGGGAGGGGGAGGGGGAGGGGGAGGGGGAGGGGGAGGGAGGGGGAGGAGAGGGAGGGAGAGAGAGGGCCTTCACATTATTCTCTTTGCTTCTCTCCTCTCTTATACCTTCCCTGGCCCTCTCCTCACCGCCCTCCCCCTCTCTCCCTTCTTTTCATTTCCTTTCTCTCCCTTCCTTTCCTTTCTTTCCCATTCTTTCTTTCCTTTGCATTCTTTCAGATAGTGTCTTACTTTAGCCTAGACTGACCTCAAATTCACTGTCCTTCCATCTCAGTTTCATAAGAGCTGTAATTACAAACATGAACTGCCTGGCTCATATCCATTTTTATAAATTATCAAGTTGGTAATATTTCTTTTAACAACCCAATGGACTAAAACACAGTGGATTTTGTTGATAAAGGTCTGAAACATCAGTGTGCTGAAATGGAACTGTGACCTCCACACTGAACTTCATAGATAAATAGTAAAATTTCTCTCAGATCCTTGAAGGTACAATGCCCTTATGGGAAAATTCAAAGGAAAAAATATTTTAGATAACTTAACTCCTAACCCACCTTCAGGAACTAGTTTAATACTTGAAGAGGCCTCAAGTTTGAAGCTGCCAATGATACCCAGTCTATATTTACAGTATTCCTTGGTCATTTGCCCATTTACCCACACATAAAACTCACTGATATCTTAGTTATATTTGTTCTGTATTCATGAAAGGTAAGCTCAGATTTTTAGATACAAAAATACTTCAACTATTATTCAGTTTAATCTATTTATTTATTTTCAATCAATACCAAGATCCAGGCTTTCAGAAGCAAAGCAAATAATTCTAAGTCAGGGAGTAAACATTGACCAGGGAGGGACCAAGGTCACATTGCTTAGCTTCCTCTATACCATAGAAGATCCAGACAAGTTTTGAGGTTGAAATTATTTCTGAAATTCTACATTCAATTCCATCTTGATGCCTAGAAGTGTCTCCTCTATTCATAAATATTTCTCAAAATTATTTCCCCAACTCTTTCATTGGTCACCAGAAGTTAGTTCACCACATAGAGTTTGACCATATGTATAAAGTTCTAAGTAAATTCTGATAATTTTGATTCTAAATTGTGTCAAGAACATGCATATCTGCCACTCCTCATAAATTGTATTGACATTCATTTAGAAGATGGGAGGGGTAGGTGATCAGGAAGCAAAAAAAAAAAAAAAAAAGACTAGGTTGGGTTGAGAGGTGGCAAAAGGAATTATTTACAAAAATGTCTTTTGGAGATGGTTAATAGCTCAGTGGTAGAACACTCACCTGATATGATGATGCTGTGGGGTTGATCTCCTGCAATATTGTAGAAATACATCATTTGTCTAGGATTGTGTGGGTTTCATGATTGGTCATATAACTACTAGACATCACAACAGAATAGAGAATGCCTATTAAAAACAAAGTATATGCTTCGAAAGAGGAAAAGGTCAAAAGAACAAACATTGTAAAAATTCAATACATTTTTTAAATATATAAGAAAAGCTAGAACTATGAAAACTAATTTCCTTTTAATTGCACATTCTGGACCTAATTTCCTTTGTCCTTCCCATGCATTTAAAAAGAAGATGTGGTGACTTTATTTCTATATCAAAGCTATTTAATATTTATATGCTGGCTGTGTAATGCTTAGATTTGGGCACTGCAAATTAGGATCATATATAATCTATCGTTGTGCTGAAAATAAGCAGAATGTCATTCAAGGAAGTATGTATTAGACAATTATTAATTAAAGAGAAATCTCAGTATTTGATTTCAAAGGCAACTCAAAGCAAGTCTTTCATAAATATTTTTCTCTAATTTGTGAACCATTCACACCTAGAGATGTTTTAAACCTTCATCAAACATTAAACTGCCTATAAACCTTAATTCTTGCCATTTTTCTCTTTCTCTCTCCATTTCCTCCCTCCTTCCTTTCTCCATATCTTTTTTCCTCTCCTTCTAGTCTTTCTGCCTCAAGCCTTCCTTCATCTTATGTTCTTGTACTTGTACTATTCTAGATTTTCATTGCTGAGGATTATACCTGCTGTACCTTTGAGCAACATCCCCAAATCTTCCATCTCTTGTTTTATCTTGACACATTTTCCATGTTTTTCCATGAAAAGGGGAGAAATAAAAACAAACAAAGCAGAATGTGGAATGCAAGTGGACTGAAATTTCAAATAGTTTATCAGTCATGTATATTCTATAGATCCAGATGAGAATGTGATAGTCTCAATATAAAATTACAGAGAAGCTCTGCACAGGCAGCAAGCATGGTGGGCAAGATTATGAGTGCATTTCCAGTTAAGCATGGTTTAACTTTTATCTCCACTTCAAATTTAAACAGAATGAGAAGGGGTAACTCATCAAGAAAGGTAATCAAGGGAAGTGGCAAAACAAAAAAAAATGGCAAGCATAATTGAAAAGTGGAAAGTAGATAAATATTAAGGGTAATCATCTTCATAAGGAAGTGGGTTGACATTGAACAATAACTTGTTTAAACTGCTGAATGTGGAAAGGCCCAGAAATTAGATATGATAGTGGAGGTTAAACAAGTGACTGAAAATAGAAAAAAAAGGAAACTGGTTGTGTGTAAATGGGCCAATTGTATCCCCAAGTCTCTCTCATTGCAGGAAGCCAGATAGTAACTAAGTACCACTTTATCAGGCAAGAAATATTTACCCTCTCAATAATTCAACTGAAGATTCACTAGTATTGTAAATAGCAGGATTAGCTGTAGGAATAGACAAGACACTCTACTAAAAAATAGGGCATTTACGAATGTTTACAAAAATTTAAATGAAACAATAATGCATTTATTATTAAAGGGAGACCTATAACACACACAGCTCAAAAATTGACTCTTAGAATACTGAAAACAATATTTTTAAATTCAAGGCAGGATCAAACTCAGTGGCTCATACCTATAAAACCAGTGGGAGGTAAAGATGAGAAAGATCATGGTTTCAGTGAAGCCTGAGCATGTTATTAGCAAGACCCCCATCTGAACAGCCAAATCAGGCAATGCAGTTCACACTTGTCATCCCAGCTATGTAGGAGGCGTAAATAGCACCATCCCAGTCCAGGAAGCCTGCGGAAAAAAACCCATAAAACAAAGGAGAGTAAAAAGAGCTGAAGGTGTGGCCCAAGTCTTAGAGTGTCTACCAAGCAAGTGCAAATCCCTGAATTCAAACTCCAGTACCACTAAGAGTATATCAAGACAAGACAGAGAGGGAAGGAAGGAAAAATGTTGGAAGGAAGGGTGAGTCACCTCTACCAGTCTAAAAACCAAGAACGATTATAACTTCTCAATATCAATCAATCTTGAAAATGAGAAATTGATGGAGCAATGTTCTGAAAATTCATCATGCTTCACTAAGATGGGTAGAAGGCACAAGAAATAGGTTTTTTGTTTATTATTAAAGTGGTTTGTTTGCTCACTGGGATTCATTTTGCTTTTCTTTATGAAGGAGCTATGCAGGTGAGTGATTCTACATTAATATCTAAAATAATGCAGTGAGTCCTCCAACAACCGTTTTTATTTCCTTCTAGAAATAGGTAAGAAAGATGTTAACTATCATCAGCTATTTCAGAGTTTTATGAGGAAGAGAAATACAATTTATATACAGTGCTAAGTGAACCAAGAGGTTCAAGTAAATATGTATAGATCAACATAAAGAGAAACAAGGCTGTCTTACAGTCCAGGTAACTTGAGTTCTGTGTGGTCAGATCCTTCTACTATAGGCTAAGGGTCTCATAGCAGAGTGACAAGCAAGGGTATTATAAGCACTTAGTAGATAAATGGATGCAATGCTCCAAGTCCTTTCTTCTTATGTACTACATGACACTATGCCCATTCTCCTTTAGAAAGAAAGACCACTAGACAAACAAGTTATAGTTATCAGCAGGTGAGCTTCAGAGACAAGAGAAAGAAATAAGCTCCAGTAACTTTAACCCATCATGAAAGCATTAGAAAAGTATAATGAGAACAATTTGAGCCAAACTCTGCCCCAGATTTAACACTGTGCAAAATATCTGGAACCCAATAGGTAGTGAGAATGAAGTTCAGCCATCTCATTTGAAAGTACTGCAGCTCACATGAAAAAGGACCAACCAGAGCTCACTCTTACAGTGAAAAGCATCCTTTCCTTGCCACTTGTGACCTGTGCACATCCTGTGGCATGTAGCACTCTTCTATTCCTTCCTCCTGCATACACGACTTCCATTCTACTCTCAAGTGAAATCTAGGTTTGCATAAGAAGAAAACTTAGGAAAAAGGAAACTGATCCTAAAATAAGAGTAACCTTTGTATCTGTTGGCTCTCATCTTTATTCTTTAACTAAGAAAAAAAAAAGTAATGGTGACACCCCCCCTCCCCCAGATAGATACAAAGGCCCCACCCCAAATCACTCTTTGCTCCCTATGGATTTGTTGTCTCTGGCTTGTCTCCTATTTTGCTTTCTTCCAGAGTTCACCTCCTCACATGCCTCTGCAAGCCTCCCTCCCCCAGGCCTGCTGGAGCCCCTTTCCAAGACAGCATGTGGCTATAAGATCTTTTATCAGATGGTATGGCTTTGTCTTCTGGTGTTTTTAAAGATAGGAGCTGCCTGTGTCCCTTGGAGTCATCTTTTGGCTTTTGATCCTATTTCAATTGGACACTCAATACTCAGGATGTTAAGTCTACCCTTTTAACACCATGAACTACTGTGTCAATGCCCAATCAAACCCAGGTGACATTTCCAACTTGTCATGATCTTTTCCTACTACACTCCTGTTATTTTAACCATGATAAGGTCCATCTTCCCTCTACAGTGGTTCCCCCTTGTCTCCTCTCTAAAACACACTACCACCTGGCCAATTTATATATTTCCTCATAATCTATGAAGCCATCTAAATGCTCCTAAGTAAAAAAAAAAAAAAAAGGGACAGAAATACTGTGTTTCAAGACTGACTTCCTTCACCTTTCTAACAACACACTTAAGTGCTATAATTTGTCTTTGTGATTTTATCTTTTCTTCTGTTTCTCAAATAAAACCACCCAATTTTTTTTTGGTAGTCACAGTACCTATCACAGAATTTAGTTTTTAGTAGAAGCTTCATACATGTTATTTGAATGAATAGAACAAATACATGAGTGAATGAAAATATGTAGTATGGTGAGTGGCTTTTAAAACAATGCATCAAAAGAATTAGTCATTAAACAAAGAAGCTTCCTAGGCATCCTGCTCATCTGGACAATTGTAATCCAAAATATTTACTTATGCAGAAAGATGATCTCTTTTTCTGATAGAATATAAGGGGGTATTTTTTTTGTTTGTTTCATAGAAAATTACACTGGAAAAAAGTAACGGTCTATAGAACAAGAGACTAACTTTATATCTTCAGGAACATTCTCTTGTCTTTTTATATTGGAGAGTGAACAAGATTTAAACCAAGCAGTCAGTGTGGTGATGTTCCCTGACAGCTAATAAAGAGGAAGATTAGAGAGCTGTATAAAATGGCAGGCCCCTCAGCAGATTCCACCTTAGACATTAAACACAGAACAAAGCAAGGCTGTTTTCTGAGGACCACCAAAAGTGTTTGATGTCAGTTTCAGCAGCAGGGTTCCATTTTGACTGTGGTGTTCATCTTACTTTGTATACCAGTTAGAAAACACCATAGAGAGAAACAATAAAGCAAACAGCACCAGGGCAGTACTCAAAACAGAAACAACATCTGAAACAAAACCAGATACTTGTGAAACAGAACCATGAAGTATTTCCAGTCAATCATATGCAGCCCATCTTTGGAACACAGGTAGCAGGTTCTATTTATGTCAAATCATATAAACAACCTCAAAGAGTTATCTATCAATGGTATCGGCTTTCTCAGACTTTGTATCACAATTCTCAGGGAGCTTGGGTTTCCATTTTAAAGCATGAGAGAACTAAAATGGTAATATTTTTCTTCATAGTTCATATAACTCCAAGGGTCATAACCAACTTTAGCCAAAAAAAATCACAGAAAATACTTCACATTCTTGTACCTAATGAATAGTATTGCAATAAATATCTCCTCCTTAAGTTTTTATTTCCTTTTTTACCTCCTATTTTGAGACAAAAGGTAGGCTGAAAAAAGAGTGCCAAGAGACAAGTAAAGTGATATTAACTATAGAGAATGGCTTAAGTTTTCAAAGGAAGGAAGGAGAGAAACATTTCTAGCAATATGATGTGGTAGGCAAGTGTGCTAAGTGCCTTGCAAAGAATATTATATTGTATTTATTGGTTTAATGTAAATAATACAAGGTTGACAAAAATGCCAGAGTGTACAGTATGAAACTCTATTGAAGACAAAATTTCCCTGATATCTAAGGAGCACAGATTAATGTACTAATGTCTATAAAAACAATTACCAGGGACACTGAACTTACGTTCAGGCTCAGAGGATAACTTCTTTCCAGGAGAGGAAACAGCTTACTAGTAGGCAGACACTTACAAATGTGTAAACCATTACTTCAAGAAAAGTAGGCCAACAGTATTTTGTTAATTATGGTATAATATTTAAATATAGGTAAAAATAGTTGTCAACCTCCCAAGATTATCTAGGGAACATAGATCACAAATATCTAGAAGAAAATGGTAGGAATTTTTTCACTGCACAGTTTGTAATAGAGGAACTTTTATTTTGAAATGAGCATAGGTATATAGTCTCTCCTAACTAGCTAATGCTAGAATCTCCATTGACTGATGTAAATGTTTAATTTCTGAGCTAGTCAAATTACTAATAGCAGTGTACTTATTTTCCACCCTCTATAATTATGGTGCTTTCTGAATTTTTTCATATGTCCAAAGAAGCCTAAGCTTTTGTTAATTAGTATGGGTGTCAGCTGAAAGATTATTATTGGTAGTCAAAGAGAAGTTAGAGATAACCATTGGACTTATTCAAATCAATGACAAACCGAAGGGTTATCTACTAACTGTACTAACACAGAGAGGGAAACAATGCCTGAATCATCTTTGGTTCTGACTTTCTTCTTTCATTTGCTCCTCTTTATTTCTTACCTTGGTTTAGTTCTTATGTCCAATAAAATTACTGCTTATGGGGCATAGTAGTTCACTTATTTTTTTAATCTCAGAGGCAGTGGAGCATAACCACTGGAAATGAATTATCTAGACTTGAATCCCAGTTTTGCCACTTACTGTGTGTGTGAATCTGTGTGTGTTTGGACACACACACACACACACACACACTAAACTTGAATTTCCTCATCCATAAAATAAGGAGGATATCCTAAGGGTTTCATGAATATTGACTAGAATCATCTGTTTTCCATGCTTGACTTGCAGTACGTACTCAATTGGAAATGTTCACTCACTATATAACAATGCTGGGATAGAACAAAACATGTGAAATACTTTTTAATCTTTATACTTGGGCTATGTATATATACATATGTGTATTTACACACACACACACACACACACACACACACACGATTTCCCTTGAGCTCATACAGAAAATACTAGGGCTATGTCTTGTTATGCTCATAAGCTGAGAGAGTGAGAAGCAAATTAATCTTGTCAAAATAAGTTAATTTCCAAAATAGAGCACTTAATTGCGAGAAGAACTCAAATACAGTTTAAAGCTTTTGAACAAGCTAAGTTCTTTTTGTTCTGGGTTCTTGTGGTGCTCAACCTTTTATTTGATTTCAGAGTATCCATGAGTTTAAACTTTCAACTCGTGTTTGACTTCTATGTACCCTCAAATTATTTTGAAAAAAAAAAAATCATTTCTTAAGCAAGCAGAAGTCCAAAAATGTCTTTTATTCTCTCTGTGTCTCAGTCACTCTTTCTCACTTTCTCTCTCTTCTGTTCCTTCTTTCTATCTCTATTTCTTTCTCTGTCTCTTGGTATCTCTCTCTTTCTCTCTCTGTTTCTCAATCTCCTTTCTTCTCTTTCACTAGTCTTCTCTCTCTCATATAATCTGAGTACCTACTTTGTTCTTTAATGAGCTTTTCATAGTGCCACGTTATTGTGCCCAGACAGAGATTTGATTGTGAGAATCAGGATAGATCCTGGAATATGTCTTTTGTTGAGAGTTGTCCTCATCTATGAAATTCAGATCCAATCAGTTCCCACCTTGGAAAACCAATTGCCTGGGAAGTGCAGTGGGGAAGAAACAGAAATAAATCTGACATTGAAAGTAAAAGAATCACACAAACTGAGATTCAATAAATGCCTCTTCTGTTTACGTAACATAGGAGGCCTGTGTGGGGACACCTGAGAATCTTGGAATGAAAGAATAAAGGTGGATTCTAATCTGGAAGGTAAAGAAGGGCAGTGAGCAGACACATAACATGAGACAGTGTGAGAAAAGCAGGAAGCTACAAGGAAATCTGGAGACTATATCCATCATTATCACTCTCAGGAATCTCAAAAAATTACAGGAGCGCATGGTCCATATCAGCCATGTAGAAAGGCATTCCAGTGCCGTTTCATGTGGAAAAATTTAAAAAAAAAAAAAACAGCAGAACAACAGTGACCTTAGATGGTAAAGGAGGAGAGACAGTAAATGTATATGTATAGTTTTGTAAGCTGTACAGCATTCAGCAGAGGGTAATAGGTTGCAGATATAAAGTTCATAGTTATACAATATTTATTTATTAATGATTCTTCTATTCCTAACTTGTTCTTCCAAAAACAAAGTCCTGAGAAATAGAAGATAAACTCATTCCCTGCTTCCTTGATTAAAAAATAATGATTTAATACCTGAATATGAAATTTTTACTTCTTTTTGTTTTTTGAAGGGTTAGGCACCAATGGCTCATTCCTATGATCCTAGCAACTCAGAAGGTTGAGATCTGAGAATCATGGTTCAATGTCAGTCCAGGCAGGGAACTGAGAATGATCTCCAATTAATCACCAAAAAGGGAAACCAGAGTGGAGTTTTGGCTCAAGTAGTAGAGTGCTAGCCTTGAGCAAAAACACTCCAGGGACAGTATCTACAGCCTGAGTACAAGCCCCGGGACCAAAATACACAAAATAAATTTAACAAATTAATTTCCCCATGTAGTAACTACAGTTTAAAGAATATATTGCTTGCACAGCTTAGTGGCTGCATTAATGGTCATCATTTTGGGCTCATACTATGTATAAGCAGTTTACAACAACTATAACTGATTATGTTCTAATACCCCAAGGGCAAAGGCTATGTGTGTATATATGTGTGTATGTATGTGTGTGTGTATGTGTGTTATTGATGTCATTACTAAAACCTCAAAACATTAAGTAATTAACCTCAGTCCAAATGTATAGCAAGAGAAGGAATAGGAATTTACTCACAGATCTCCAGAACCATTCACTATTCCTCATTGGCTTAGCTCCTTGGGTCACCAAGACTTGAGGATTAACTTTGGAAGGCCATGGCTGTATACACTGTTGCTGTTAAAAAGGGAATAATTAGGCCAAATAATAGTATTGTGCAATACTCCATCATATTCTGCTGAAAGTTCTCAGAATCTCAGTCTCTTCATCTTACAACTCTATAGATTTTATAGTGTTGTGCCTTGTTTCTCTGTGGGTTCTGAAGAAAATTATTTAGGAGAAGAAGGGGCTTGTAATTCTCTTGCTTTTTAACTGTTAATTTTATGGCATGTTCTATAAATCTATTTTTATTTTGTCACACAAATGATAGTGACAGAGATGAAAAGAGCACAATGCTAAAAATGTATCTCTAATTACATAAGGAATATAATTAGAAAATGAGTTATTTAATGTATTCTTACAAATTCCTGGCCGAATTTAAAGCAGGTCTCTGTATGTGGTGGATGTAAGAGAGAATAGTACTCTGGGAAGAATGCTTTGTTGGTTTCATGTTGATGTTTAAGATTACAGTTCATTTGGTCAAGAAATTATGTTATTTAGAAGGAACTATCAGCTGGGTACATGTAATCCTATCTATGAAAGATGTAGAGATTGGGAGAGTAGTGTTTGGACAATATAAGCCAAGCAAAGAGCTTTCAAGACCCCATCTCAACCAAAAACTGGGCCTGGTAACATGTGCTTTTCATTCAAGCCACTTGGGAGGCTAAGATAAGGACTGTCATGTTTACAAGCCACCCAGAGCAAAAAATGTTCACAAGACCATATCTGGACACAAAAATTTTTCATGATGACATGTGGCTGTTATACAAACCATGGCAAAAAAAATGCAGGGACTGCAGTCCAGATAAGCTGGTATAAAGAATGAGACACTACCTCAAAAATAACAGAAAATAGAAAATAGGGCTGGAGACCTGGCTTAAGCAGTAGTGTATCTGCCTTGAAAGTGCTAAGCCCTGGGGTTCAGACTCTAGTACTAAAAAATAAAGAGAGAGAGAGGAAGGAAGAAATGAAGAAAGGAAGGAAGGAAGGAAGGAAGGAAGGAAGGAAGGAAGGAAGGAAGGAAGGAAGGGAAGAAAGGGAAGAAAGAAAGAGAGAGATAGAGGAGGAGGAAGGAAAGAAAGAAGGGAGGGAGGGAAGGAGGTAGGAAAGGAGGAACTATCCATTGGGGAATGTTGTATTCTCTTAATAGCTATATTCAGAAACATTTTCCCTGTGTATCATGTGGGGACTGAGATCAAACAGTGAGACTGCTTTGATGAGCTCTCAGAATGACAGCCATCTTGAGAATTTTGCCCCAGTTCACCCCATATTTACTTGGCAAAAAGCCTTTCATTTGCCCCTTATCTAAAATACAGAAGATGGTAAAGTCCTTGCTAAGGATTCTGCTGTAAGCAATTTTAGGTTAAGTAAAGGATACAGGAAATGGAAATGTAAAGGACATTTAGTGCATGGAAATTTGCATTCCATGATTCCTCCTTAATCTCCCTGGTGTCTCAGAACAATCTAGAATTAGCAAGCCTTGACATCCAGCTAATGAGAATGAACAGGTTCACAGCAATTCCCCTTTAGCAGCAATTGGATTTAACTTTTATAACACAGGCAGAGCAGTCCACATAACCTCTTTTCTGAATGAGTAAAAGAGATTCCCTACCCTCAAGGAGTTGTGCATTAAAGTGTCAGATAAAGAAGCTAAAAACTATAATAATACACTGAGACCTATCAAATGCTTACTATGAACAATGACCTAGGCCTAGGTGGTCAACATTATCTTCACAAGGGTACTAACCACCACTGGCAGCAACACTTTTTAGAGAATAGGAAATATTTGTATTAAAGAGGAAACATTCACAGAATATTTTAATTTACTGATGATAGCCCATATCGGTAGTTATAGAGTTCATGGACTAATCTCCTTCTTCTGTCGGAGTTAAGTAACTGCAAAGTATATCCTTGAGTACTGAGGCATTGTTAAAATGCTGTCATCTGAGAGCCACAGCAAAGGACTTGGATACAGTTTATTTCATACTGAGCACAGCAGACTCCTCTTTCTATATGTGACTATCAGACATAAGACTATGAGTTAAACTCTGCTATGAGTTGGGTCCCATTGTATATGATGGTGATACTGTTTAGTGATTGAACATGAACCCTGGTTCCAGACTCCCTACACGAGGATCCACTTAAGTAAGGGAAGAAATGTTATTTCATGGGTTCCAGTTTTCTCATCTAAAATTGGAGACGATCACAATATTTTGATAGAATTGCTGTGAGAATTAGATATTCTAATTCAAGCAGATTAATTAAAATAGTATTAGTTCATTAAGGTTTATTGTTTTTATTTGTGCTTTATTCTGTTTTGTCTGTACCTGAGGTTTTAACTCAGTGTATCACATTCTTGCTTGTTTTTTTTGCCAGTCCTGGCCTTGGACTCAGGGCCTGAGCACTGTCCCTGTCTTCTTTGTGCTCAAGGCTAGCACTCTGCCACTTGAGTCACAGCGCCACTTCTGGCCGTTTCCTATATATGTGGTGCTGGGGAATTGAACCCAGGGCTTCATGAAGTATACAAGACAAGCACTCTTGCCACTAGGCCATATTCCCAGCCCCACTCTTGCTTGTTTTTTGTCACTCAACTCTAGCTTCTACCATCAAACCATGTCTACACTTCTGACTTTTATTGGTTAATGGAAGATAAGAGTGCATTAAATTTTTCTGCCCTGGCTGGCGGCTACAGTTCTCAGATCTCAGCATCCTGAGTAGCTAGGAATACAAGCATGAAGCCAATTATACTGTTTTTATTATTCTGTTTCTCAAGTTACACATGTAATATACAAAGTGTAAATGTCTGGGGGGAAAGAAAATGAATTATTCTAGTCTGTCCTTTTTAATGAAATGTGTTCAGATTTTAAAACATTAATAAAAATAGCTATAAGGTTTCAAGGCTTTAATTAAACCACCTCTTACTTTCAAGTAATAGATATATACTCTAAAATATGCTTCATTTATTTGATTTAATTAGTCATTTGATTGATATAGTGCATATATATGTATATATGTATATATATACATATATATATACTGATTCTCTAGTAGAAACATTCTTTAAGAACAGTGCATGAAAATCCAATGTACAAAATTTATAGAATCCTTGCCGCAATAGAAGTCCACCACTACTTTCCCCATTGTGTGTGTGTGTTGGTCCTAGGGCTTGAACTCAGAGCTTAGGAGATAATTGGAGATAAGACTCTCACAGACTTTACTGCCCAGGTTGGCTTTAAACAGCAACCCTAAGCCCTCAGCCTCCTGAGTAGATAGGATTATAGGTATGAGCCCCCAGTGCCTGACCCTTTTGTGTATCTATAAAACCATAATTACATTTAGTATTGAACCTGACAATAAGTGATGCTGTTGAAATACAAGACAAATAATAATATTTTTTATTTTTGAAATTTGATTACTTCTTATAATTCAATTGTTCAGTGTAAAAAATCTCATTTTATTGAAATTGTTGCCACATGATTATCAGTAATTATAATATTATTCTATAATTATTTTCAGTCACAGAGATGTCTCAATTTTAAAACACCACAAATTTAGAATTCTATTTTAGAGTATTTGTCATAGAAAAATAACATGTTTATCATTAGCAGTATGCATAATGAGTCTAACAATGAATATTTGCTTTACTTATAAATATGTACCACTTAATGTAATTTGTATACCTGGGAAGGGCAAGGAATGTCTGTCCATCACATACCATTTTGATTGTTTTGGCTTGTCTATTTGAAAGATTTCCTAAAAGCTTAGCCAGAAAAACACTGTATTATTCTAGTTGTGCCCATTTTACTGGTGTTTAATTTAAAGCCCATTCAGTAAGTATGCTTAACTCGTCCTGAAACTTTGAATCATATGTCAGAAGGCTTGCTGAATCTGATTTGTTTAAACCACTAATCATCCCGTCTACCCACTAAAATCTTTACCAGTGAGATGAATGACAACAAATGACTTATTTTGTTCTGGACTGCATTAGTGCCCTATCATTAAGATAAATTGCACAGGAACTGAGATAGGCATATTTAAATAATCAATATATGTTTTTTTTATTTTGAAGTTAGTGAGAGCACTTTTAAAAGGCAGTTTTTACCTCTACTGTTATGTTTTTTTTTCCAATAAATAATATAGCACCCAGTAGAAGAGAAAACTTGTCTATTATTTCTCCAGAGGTTAGAAGTTGGATGCAATTGTAAGAGCTGCCGGAGGAAGATTTCCATTTAATAAAAAGATGAGCTTTTGAATAATTAAAGTTGTACATCAGTAGAAAAGTGACTGACTGTCATCAGATTTAGAGACTGCATGATATTGAAGAAGTGTGATATAATCTGGGTATCTTTGGCTCATGCCTAGAATCCTAGCTACACCAGGGGCTAAGATCTGAGAATCAAGGCTTCTAGCCAGCCTGGACAGAAAAACAAGAGACTCTTATCACCAAGAAACCAACAAAAACCTGGACCTGGTGGCCTGGCTCAAGTGGTAAAGCATCACTCTTGAATGAAAAAGCCAACTGAGAGTGGGAGGCTCTGATTTTCCATCGCTGGTCAGCCCCTCTCCCCACCCCCACACCTCTCCCACCACACACAATGTGGTAGAAGGAATAACTTCAGAGGCACAGTTCTACTTGTTTGTCTGTTTTGGTAATAAAGGGGCTTCAACTCAGCGTCCCACGCTTACTAGGTAAGTCCTCTACCATTTAAGGGATACCCTCCCTACCCAGTCGTTTTTGCTTCAGTTTATTTTAAAGATTACATCTTGCCCTTTTTTCCAGTTCTACCTTGTACTGTGACCCTGAATACCTCTTTCCCATAGTTGAGATTGTAGATGTGTGACACTATGCCTGGTCCAAGTGGTAGAACATTTGATTAGTTGGCTTCTAAATTTCTTTAAAACCCCACAATTTGATTGTTGACTGTGGAAGTGCTTATCTAACCTAAAATCCTGCCTGGCTAAGGAGGAACACCTGGCATGGAACATTCATTGTATGAAAAGAACTGATAAATATGGAATTAGGATTTTGTTCTCACTGACCACCTGAATAACCACAGGGCTCAGAGAGGTCTACAGCTTCAAGGGAAGAACCTTATGTAAGTTTTTGGTGAGGCCTGTGTTCACACTTGTTAAGGTAGCTAAGGGTTCCTCATGAGAATTGTATCTGTGTCTAAAGACCTACCAGGAAATATTTTATGAAGGCGATATTGAAAGAAGATGGAGAAATGCACTCTAATTGCAAGTAAGAACACAGATAAATTATTCATATTGTTTGCTATGTATATATATATATATATATGTGATATCATTGAAACACTTTACTACATACCTAGTTTCTAGTCCCCAGACATAATAACTGTTTTTGTGATTAATGTATGGCAATTAAGACATTTTACCAACTCCTTGAATGGAGAGCTGGGGACTGATTGCTCCTTTTTGAAGATGATTCCATAATCTATCACTAGATCAATAGTTCTTTACAGATGCTAGAAATGACTACACACCTACCTAAATGCCATATCCTTCATTTTATCATCCTTCTAATCTGAAAACCCCATAATCTCTCTGTCCCTGTTTATCACTCTCAGGCCTATTCCACCTGACCAATTTTAATTTTTTTCCTTGCACATTTGTGAAGGGTGATGGTACTCATGCTTGCAACAATAAATTGTAGCTTCAATGACAGATGTTTCCTCTTCATGCACTTATACACACACCTTTACCACAATCCACATTTCCCAAAGAGCACAGTGTGAGTGTGACGTGCAGAAACTACACAACAATTATCTTTTCCCGCCTGAGGCTTTGATCTTTCCCTGTGAACCATCCTGCAGCAGGCTGATCAGCATGCACATCCAAGTTCCAGAGAAATGCACAGAGATCTCCAGAGACCACGCTCCACCTGTGGGGAGGAAGGCTCTCTATATAATTTTGTAGACCTAACCTCAGCTGTTCTCTTCAAGACAGCTTTTCCTCCGAAGTCGACACAAATAAGGGTTTCTGCTGGTATGCAACATATTGGGGAAGAGAACACAAAAATGTTCTGCAGTTTACTTCAGCAGCAGTTTCCAAATGGTATTTTGGGAAAACGTAACTTCCATAGCAGTACATGTACACAAGCAAGAACACATATATGTACAAACACATACTTGCACTCCCACATGCACACACACACACATTCCAATAAATATTAGGTTAAGATAGGTAAGTTGAATTATAGATGTCTAATCAATAGAATATATATATATATATATATATTCTTCTCTCCCTCTCCCTCTCTCTCTCTCTATATATATGGTAATTCCTCCCGCCTAAAGTTAGAATGAACATCTATTTTTGTTGCTGTTTTGTTTTGTGATTTGGGGTGTTTAATTAGAGATAAGAGTCTCACAGAGTTTCCTCGGGGACTGGCTTTGAACCAGGATTCTCAGGTCTCAGCCTCCCAAGTAGCTAGGATTTCAGGTGAGCCAGCTTTGAACTTCTCATTTACCAACAGGAAAAGAATTAAATCATGTTAGGAGCTGTGGCTTTCAAATGGATTTAGGTGTAGAACATGCTTAGCAGTACATAACAGGAAATTTCTCAAATTTCTATTCACATGATATCATGGGATAGTATTTAACTACCTTTACCTACCATAAACAGCATTCCTTCTATTGAGTTTAGGAAATGGTGCGTTTGGAATTGTATTTAAAAGGTTTCTAGTGTAAATTTGTAAATGGTAGGACAAATTTTAAAAACTGAAAGTTTTATCAAACATTTTCATTTAGATGAGCAAGGAGATAGCATATATGTAGGGTTGTTTTATTATATTTTGTGAATTGATTATAATTATGATAAAAATGTGGTTTTCAAAATATTATTTTAAAAAACATATTGCAGTCAAGCACTGGTGGTTTACATCTGGAATCCAAGCTACTCAGGAGGCTGAAATCTGAGGATTGTGGTTTTCCCAAGCAGGAAAGTCCTTGAGACTTTCATCTCCAATTAACTACTTGAGTAGTGGCTCAAGTGTAGAGTGTTAGCCTTGAGCAGAAAACTACAGGATAGGGATCAAGCCCTGAGTTCAAGCCTGAGCACATGCACCATGCACACACACACACACACACACACACACACACACACACACACGAGCACACACAACAAAACAAAAAATCCATTGTATATTATTTTAGGAGGAATTTTGAAATTTCACCTTAAATTTTAGTACTTGGAGACTACAGTTTTGACACGAATGCATTGAGAAGCAAAACTACATTTAAATATTTGAAGTTGAGGACATCTGAAACTCTTACTATCATTTTGATGTGTAGTTTTAGAGACAGAGACAGTATTACATGACATTTTATGTGCCTATACCATATTTGCTTTATATTTCTGAAGCAATTAAACTGTTTTTCATATATACCCTAAGTCGAACAAAGTTAACAAACAGCAATCTCAACCATCCTTGTATCGCTCACATCAGTTGATGTGAATACAACCTTACTGATACCAAAAAAAAAATACAAAATTACCTACATTTTTGTTCAGATCCTTAACTATTTTGTAGAAAGAATATGCCTTATTTTTTTCTCCCATTATTTTGACCAAGTAATTGTATTGATAAACTGGAAATGGAATAGAATATTCTGGTTGCAAAGATAAATTTAAGTTCTCATGTCAGTCCCGGCACAATTTTTATTGTGATGGCTATACAAATTTTAAATAACGTCTATGTGACAGGACCAAGAGTATATGCAGAACAAATCTATAGCTTATCAGTTACTTTAATTTCCCAGAAATCACCATAGTTTTGCTTTAGAATTGTTGTCAATCTGACTCTTTCCATTACTTCTGTTACATAATAAGCACAACCATATCTCTGTATTCCAAGTACAAAAGATACATGCAGTTTGATTTTTTGCTAGCTTATGCGTGTAAGCACACATGTGTACACACATGTGTGTGTGATACTAACAGTTCTGGCTGTTATTGGTGTTCAGTGTCATAGCTATAAGAAAATACTATAAAAAGTTGCATCTGTTCAGATTATATTCCACGCCATAATTTTTTTGTTTTATTCTTCTCAATTTTTATTAGCCACTTTCTGTAGAGAACTGAATCCTTAACACAATGAAGTACATGTGTTTTTTTCTTGCCTGATATTCTATTTGCATCATTTTTTACAAAGCACTGTCATCATAAAATTGTATTTCACAGAACAACATTATTGCCACAATAGAGCATTGATTTAAGTGAGCCTGAATTTTAAAATATAGCAGTAACATGTGAGTAAAATGACTAACATATTATGTAGAAATAAACCCATGTATACTGTGTTTATTAGGGTTCCAAACCACCTTTTCTAGTTCCTCTGTTGTCAGCATATTTTTAAAAATAAAATTACAGGATTCCGTTTGTGTGTGTGTGTGTGTGTGTGTGTATGTGTGTGTATCTGTAACCCCTCTGTACTACACTTTGACAATAAAGAAAAAAGGTTGAAAAAATGAACTAGAATTTAAATTTTTTTTAATTATCAAACAATTACAGAGAGGTTACAGTTTCATACAGTAGGCACTGGATACATTTCTTGTACTGTTTGTTACCTCATCCCTCATTCCTCATTAACTTAAAAAAAAAAAAAAGATGGGTTTAAAATGATCCAATTAACCTGGGTACCAATGACTCATGCCTATAATCCCTGATACTTAAGAGGCTGAGATATCAGGATCAAGTTTGAAACCAGCTGCAATGTCTTCAGATTTAAAACTCTTAATCGCCAGTTAGTCAGAAAAAAATCTAGAACTAGAGACATGGGCCACATGGCAGAACCAACAATGAGGGAAAAAGCTAAGAAGGAGTATGAGGCCCTGAGTTCAAGTTCCATACCAGAACTAAATTAATTAATAATTAGTGGTCTACATAATTATTTAAAATTAATTTTATTAAAAGAGTAAAATGGCCTAATCATTTCTATTGTGATAGTTGAAGACATACTTGAGTTGAAAATTTGCTTCTTCTACTGTGTGAAATTTATGTGTTTATTGGACAATCTAGGTAAAAGTAGGTAATGAGAAATTACTCAGTGTCCTTCTTAATGCTTTGTTTCATGAATATTTTTCTTCAAAGATTTATTAGTTTTATTACTATGCATTTTATTTGCTCTTTAAAGAGAGGAAATAAGGCCCCACCATTCTAAAACAATATTGAAATATCCTTATAATTACTATATCTATCATTATGCTGAGTAACCATTTTTTTCTGTTAAAACATTCACTGTTTTCCACATTTTTTTCTGTAATAAGCTTCTCCATAGTCTGAAGAATAGATGCTACTCCAAGGAGTACTTTTTTCCATGAATTTTGAAACTGCTAAAAAATTGACTGAGCTTTTCTTAGTTATATGTCTTGAGTTTTTAATGAACCCAAAAAAGGAAAATTAGACTAGATAACTTTTGTTCACAGAGCCTGGCAAGAGTACGATAGAAAGACATCTTTTGGTTATCTTTCTTCTCAATAGAATTTAAGTTCATTGTTTATTTTTTGAGTGTGACATTGTTGCAGTATTATTTTTAGTACTTCAAACATATACATGTTTACAAAAACTTTTAATACTTCATTCAGAGACTATGTGATATATTCATGTATATTATGCATTTCATAAGAATTGGCAGCTCAGACATTTACTACTACAAGTAAAGGAGCAATTACTACTATTAAGGCTTTATTTTATATCACACATTGTGCTCAGGAACTTTGTGTGTGTTCTCTCATCTAATCCTCACCCCAAGAAATCAGAGTTTTCTACCTTACCTACCCAAAGAAATGGTGACCCAAATAAAAAACTATTTCCTATAGTCACAGAAGGCATGCCAAAGTTCAAACTTAGGTCCACCTGAGAGTGATATTTGAGTTTTTCAATTCCATTTCTGTTCTGCCTGGGGATGCATCAATTTTAGATCTATGTTATTCTTTCTATATTTTAGTTTTACAGTGTGGGAGGTTTCATTGTCACATTTGCCTCCATAATATACTTTGATCCTATTCACAAACTATTACTTTCTTACCCCGCCTCCTTTATTTCTCTCTTGAAAATGAAGAAGATACTAGATGATGGAAAGATTTCCCATGTTGATGGACTGGCAGAATTAATATTGTGAAAATAGCTATCCTCTCCAAAGCGATGTACAAGTTAAATGTACTTCCATTAAAAATCCCAATGTCATTCTTCATAGAAATAGAAATATGTCCAGAAATTTATATGGAAGCACAGAGACTGAATAGCCAAAGAATCCTTGGCAAAAAAAAAAGAAGTCTAAATGTAACATCATCCTTGCTTTCTAATTGTATTACAGAGCCAAAGTAAAAAACAAACAAACAAACAAAAAACAGCACGGTAGTGACATAGAAATAAATAGACTGATCAAGTAGAATAGAAAAAAAAATAAGCACACTCACTTAGTCATCTGACTTTTTACAGTGGTGACACAAAAACATTTTGAGAAAATATAGTCTCTTCAATAAATGATTTTAGAAAAACTAGATCTTGACATGTAGAAGGCTGAAACTAGATTACTATCTCAAACTCCACACAAAATTCAATTTTAAATAAATTAAAAACATACTGTAAGGTGCACATTTAAAGTATTTGGAGAAAACATAGAAAAACACTTGAAAGTAAAAGTATAGATAATTATTTCATAAGAGAACTCCAATAACTCAGAAAATAAGAACAGCAATGGACAAATAGGATTGCATGAAGTTAAAATATAAGGATTCTTCTTCTCCTCTTCCTCCTCCTCCTCCTCCTCATCTTCCTCTTCTTCCCCCTCCTTCTCCTTTTTCTTCCTATGCAAACTAAGAGAGAGCCCATAGACTAAGAGAAAATCTTTACTAGCTCCTTATGGGAGAAGTAATTAATAATATAATATATAAAATATCTGTAGCATTTTTCTATTTTACTGAGCTAAGAAGATCATTTTTGGAGCACAATATTGAGAATATTAGAATATTATAGGCTAGAAACTAGAATAATATAATATTAGAAGTTCAGATGGGGGCTGGGAATATGGCCTAGTGGCAAGAGTGCTTGCCTCTCATACATGAAGCCCTAGGTTCGATTCCTCAGCACCACATATATAGAAAAGGCTAGAAGTGGCGCTGTGGCTCAAGTGACAGAGTGCTAGCCTTGAGCAAAAAGAAGCCAGGGACAGTGCTCAGGCCCTGAGTTCAAGGCCCAGGACTGGCAAAAAAAAAAAAAAAAAAAAAAAAACCCAAGTTCAGATAGAAAGCAGGCTAGAAAAAGGGGCCAAACTTTGTAAATAGGATAAAGTAAATCCTGTAGTTATTTGTAATTAAAAACACTAATGACTTTAAGAGGAGCTGTATCATATGGTGGTTCCCATTAACAAAATTTACCTTTATCTTTGCTGCATATTTTTAGTAAAACTGTCTGCTTCCGATTCCTTGGGGGGCTGGGAAATTTCTATAATAAATAGGTTCTCCCATTGCCTAAAATATTCACTATTAATTTGGAGGTATATGCATATTTTATTGTAATAATTAAAATACACATTTATTGTAAATCACTACTAAACTTGGAGATGGCTGTCTTTAAATATTTTCTCAATTGATGGCTCTTAACTTTGTCATTTAATGGACATGTTTGGAACTAGAGGTCCAAAAAACATATTCACATTAAAATCTATCCTTATATCAAAAGTGTTTATTATAATGCTACTGAATATTCATAGCCCTAAGCACTAATAAGAGTTTTACTAGTCATTCAAAAGATTACTTTAAATTCACAATCTCATAACAATTTATGTGGTAAATTCTAGTATTATTCTATGATTCAGATGTAGAAACAAAGCCTTAATTTTTTGTTGTTAAATGCCACTTACCATGAATTATTTTGTGGAGATTAAAATGAATAACAGCACATCCATGCCTAAAGCAATTAATGTTTACTAATCATAGTAGTAATTACTAATATTTTATTTAGGTCACAACTCACTGATTTTGTTTATTAACTTTTATTCTAAATAGGGTTGTGGAACTTAATACAAGACCATTATAGGAATTTTTTTGTTATACTTGAAATAAAAGGAGAATCTCACTTTAAAATAGTTCAGACTTTGTTTTTTTTTTTTTTTTTTTTTTTTTGGCCAGTCCTGGGCCTTGGCCTGAGCACTGTCCCTGGCTTCTTCCCGCTCAAGGCTAGCACTCTGCCACTTGAGCCACAGCGCCGCTTCTGGCCGTTTTCTGTATATGTGGTGCTGGGGACTCGAACCTAGGGCCTCGTGTATCCGAGGCAGGCACTCTTGCCACTAGGCTATATCCCCAGCCCCAATAGTTCAGACTTTGGAAACCACAAACATGTAAAAATCCTTTGCTATATCATATTTTAAGATAGATCAAGAGAATTCAGGGAAATCTGATGCTTATAAAAGTTGCTTCAGATCTTACTGCAGTTGTCCAGAGATACCATTTAGACTGCTCTTTTTGCCATCAATTTAATGTTTTGTTTTGTTTTGTTTGCATGTTGGAGAAGTGGAAAGATGTAAGAATTGATAGTATATAATGGTACTGTAATTAACTTAAAGAGTTGATAATATATAATGGAACTGTAGCACATGGTAAAGTGTTTATTAGATTGGGCAACAATTAAAATTTAATTATGAATTAGTACACTTTCTTGGAAGGTAGATATTATAGTTACTCAGAAATAGGAACACCACGTATTTAAGAATTGTCACGAATAGAAGCTGAGTAGAAAATAATATGGTTGTGGAACTTCAGCATTTTAAGTGATTCTTTAATAACCACACTTAACTACTAATGACACTATACAGAACCTGAGTCCTCATTTGTATGTTCATTGATTTTCTTCCAATGCAGTTTAACTTTCTAGGGATATTATTTTAGATGGATAAGATTCAAAGAAAAAAAGTCACTCTAAATTTCAGTAAAGGAAATTTTAAATCTTTTTAAAAATTTCTTTATTGTCAAAGTGAAGTACAGGGAGGTTACAGTTGCATACTTAAGACAGTGATTACATTTCTTATCCAACTTGTTACCTCCTAACTCTTCCATACCAATTCAGCAATTAATAAAACAAATCTTTTTTACTATATAAAGAATTTCAAATATATTATTACTAGATAACAAGAAGTTTTTAGGACATACTTTTCACTGGTGATGATTAGTCAGTTCATCGCACCATGGTTCTGCAACAAGATGCACAAGCAGAGTTAAGTCAATTCTGTGCATCAATCATTGTACTATCCCCATAATCAAATCACATGGTAATTGATTTAGGAAGAGTAATGGTTGATTTTCATTCACAATTTTGGAGGTTCCAGTCGAAGGCCTAAGATGGACTAATTGCTTTTAGCCTCTGGTAGGGTTGCTGGATGGTAATAGAGGGAGAAAATGGTGCACTTCATGGCTCAGAACAGAATAGAAAAGGACAAGGTTTTCAGTAATCCCATTAAAGTGGATATTGACATATGACCTTTCATAAGGTACTACAGAACCTCCCATAGCACCACCATGGGGACCAAGTTTTTGCTACATATTCCATTGGAAGATGTTCAATACCCCAAGCATAGCATGTCAATAAAAACACATTTTGTACATGCATACTAATATCACTCAACCAATAAATTGGAATAAACTATTGATACATTCAGCTCATTCTTAAATGAATTGTTCTAAGTAAAAAGGTCATGACAACACATTGTATACTGTGATCCTTGACATCTATTAGTGAAGATCTGGTGACATGGTTTCCCAGGTGTGAGGAAAGGGAAGGTACAATTAAAAAGAGGTTGTACACCTGAGTGCCTTTATGGTGGTTGAAAGAGGCTCTTTGCATTTATTCAGTGGTGCTGATTATAGCAATCTGTGCACGTGAAAAGATCTCATAGAATTCTATACAAAGGTATATGCAAAAATAAGATCTTTCTAGAGATGTCATCAGTGATTTTTCCCTGACTGGCACTAAGCTCTTTTATTTTTGTTACTTTTGATAGTTTTCATGTTGTTGACAGTTGTTATTTCCATACCTTAAAAGGAAAAGGCTTCAAATGTTGTTATGAGACAATAAACATGGTTTCAAACTGGTGTATGATTTCTCTTTAAGAAACCCAAAGCTATGTAAGTACATCCACAGGCTAAGCATATCTTCCTGACATATTAGTTTGCCTTGAACATTTAGGTGGTATGTGAAGTGGTTGCTTTGCATAGTAGAATGTGAAAATATTGTGTATTTTTGGAACATAGCAGAAGGTTATACGGAGATGTTTGGCTCAAAGTGAGTGCCTTCGAGCTGCATGCCTAAGTCCCTGTAGTTATGTTTGCACACTTGTCCCTGTTAAGTCTCATGCTTTCAAGCCCTCTTTAATGCACACTTTCATGGGACAAAACTCTGACTGTTAAACTTCAGGAGTTTTCACCTTCTACCTTCTGCTAGAAAAGTGACACCAGCACCGCCTTCTAGGAATCAGCATCAATATACTTCCCCAGAAGCAATGCAGAATATAGATAAATTTAACGGTCACAGGGAGGAGGAGGGAGAGGATGAACAGGAGGTATAATGATTATAATGGTTATAGAGTTAAGTTCACCAACATATATATTTAAATGAATTTAACTGCTATTCCTCCTCTCTCACTGGCTTCATAGAGAATTTTGACTCAGCTTCTGAGTTTTCCATACCTGGCTTTTATCAGCATTGCTTTGTCTTTTCTCAGGAATTCTGGTGTTTTCAGTTCTGCCAAGGTTTCAGGAATGCTCGCTTCTTGGGTATTTAGGTACTATAACTGTCCTTGTTCTCAGAATCTTTTCAAATTCACGATTTAGGTGTTCTAGTGCCTATGTGGGTTTGGGAAAGACAAGGAAGCTCTTTGAGTGGTTCATGTCCATGCCATTTCCAGTGAGGGTTGCCACAGCCTTATGCTCTCATGACAATAGGCATAAGTTCCCATAGATAACTTTCATTCAGCCATTATTCTCCATTTCTACCCTAAGCCCAGTTGTTATGGAACTTGCTGGTGTACAATGTGCTAAGCATTGGACTTTGTTCCAAGTTCATTATCACAGAACTCCCCCCATCTCCCCATCTTACCTCACTATCTTTCACACAAACCATTTACCCCTATTAGGCTTTAGCTAGATGAAGAAGTAGGCCAAATAAAGTTCAAATAGAAAATGTAGATGCATAATCATAGTATTTTACTGAACTACGAGCTGGAGCTATTTTCCCAGTTATATTCATTAACTGCTACTCAGTAGAGAGATATGTGTTTTAATTGACTGAATAGTGATTCTATTTTATTATTGAATGATAATATAATCCCCTAATTTTCCAGGAGAAAAAATAGAAATCTAGGTGTATAAATAGCAATTGTTCTCTCATGTTACCTTTTATTGGTTATATATGCTCCTTTCCCAGTGAGATTGAAAGTTCTCAAGAACCTTCTCTTTAAATGCTCTGCAAACTCTCTTACAGTTTTCAGGTAATTGTTCAGCACACTCAGTCACCAGAGCAGCTGCTCTGTTCAGGCCCCCTCTCGTCTCAGGACACACTTGGCTTTTGATTTTGCAAAGAAGCAAACCCTGGGACTCAAGGGGTGGCCTATAATCATCTTCAGATATGAGCTAGGAATCATTATTAAATAAATTTGTGATAATGCTGCTGATGTTACTGTGGCCTATTATTACAGTTCCCTTTCTTTTAAGAAACAGTAAGCTTACAAAATTATAGAACGAAGACATTTGTGAGCAACATTTTCATCTTTTCATTTCCTTTGCTTTTTTCAATTGAGAAAATGTTAGGCTTAATGTACTGAGGATATGATCTGCTCATGAATGCTTTCTAGGTCATTTGGAATGAGGATGGTTGATACCATCCAGAGTTTTTGAGGCCTTTTCTCCACGAAAGAAAGAACTATGAGGCAGGAAAAGTGGGACCAGAGGCAAAGTTTATTTGAAAGTGAGAGGAAAAGAGAAATCATGGATAGCTTCTTAGCTTCTGCTGGGTTGGTATTAGTCCCCAACTAATACTCCCAGTTGGCAGGTCCACCTTCTGCCTTGTGAGATCCTGTCTACCTACATACCCGGCAAGACAGAGGACAAGATAAACTTCTTGGGGCAAAAACCCAAGAAGGGAACTTGAAAATCAATAGCTTTCTTTTGGGTGAGTCACAGCTGTTCCGACATCTGGTTTGATGGCTATCCCTCATCTCAAAGAGAGGGGACCCCTCTCTCAGGTATACTGGGGCTATTCTAGGGTTATTAGGACATTGTCTCCACTAGATTCACTATTCTGTCTTCCTGGGACTTTAGGAAGAGGAAGGGGTTTTGTCCCCACCAGGCCATTGTCCCTCTTCAGTTTTCTCTTCTGACAGTCCCTCAAGTGGTAGCCTGTTAGAGTGCCTTGCAAAACATTTGTTTGGATTTTAAAGAACTATGTATGCATAAAACAAAAGATGTAGCAAAGCCTGGACATGATTATATTTTAAAAGTTCACTAACAATATCCTTAGAGTACATTACAGCCCCTTAATATGCACACTTGAGAATTGACTGCTTTTCAATTTAGTTAATTTTAATTTCCTGAATAGTAAAGTACATTTCTCATGTGATATGGTTTGAAAATTAAGAGTGGGTTAACACTGGATTAGAAGATGAAAATAAGGCATGGTTTCTTCTCAGATCAATCAAATGACCTTATATTTTGATTTTGCCACCCCCATACCATTATCTTAAATGTCCTTGTATTTCACATCCAAATGTACTTTAACCTCCCACCTAAATGAACCAGGCACAAATTTATTCTTAAAAGGGCTCTGGTGTATTCTTGTAGAAATGCTCATTGGCTTAAACTATTACCCTTCCTTATACTGAAAGGTTTCGTTTACAGAACAGTTACCACAGCTGTAGTTATTTTCTATTGGATCAAGGGTTCATCCTGTCTCATCTACCAATGTTCCAAAATTTAAGTTTTTGCCTTCCATTGTTAAAACAAAAAGACAGGGTGTGATGTTTGCCTAATGTAACCACTCTTCTTTTTGAATGACTCATGACTTGTTAGGAAGTTTTCTTGTAATAATGTTTCCTGTTGACGTGCCTCAACTTTTCACTGACTGAATTTTTTCAAGAGACCAGCTGGATTCAGATCAGTAAAAACTACATGAATTGAAGATAAATATCTCTGAATCATAACATTCTCATTTTCTCCTTAAGATAGAAAGCTTTAACTTCCAGAGGGTGAAGACATCTACCTGGCATTTTCTCTTTCTGATTACATTTGAACAATGGCTCAGAGGTCTAGGTAACAACTGAAGATCTTAATTTAGCTCTCACTCATTGACCAATATGGGCCTCAACTATTTTACTCCTGTGAACTTTTCCTGAGCCAAAATGTTACTGATTTACCTTAGGAACCTATGTAGAGACTTAACACCCCCCTCCCCCCTGAGGCATAGCCCAACTGCTGTGACTAAACAAGGCTTTTGCTTCAATCAAAATCTATTCATTTCATTTTATTCTCTTTTGATGGAAAAATCAGAGTTTTGTAAGAACACATCTCTAGTTTATTCTTAACCATAACTTTGCCTATTCTTTTTCCTATGGCACTTTGACATGCTCTCAGCCGAGGATCAGATTTGGGGAGCAGTACCAGTTGGTTATCAGCAAAACACAGGGAAAGCTCACCAGCAGCTAGGCTCAAGGACTTACTTCACCCATGACCTGTACTCTGCCAATAGAGCAGATGGCTCATAGACTAGATGAGATGATGACCACACCCAGGGTCTCTGGATTGATGGTAACAAATGGCATTCCCATAGTTTATGAGCCAACTGCAAGGTGTTGGAGAGTGGCTAGGACATGTTGAAGTCAACCTGAAGGCGTTGAGGAGTGGCTTGTTCAGGCTAATAAATTAACCCCAAAGGGACTCTGATATGCTAATGTGTCAACACTAAGTTTACCAAACAGTGGTCTGGTCAAGTGAAAGAATATGCTCACTGTAAGGTACCTGGGTAAGACCCTCTCAAAATGCCATAAAAACTCAATCTGAGCATGCTCAAATCAGAGCTAGGTTCCTAGTAGGACTAATTCATACCTTTAATGAACTTTTTCCTGGTTTGCCTCACTGGTCTCTCCTGCCAGTATCCCTCCTCAAAAGTAGCGTGCATACTATGGTAAGTGCTAGTGAATTCTAGTTCTGATGTTGCTAATTGCATAATTGTCTGTTACTGAAATGTTATTTTGAATTGTATATTGTTGAAGGGCATCCTGTGTTTAAATCTTTATTCATATACCTTCACCACCACCATCATCTCATGTCTCAACTAGTAGAGAGAGATGCACATTTGGGTTTTTATCTCATTTAACAAGATACAAAATAGTTCAGGAGGAGCAAGTGAGAAATGCTCTTCTAAGCAAAACATGCTGTAGAAGGTTATGCTTAGAATCCAGTCATGGCTCATTCCATGCACTAATGATTTGGTGTGTGCTCTCTTCACTTCTACAGACACCTATGATGAGTGTCTCATTCACATGAGGTTTAATGAGATCCTTGGAATTAAATACTGCAGCCTCAAATTACTAGCTATTGGGTAATTTATAATCAGATTCTTTAAATTCTAAATCTGGTGATTCATTGTTTATAAAAATAAAGACATGTCTATTTCATTACTTTTAAATCATATTATTTATATATGAAAGTACTTAGAAAATTAGATCATTCCAACTCAGACGTAAGAATATTTTTTATTAAGAATGGGAAGGAAGTCAAGCATTGAATGGAAGAACTTCTTGGGTCCCAAAGAATGACCTAAATCTAATGGATGGAATGGAAAGGTAAACATTTTGACCTGGCATTTGAGGGCTTATCCAGACCAAGGATGAGGCCAATGGGAGAAATAGGGCATAAAAGTTAAGAAAGGGCTCACCTTATTTCTAGCAGTGTTGGGGGAAAAGATAATTAAAAGCCGGAGGGCGGGGGCTTAGTCTTTCATGTTAATCCTACTTTCCTAAATTACTATTCTGTTGAACCTTGTTCCAGATGTTAATATGTATACTTCAAAAGCACTAATGTGGGCAACCTATGATTAGAATACCTACTACGTTTCCTTTCAGATATATTAGTTTACTTAAAAGAAAAGCATGATGTTTAGGTAGTTGTACAAAGGAGTTGCCATTTAACAAATCAGTTTATAAATACAATCACAAGCTCCACTCGATCTGCAATAATACAATCTGTAGTCTTATTTACTCCAACAGCTTTTTCTCCCTCAAACTTTTACATATTGATAGTGACAACCTCACTACGAGATAAAGAAATAAATGGTGATTGTGTTTCTCAAGTCTATAGTATTTTAGTATCAAGTAAGAACCAGATTAAATCCATCATGGATTTTAACCCATCCTAAGCTTCTCTACTTCCTTCTTAAATTCTAACATTCAGGAGAGGAGAATTGAGGAGATGGAGATGGAGCTGAGCCACCATCCTGGAAACGAAGTTCACCTTAGGAGAGAGCTCAGGGTTTTGCTCAGAGAGCAAAGCAGTGCTAGGGGACCATGGGGTAGATGGCTGTGTGTTAAGCAATGACTTCCTCTTCCTAAACATGTGTTTTCTTCTTTATTCTGACAACGTTTATCCTTGAGATAACAATTGGCTTTCATCTCCTATGCAAGTCCCTGTAATTCTTTATATAAACACATTATTCCCCTGAAAGTCTTTGGTCTACCCTTTGATGTTATCTTTATACCAATCAAACACCATTGGCTCTCAAAGTTAAAGATAACTTATTAGGGGGTCTTGGGACCAGTGTTATCTGGTTCTTTTTCTGCAATAGTTGATTGCAACAGTTAGTGTCTCAGTCATTCAATGTCATTTTTTAAGATTCATAAACCTGGTGAAGGAAAAAAATGGAGGGACGTGCAAATTAGAAGTAATTTAATGTAGGATACTGTAATGGCATTACAAGTATTGTCACTAGACTCATTTATAGTTCATAAACCTTTGTGCAAATTTGTTAAATTTTTATTACATAAACAATGTTTATGTGAATCCATGAGGTTATCCCATTTGATGTGGTCTAATCTTATTTTTGTCAGTTATGAGGCCTTGAACTCACCACCGGGGGCGCTGACCCTGAATTCTTTTGCTCAAGGCTATCATTCTTAGAGCCACAATACCACTTCTGGTTTCTGGTGGTTAAATTTGAACTGCAGTTCTCAGCGTTCAGCTTTCTTTAGCTAGGATTACAAGCAAGAGGCACCAATGTCCTGGCTTGTGATCTGAATTTTTAAGAAATATTTTCTCTACTTTCTATACTTCATTTACATTAATGATATAATCACTGTCTGCTGTAATTATTTTATATGTTACTTCTTGAAAACTTCCTATATGTCTCTTAATGTTTTACTTATATTTCAGAATTATCCAGAAAACCACTAGTAATTATTCAACAGTTGATTACTTCGATCACAGCTCTGATTTTATGATATTCTAGGAGTGAAAGAAAATTTTTATTGCAGAGTTTTCTATGATTAAGAACATGTTCAAGAAAGTCTACCACACTTTCCCTTAACTGTTCAGGGTAATATATAATACTTACCACCATAAATATTTTATTTAAAATTTTCTATTTTCCTAATCAACAGACAAAATTGTATGTGTTTATCTTGTTCAGCATGATTTGAAATAAACATACACATCATGGAAGAGCTACATCAAGCATATACACTGTTTTATAATATCTCTGTGATGGCAACATTTAAAATCTATTCTGTTAACAATTTCTGAGAAGATAACAGATTATATTAATATAGTCTACATGTTGTAGCATGGATATGTTTTTGAAGTTCTCCCTCTCTCTAAAATGCCTTCTATCTTTTGACCAAAGTCTCCCCTGACTGTATCACTCCCCCTGTGGGAACCACCATTTCATCCTCTATTTCTTTTACTTTAAAAGAAGTTAATTTTTATTAGACTGGTGATATACAGAGGGATTGCAGTCAGGTAATGAGTACATTTCTTTTTGAACAGTCTCTCTTCACCTATTCTTTATGATCAATTTTCTGTTTGCAAGTGGGTCTGTAACAAAAAACCCTGCACTTCTCTCTGCATCCATGAGGTTCAGGGGCAATGGACTGGGAGTGCAAGACTGACAGAAGAAACATTGAAAACATTTAAGCTAAGTACTAAGAAGGTGCTAGTAAAAAATGAGTATAAACAAGAAAGTCTATGAAAAATTTAGAAAATTCTCCTTAGCTATTGGGCTTGAGTTGAGTATTTCTTTTAACTAATTAGGTATCAGTGTAAGATAACATACTAATAGAAATCGGTTTATTTTTCAACTGGTTAGGTGTATTAAATAAAAGAAACAACTACTTAATTTGCATAAGTATTTAGATGAATGATCTTTTTAATGCCATAGAGAGTAAGAAGAAACTAGTCTGCAATACTTTTTTTGTCTTCTTTGATTTTTTAAATGTATATTAACATAAGCTACATGGGGAAAATTCATACTTCCATTGGGAAGTATACTTCTATTTGTGGAAATTTACTTTGTGTGGTTTGGAGTCTAATTACCAGAAGCAGTGAGAATAGATTTAAAATTACAATTAACATTTTTAACTTGGATTTATTGTTTTAACATTATGGTGATTTAGGTTAATTTGTTTTGATTCCTATAAGTGTTGTTTGCTTCTATACTTTTAGCCATAAATGTTGTGCCTGAACTAAAATTATTCACAATTATTTTAATAGCACTTAATATTTATTGAGACTATCAAAATATATTTATATAATATATACACATATGCATTTATGCATGATTGTGTGTATACATATGTGTATGTATTCATATGTATGTACATGTACGTACATACATACTTTAACAGGGAAGAGACCTAAAAAGCCATAAACCTTTTTAAATCTTTATGATTTATTTATTTTGTGTTAGTCATGGAACTTGAATTCAGGGCCTGAGTACTGTCTTGAGCTTTTGTGTTCAAAGCTAGCATTCTACCACTTGAGCCATAGCTCTATTTCTGGCTTTTTTTTGTGTGTGTGTGTGTTTAATTAGAGATAAAATTGTCACGAATTTTTGTGCCCAAGTTTCAGTCTTTCCTGCCTAGGTTGACTTTGAATTGCAATCCTCAGATCTCAGCCTCCTGATTAGCTAGGTTTACATGAATGAACCATGGGCACCTGGCTCAGTTTTTATTTATTTCAAAAAATTAACATGAAACTTCTAGCACTAAATGAAATAGTAAACAATTATTTCCCAACATCATTTTAAAACAATGTAAATATTTTAAGAACCTCATGTAAAGGTAGCCAATTCAAATTTGGGATCATTAAGGGAAACTTTTCTTATTTTTTGAGGAAGAAATAGGAGCCTAAAACATCTAATTGTCATTTGAATATCTACCTCTTTTTTTAATGAGGCTGAAAAAATAATGAGAATTTATGTTAATACTTAATATGAATAGACTCCTTAATACTCATTCTGCTGCAAACAGGAATAGTAGCAGCATGCTTGTTTTATCCAACTTGGACTATTATCACAAAATACTTAGATACAACAGTAGTTGGTGTTCCCCATTCCAGAGGCTTAGCAGTCCATAAATCAAATGTCTGAACACTGTGTCTTCAGTGTCCAGTAAAGGGCTGTACCTTATGGATAACACTCTTCTGTGTAGAACATGTGAACAGGCTTTCCTGTGGCCTTCCTTACAATGGCATTAATCCTATGCATGACTTTGTAGCCATGATGAGGTAATCTCCTCCCCGAGACTCCACTTTTTAGTACCACAGTGGATATCACATTTTTACATACCCATTTGGGGAATCCACAAACAGTAATGGCATCTGTGTACTTAGGACTGAACCTGACAACATGCATGCTTACAGTACCAAACATGTCCCCTTGTGCCAATTCTCTTTACCATGATTCTCAAAGAATATTGTATCTTCTTAATACTTGTGGATCATAGAGGCTGTGATTTGGGATTTAAAATTATTGATGTATTTGACTCAATTGAATATTTAAAAAGTTATGTGATTCCTATTACGTGTTAGAGCACTGTGTTAGGTTCTGAGCTTCAAAAATAAAGGTAGTGAACAATTCAAGCATGGTCTTTGATCTCGTTGTATATAAAGTCTAATTGAGGGACCAGTCAAGAAAGAGGTAGACTATAAATAAAGTAACTTTACTGATTATAGTTTATAAAAAAAAGAGAGTAAACAAACTCAACAAACTGGATGAAGGAGAAAGACTGAGAAAACGTGTATGGAAGAGATTAAAGGAGACTGAAAGTGAGCAGTGTAAGAGAAAAAAGAGTATTGAAAACAACAGGGGATATTGGTAGGAAGAAGGTGACATGCTTCTAAATCCACTTCCCATTGTGACAGTCAAACCCGGTACTGGGGCCTATACCATGCTCTTTCACTGCTAAAAGCCCAGCCATGAAACCAGAGGTAGATGGGAGTTTTGTGTTGCCTAAAGAGTATACAATTTGAAAGAGTGTGGCTATTGCAAAGAAAAGGAATGACAACTTATTAATACAAAATTTGAAATAGAGTCTTGTCCAGGTCTTTGTAATAATAGGCTCAGAATTTGAATCTTCCTTGCTTCATGGTTAGTTCTCTTCTGGTATTACTAGCTCCATTGATCTGGCATTTTGCTTTTATGCAAATATTGTCCCCAGTTTAACACACCAATCTTTTTTTTTTGCCAGTCCTGGGGCTTGAACTCAGGGCCTGAGCACTGTCCCTGGCTTCTTTTTGCTCAAGGCTAGCACTCTGCCACTTGAGCCACAGCGCCACTTCTGGCCTTTTTGTATATATGTGGTGCTGAGGAATCGAACCCAGGGCTTCGTATATATGAGGCAAGCACTCTTGCCACTAGACCATATTCCCAGGCCCACACCAATCTTTTGTTTTTCGAAAACCTGGCAGTTTTGGCCTGGTGATAGTGGCTTAGCACACTTAATCCTAGCTACTCAGGACACTGAGATCTGATGATTCAAGTTCGAAGCCAGCTCAGACAGACAAAACCGAGAGTTTCTTATATCCAATAAATTAATCAGCAAAAATCTGGAAGTGCAGATGTGACTCAAGTGGTAAAGCAGCAGCCTTAAACAAAAAAGCCAAGAGAGAGCTCAATGCCTATGTTCAATCCCTAGTGCAAGCACCACCCCAAAAATAAAATAAAATTAATTAATTAAAAACTTTCATCTTCTGTTGAATCTGAAGATATGGAAAAGATCAATCATATTATCCAGTTTCTAGGCTTGCTTCCTTAACTTACATAACTGCTTTTATCACTTAGTATATTAAAGGTACCCTTTTGCCTTTTTTATAACATCACGCCTTGTTTTTGTCAGATTCTTTACAAGTTTTTATCAGAGAGTTTCTTCTAAACCTGATTTCTGATCTCTTGCACTGTTAACTTTCTACTTTTTAAGGCAGATAATAGGGATTAATTGTGATTTATTACTGTGTGACTATTATCTTGCCATTGTTCTCTGAAGGAATACTTGCTCTCTTTGCATGCTACGATCTTGAGTTATTTACAGCTTATTTCAAGACTTCTTTGGATCTTTTTTGGCTTTTTATGTTCTTTCATCGGAGGAGTAGCTATATCAAAGATAAAGAATTGCTTAAGGAATATGATAATGCGTATCCCTACGTAATATTAGAACCATCTATTTAACATTATGAATTCCAGAGGGTGACCAGAATGAGTGAATATTCGTACTAGTTTATTTGCTTATATGAAAACAGAGCAACAAAATCTGTTGAAATTGTTTCAGAAAATATAGGGTGAGGAAAAATGGTAGAGAGAGCAAATTTGAGATACATTATATATGTGCACAGACTCATTTTCATAACTACTATATTTTGATAAACATAAATAAATTGTGTGTTCCTCAAGGATGTTTTAGGAAATTTCATGAATTTACAAGTTTTTCTTTACTTGTTTAGCATGTAAAAACTAATTTTTAAAGGTATAATAATAAATAGCTCTGAAAAGTACTATTATTCATATTAGAAACCATCAATGCAAAATACTCATTTCTAGGCTAGCTCCCTTCTGGACAAAATTAAAATATGGCTATTCTAGCTTTGGTTCTGAGCAGTGAATATACTATAACTTCAAAGAGGTTAGTTTTATCAACCTCACTGTTTGCATAAAAATACGAATTTTACATTGTGGACATATAAATAGAATTTTCCAAATATATGCAACCACAATAAAAATTTAAAATATTTCTTGTGTGCCAGTGGCTCCTGTGTGTAATCCTAGCTATTCAAGAGATTAAGATCTGGAGGATTATTATTTGAAAGCCAGCCTAGACAGAAATAAATCACTAGAATCCATCTTCAACTAAGAAGGAGGGGTAGGGGAAAGGGCATAATAAAAATACTATTTGATTGAAATAATTTTAACTTGGATGATCAGGGAAAGTTCTCTGAAAAGTAAGTATTTGATCTTATGTCTAAATGATAAAAAGGAATCATCTATGAAAGAAAGGAAGAATGAAATTCCAGGAAAATAGAATACTGAAACAGAGGCTCTAAAACAAAATGAACCTGGCATGTCTGGAGAAGAGGAAAACCTTTAGTGTGCTTCAAAGTTAATGTGTAAAGAGGAGACTTACTATAGGACAAACTTAGACAACGTAGTAAACAGAAACACATAACTTGGATTATTAAGTAGTGTAGAAAGCTATTTGAGTCATGTTAGTTCATCCTATTTAGAAAATAAGAAATCTCATTGGTGAATGTGTGAAAGATCAGACTTTTTAAAGTAATTGATTTTCTTCCCACTAACAATCCATTCCCTGCCCTAACATCTACTGGAATTCCTGTAGAGAAATCCTCTCTTAATTAGTACATGGAGTTGAATGAACAAAGATCTTTCTTTTCAGCCCAATGCTCTAAGATGTGCTAGAATGTGCTTTCAGTAAGCAATTGGAATATGAAGCAGAATGACAAGGAAATGAAAAATAATTGGTGTTTATTAATACTGAATGGACAATTCTTATATATTTCTATTTCCTGATCCTTCTCAGACTTCTTTCCTGTTTAGAAATGTGATTCTCCATCTTCCCCTTAAATTATTAAATACTTTATATCCATTAGTTTTGATTGCTTACAACCAAGGACCTTTAAATAATATAAAATAAAATCTTTGTCACATAGTAGGCTTTCAATAATATCTATGATAAATGGAAGCAGTAAACTAAAACTGAGAAACCTAACTTTCAGTTTTCATCAAACTGGATTGTGTTTCTTGTTTTTTTGTTTTGGTTTTGTTTTGTTTGTTGACCATGGGGCTTGAACTCAGGTCCTGGGCACTGTCCCTCTTTTGCTCAAGGCTAACACTCTACCACTTTGAGCCACAGATCCACTTTCTGTTTTCTGAGGGTTAATTGAAGAGTCTAAGACTTTTCTTCTTGGGCTGGCTTCAAACTGTGCTTGTCATATTTCAGCCTTCTAAGTATCTAGGATTATAGTTATGAGCCACTGGCAACCAGATTTCTGTGTATCTATTAAGGGATATTCTGCCTTCCTGTAACATGCTATAACTTCTGGGTTTAATTATATGTGTATATTATTGAGGCACAGTTGCAAATATTCCACTATTTAAGTGGATCTCTGGCTTCTTGATTCTTAAATTCTCCTAGGTAGCTTGATTTGGGTCTCTTCTTAGAATAGTGATAAATGAACAAATGCATTAGTTTGTATTCAGCCTTTTGTTCAACATTTCTTTAATCAAGGGAATGTTTCAGTTTGCTTGAGAGAAGGGTATGACTGAATGAAAATGTACCAGTGTGTTAATATTAAAAATACCAAATAACCAAAATGAAAGCAACTTATATTTATTCATTCTAAGAAATGTGATTAAATGAGCTATCATTATATACCATGGGTTAGCAGCTGCAAGACAAAGTACATTCAATTATTGATGCTGTCAGTCAAACTATACTGTAATTCTGAACTATAAGAAGCTGTTTGTGACAGCCTGCTAAAAGTGCTCACTGAGTTTCAATGTCCTGCCATGATGAAACAGGGCTTTTAACATCAAGAAAGAAACAGAAGGGGAACAGATGTGTGAGGGAATTGGCAGGTAAACAAATCCCTAGTCTCAGTCTGGATTGAGAGTCCTCTATTGAATTGCGTCTTTGAGAAGAGATCTTTTGAAGGTAATGAAGCTGCCATTCATGGAGAGAAGGGTCTGGCTCTCCTCATTAAACTGTGCAACATATTACTTCCTCTACCCTTTCCATTCTGTGCCCTGTGCCTAAAGTCATAGTCTCCAGTTCATCCCTTGAACACCAAAGGTAACACCAAAGAAACCCCAAAAGGTATTGCATTGTTTGTCCAGTAAGAATTACTCATAAGTAAGTCACAACCTGTATGATTTTATTCCACAGAGTCTAAGAGCAGAGCACACATCTGGAAAAGTAAATGGAACTACTAAAATTGCCACTAATTATATGTGCTAACTGCAGCACTATTCGTAATGTCTATGGTTGCACAGGTGTCTCATTAATGCTTAAATATAGGGATTGGCAGAAACAATTATAGTTTCCCTTAGCTTCGTGGGGACCCTTTAGTTCAGTGATAGAGTATTTAACTAAAGCTTGGAGAATTCTACTTCTGGCTCTTATGCAGATAGGTTATATCAGCAAATTTTATAATTTCTCTGGCAGGGAAGAATTGTATGTCTTCAATGTAAAACTGACATGTGGCAGATTGTTTTCTGAATGGAAGAAGTAAATTGTCCTCACCCAAATATTGACATAGCAGATTTACATTGGTGCAAAGGAATAAACTAGGATATACTCTTTCCTATCAATGAGGTGTTACTGGTCTGGAAAAAAATTGTCTAAAAATTCGAGGTGACTCAGTGATCCACTAGTACTTCTGTCAGTTTCAAATCAGGTTTGTTGTGGTAAATTTATTTATATATTTATTATAAATGTATATATGGAAGCATCCATTCTTTGAGTTCATTTCATTGAATTTGGATAAACATATGCAGTGATGTAGCCACTACTTTGAGAAAGATATAAAAATTTCAACCACCCACAATTTTACTTCAAGTTCCTTTGTAAGCAATCTTTTTCTCATACCTCTGTTTCTGGAAAAATTGTATTTTTTTGTTTTCACTTTTACTAAAAAAGGAATCATGAAGTACGGCATAGTAGATTTGAGATTCAGCCCTATTTCCATATATCAATATAATTTTATTTCCTTATTAGTAGTAATTGTGGTAGCCAAAATAATGAACCACTCAACCTCCAGCAAGTTGCCCTTATTCTAACCCCTAAAATGTGAATATTTACCTTATGCAGATATGATTTAGCTAACAAAACTTGAGATAACACAATTATCTTAGATTTTCTTGGCAAACCCAATCTAGTCATTTAAATACTTGAAAGAGGAGAGCACCATTTTTATGTAGTATAGTTATAGTTTTCTATACCTATTGTAAAGAAAGATGAGAAAGAAGGAAAAGAGGAATTTGACCCATCATTCCTGGCTTTGAACACGCAGAAAAGACCACAAATCAGAGAATATGGGTGGCTCTCTTTCCTGCTATTTAAAATCTGTAGAGATGCATCATAATTCATTCTCATTCATTGCAGACTATGGTATGTTAAATTTGAGCTCATCTCTATCTCTCAAATATTGGTCTAAATATTTCTTCCTTTTCTGTCTGTTGGGGCATTAACACTTTCTAATCACTTACCAGTGATCAGATGTTTAATATTAATACTATTAACCAAAAGAACAGACTTTGGAGTGAGCCCTTGATTCTATGGCTGTTTCTGACACTCTCTGATCAATCAAACATCTCCAAGTAGGTAGATTTCTTTAAGGTTCAGGCCTTAACTTGTAAACAGTAGGAATTAATAACAGTTATTGTTATGAGGACAAAATGAAATGTTTTGTCAAGTATCTGCTTGGTACAAAGTCTAGCCTACAGAAAATACTTGGGAAATAACAGGTTTATTATTATAACAAATTTTAATAACAACGATTTTTCCAGTGTTAGCTTTTAGCACCTCATATTTTCAAATACCACAATCATTTCTGTGTAACACACCTGCTTATTAGTCACATGAACAATCATGCAAAAATTCTCTTAAAGCACAATAGAACATTGATCTTGTGTTTTTTTTGTTTGTTTGTTTGTTTGGTGCTTGCTAGTTAAGCAGACATTTTTGAAGATAATTCTGTGAGAGCCTGAGCTTCAACTTCAGACAAATGAATCTATGGCAGATAATTGCAAGCCCCATGACTCCATAACTAGAAACATGGCATTTAACCTCTCCAAATTTACTTAAAAATAAATCTCTAGCTCCTAAAGTTATTGTGAGACCTCTACAACAAACAAGTATAAACTTAGCAAAAGTTCATTTCCTTTTCTCACGGAGAAATTTGGAGACTTAGCAACAATATGATAAATGCTCATGAATAAATCCATCAAGTAAATAGAAATATGCGTATAATTTGATGTTCATGGTGTATAGCTTCATAAAGTGCTAATTTGCAATGCAGGATTCTCTCAGCTATTCACTGGTTTGGGAGTGCAATAACAAAATGAAAGGAATTCTCTCTTTTGGTTTTCTTAGGTGTTTATAAGGGCAGGAATGCTTTGAGTCATTGTTGTTCCAATTGTCAAGCAAATGAGTCAGACTGTTTCCAGGTATTAACTCTGCCAACCTTGAAAGGATGTGGGGATCCTGGTGGGATGAAGGCATTAGGTATCTGTTTTAACTCAGTTGCTTCCTGTATGGCTGCAGCATATGTGTGTTACTTGCCCATGGGCTTTGATGTGAAACACTGCACAGGTGTCTGGGAGAACAGCCATTCATTCTACCTCTTCATCTTTTCTCATTTCGATATGTGTAGTTTCAACAAAGGCCCAAACTGGGTTTGACTGGACTGTATTATTGCAGCTTTAATAGTTGACCCATACTCTCGCAGACAAAAGTGACTTAAATTAGCAGACAGGGAGCTTTTGAAAGTTAGGAACTGCTAACACAGCTAGCTCTCCTTGTACTATGTATGAATTAATACAATATTTTATCTCTCCTATCAACCCACTTTTAAGTGAACAAGGACAGCGGATGAAGGGAGAGGGAAATAGAATTAGTATCATTTCAAAACAGCTTTAAAAAAACATTCTGGTTTCTAGAATAATGACAACAGTCAAATCTGTTAAAATTTGAACCTCATAATATTCACATTTCAGTTATTTTCATGCAACCCTCCTAGCTTTTCTCAACTTTCTTTTTCAGTTAATTTAGCTCTTTCACATGTTTTGGTTTTAATGATAATTCTGAAAGTGTAGCTGATAAAGTTAGTATATAGCATGCTATTAGAAAGTTAAAATACTTTTTCAGTCAATATAGTTGTATTTGGGTTTTGGCCAGTCCTGGGCCTTGGACTCAGGGCCTGAACACTGTCCCTGGCTTCCTTTTGCTCAAGGCTAGCACTCTGCCACTTGAGCCACAGCGCCACTTCTGGCCGTTTTCTGTATATGTGGTGCTGGGGAATTGAACCCAGGGCCTCATGTATTCGAGGCAAGCTCTCTTGCCACTAGGCCATATCCCCAGCCCCTGGGTTTTTTTTGTTTTGTTTTGTTTTTTTAATGACAGTACTGACAAACAGATCAGAGAATGTTTTGGACCAAAAAAAAATTTCCCATTAAAGTTCATATATTGAAGGCTTGATCCCCCAATAGGGACTCTATGAGGGATGAGTGGATCATGGGAGGTGACTGAGTCTTAGGTATTAGGAAATGGGTCTCATCATACCTTAGTGGGAAGAAATGGGTCACTAGGAAGAAATTTCGAAGCACATGCATTGATCCCAAACCTTTCTTACTGGTGAATATTCTTATGCTATGCCCTTTTGCCATAATCCAGTGCCTTTTAGAAGGCCAGAAACAAGGAGAGAAGTGACCATGGACTGAAATCTCTAGAAAGATGGGCCCAAATAAATCTTTCCTCTTCTCTTTCCAAGTTGCTTTTCTCGGGTATTGTGACAGTCACAGAAAAGCTATTCTAGGGAGAAATCTTCCCAGCCACAAACTTTTCCTCCAGCTCTCCAAACTGAAATAAATAAGGTCACCTTTGAATTCTCATTCTTTGCAGATAATTGTACCTCCTTCTTCTGACAGATATATACTGAAACCTCATCCTGACAATGCAATGCATGCAGGCTGAAATGTATCTTATTAATGCATGCCTGAAAAATAGTCTAGTTGAATCTTGAGAGTTTACAGGTTCATTTTGGCCTGTGTGACTTTTAAAGCAATAATCAGAACACACACACACACACACACACACACACACACACACACACACAGAGTTTTATATGTTTTTGCCTCTCCATATACATATATGTTATTGTAATTGTATTTATGCTATTTTCACAATAGGTTCATACATATATGTAATATTTTGATTGCCACTACAACTAACATTTATAGGTATGTATTGTATGATAAATAATAAGTGCTTTGTAAATTATGTTTACTTAGATTTTATGGCAATACTACAGAATGGAAATGATTATTATACATTATGAAGAAATTAAGCCAAATATAGTTTTAAAAACTTGACCAACAATTATGTATGTAAATGATAAGTGCTACGAACACTTTAAATTTTAAATTGGTCCTGAAGCCTATATCTTTACCCCAAAAAAATCTTCACAAATAATACAGCTTTCTTAGAACCTTTGGTCTTTCATAAGTAGAAATAAGCAAATAATAGAACACAATAAACATTTTAAAGCCATAATTAAAGTTGTGGTAATTTTATTCTGAAGTCCAGAGGGTCTAAAATCGACTCTTCATGAGTCTTCAGGACTATCCACACTACAATGACATCATATTGGTTTTAAACAAGCAAGTATCCCAATCAGTACATGTTCAAGTCTTTTCTATTCAATTAACCACACCATCGTGTGTGGTTTTGTTTTTGTTGTGTTTTTTTTTTTCCTAGTCAGCCTACTCAAGAGGAATAAAACTTTTAAGACATAAAACAAACTTCTGTTCCTTCAGGAAAAAGAAGGAATTCAGATTGTCCGTTTGAAAACTTCTAGAGCCTAATGCTTAGGCTGGACTATAAACAGATTTCCCATGAAGAGTTAACACAGGCTGAGGGTTAGCCACTCAGGGGCTACCACCGATTACCACCGATGACGGGCTATTAGAACGTCACGAACAAGTCAGTTCCTTTGGCATTTTTTTTTTACATTTATATGTTTGCCATTGTTTATACTGAAGCTCATACATTTTGATTTTTTTAATGTGATATAACATGACAAAACCAGACAACCGGATTAGAGCTCTTGAAACTGTGCTAGTCTTCACGAAAAGCCCAACTCAGGCAGTGCTTTGGGGAAACCATTTGATCTGCCTGGGTGGCATGCTTTCTTCTACAAATTAAACATAGTGCTTTGAATACAGATGACACTCAATTATTTTTTGGAACAGGAATCAGCAGGGGTGTGGGAGAGAGGAATCTGGAGTATATGGTTAACTGCGTTTTCTGCCCTTCAAGTTCTCTGATGGATTCCTGGAACATTGTCTTGAGTTTCCAGTTAGGTTTGAGGATGTAATGATCTCCTTTGGCTCACCCTACCCATAGATCCAGCTGCATTCCAGCGTATTATTTCATGCTATCATCCTATTATAGGATTTAACAAGATCAAAAATCAGTTGTAACTGGCCACTGTGTTTGAAGTTCTCATGCTGTTCCACAGCAAACTCTTACCACATTTTAAGGCATGCTTCAAATACAAAATTAAAAACCAGTCCCCTCAACCCTGTTGATAATGTGGTAGAGCTCGCCACTTAATATTCATTGACACTCCTTACGTTCTCCCTGTTCCAATTTGCATCAAGGAATGAATATATTACTTGACACTGATTTCATTTAAAAACTTTAACTATAGAAACAACTTTCTTTAAAGTAGAATATGAAATAGGATGTACTGGGGGTGGTTCTGAAAGTATTAGGCCTCTGCCCAATGTAAGAATGGGCTGTCTGAAAGAGAGTGATGACAATCTTTGGCAAATTTCAATTTCTTCTACACGTGCGACTTTAAGCATCTGAATCCTAGGGGAAAATGAAAGAATATTATCAACGATTTCCAAAATTAATGAACCCTGCCGAGTTGAATCTTAGCAAAAGCTTCCTTCATGAAATATCGTATAACAAGGCTTTGATTGAATTGTTCTTCGACAAAGTACCCAACCTCCCATCCCACCCCTTACTCCATTTTTTTGAGACTTTTGGATCTTTCCCAAAATGTAATTAAGATTTTGAATGTGTAAACAGGAGCTCAACATTCCCCTCATTAAATATTTCCCTAACTATTTTGTGTGTGAAAAGCAGCCTCTTGAAATGATTCAATTTCCTAGTTTAGTAGTCATGCTTCCAGATATAATTATGTATTAGCCAAGGATATGAATCCTCTCACTTATAATTATGTAGTCTCATTAGAAAACTGGCTGTGCAATAGGAAATCAGTGATTAAACTTTCATTCACATAGTTTCTTCATCAGTACTTGGAACAGGTGTCAAGATTATCCTCTGTTGGTATTTTGCTTGCTACCTGGACTATTAATCAGCGTGTATGAGAAGTTGAGATGATTTATTGTCTCTGTCTTAGATTCTTTATATTTTGTGGGTTTTCATGGCATTTAATATAATAAATAACTCCCTTTGGGTCATTAAAAGCAGGAAGGTCAGGTTTTCCTTTTTTCCTGACACAGCAGAGCTCTGATTAAGTGTAATGCACAAGGTGATTTTGTCCAGTGTGAAATCTCCTTTCGGCTAAGAGTAATGTAAGCTATTATTTCAAATGGGGTCAGCAGATGCAATAGTACAGAAGCAAGTTTGTTTCACATTAGCATGTGCTAATCCAGTCATTAAAATTTTCTTTAAATTGTATTAACTGTATGCTGTCTTATGTAAAAGAATAAATAGATGCTTGGTAGAAGGAAGAAGGACTTTAAACCAAACCCATGATTTTTGTAAGTGTGGCAAGCCGCTTAATCAGAATGAAACACTCTAAAATTATATATAGTACTCTTTGTATATAAATGTTAATGGCAAATCCTCTTATTTGGCTACTTTTCAAATTATCAAATCCCAAATTTAATTCATAACTATGTACTTTCATTTTTTTTTCTGTTTTTGGTGGAATTGAAGTTTGAACTCTGGACCTTGCATTCTAGGTTGGCATGACTGCTCATGGCTTGTGATAATCCACTTGAGACATGCCACCAGTCCAGCAATTTTTGCCAGGTAATTGGAAATGGAGTCTTGCAGACTTTTCTGCCTTGAGCTAGATTTGCACTATAATACTCTCATCTCAGCCTCCTGAGTAACTTAGGAATACGAGAGTAAACCACCCCATCTGGCTAAACTTTGAGAGTTCTTTTTTTTGGGGGGCCAGTCCTGGGCCTTGGACTCAGGGCCTGAGCACTGTCCCTGGCCTCTTCTGGCTCAAGGCTAGTACTCTGCCACTTGAGCCACAGCGCCCCCTCTGTGTGCTGGGGAATCGAACTGAGAGCGTCATGTGTAGGAGGCAAGCACTCTTGCCACTAGGCCATACTCCCAGCCCTAAGAGAGTTCTTAATGCATTCTATGTATAAGCCCATTTTATTTGTTTTTTCGTTTTTTTTGTTGCTTTTTTTTTGGTTGGGTTTTTTTTGGGGGGAGGGGGTTGTGGGGCTTGAACTCTGGGCCTGGGCACTGTCCCTGAGCTCTTCAGCATAAGGCTAATGCTCTACCCCTTGAGCCACAGCATCACTTCCATAAGCCCATTTTATAATGTACAAATATTTTCTCTTTGGGGCTTATCTTATTAAAAATGCCTTTCACAATGACAAATGGATTGTTTTTATGACTAAATCTACATTATCAATTTTTGTGGATCATATTATTGGTATAGTAGCTAAGAAATCTTTGTGTAATCCAATGACATAAAGATATTCTACTGTGTTTCCTTCTAGAAGCTTTTTGGTTTGAGTTAGATCTGTATGTATATGTGCCACAAAAACTTACATTCATGTTTAACGCCAGCGTGATGGTATTAAGAAGTATAAGTTTGGGGAAATTACACCTAAGGGCTCTTTCCTAATAGATGAGATTAACAGCTTAATAAGCAAGCCCCCAAGGAGTTCGTTGGTCTATTTTCTTTAAGTGAATTTCAACAGGGAGTTCTCTTCATCCTTAATGCAGCGACTTGTCTCTAGTCACTAAATCTGCTGGCCAATTGATCTTATACTTCCCAGATTCCAGAAAAATAATTAGAAATTCTGTCATTCATATACTGCTTAGTCAAAGATAGTGTGTTAAAGCAACATTAGTAGACTAATAATTGTCTATGATCATTAATGAAATTTCTGTGACATGTATATTATGAGTTCTGAATTAAAATTTGTTTCCATTTAATTACTTTTTTCTTATCATGATTTTTTGTCTTATTTATTGTCAAAGTGATGTACAGAGAGGTTACAATTTCATATGTTAGGCATTGGATACATTTCTTATACTGTTTGTTACCTCCTCCCTCATTTTTATTTATTTCATAGAATTATCAAATTAGTCTAGCTCCACTTATGGAAAAGAGTAACTATTGTTCATTGAATTGTCTGCCTTTATTGATAAAAAGTTGTCCCTCTCATGAGAGAATTTTCTGTTTTGTTCCTTTGATTGTACTTGTACTTGCCACCAAAAGTACACATATATGTTAATATAAGTGTTTAATGTAAAAGTCTTTAAATGGGGTATCATTAATCCCCCAAATTTGTTCTTAATTTTAAAGAATTAGATGTGCCATTCTAATCTCTTTGAATTTCTCTGAGTTTTAGAAACCACTTATAATTTCTACAGAAATTCTACTGACATTATGATTGTGTGACTTATACAAGTCAGTTTAGGGAAATTTGCCTCTTACGAATAATAAGTTTTTCAAAGAAAATAGTATTTCTTAATATTTTATGGTTTCTATTTATGTTTTATAGTTTTTAGTGCACACATATTAGACATCTTTTGTTTAAGATTTATCCTCCTTTTTTTTTTTTTTGGTTAGTCCTGGGACTTGAACTCAGAGCCTGGGTGCTATCCCTGAGACCTTTTGCTCAAAGCTAGCACTCTGCCACTTTGAGCCATAGCACCACTTCCAGTTTTCTAGACTTTCCTGCCCAGGCTAGCCTTGAACCTCCATATTCAGATCTCAGTACTCATAAGTAGTTAAGATTACAGGTATGAGCCACCAGGACCCAGCCTTTATCTTATATTATTATTAGTGATAATGTGACTCTTAAAAAGAATTTCAGGAACAAAAGTTCTTGTTAAATCATGCAAACACAATTGATATTTGTAAGCAGTTTTTATGTTCTGTAACCTTGTTAAATGTACATATTAATTTGTTTTAATAGTATTTCTATATTTTTTTATCCACTATTGTGGATTTTCAACTTAAACAATATTATTCTCTGTAGATATTGTTTTAATTTTCCATTTCCATTTGGATGCCTCTTTTAGGCACATTGAAAAGAGTAGAATTTCCAGAACAATACTGAATCAAAATGGCAGGAGTTCATATCATTGTCTTTTTTATGATCTCAAGAGAAAAACATTATTATTTTTATCACACTTGAAGTATAATGTTAGCTGTAAATCTTTGTAGAATCACTTTTATTAAACTGAAGAAGTTCCCTTTGCTTCCCAGTATCCTAAAAGTTTTGTAAGAAATGGATATTAGACTTATCAAATTTCTTTTTTCTATTAAGATGATCATATTTTTTTTAGCTTTTTTAATGTAGTTGCACTGTATTTCAGGAATTACACTATTCTTGAATTTCAAGAATATATTTCACTTGCTTGCCCTATTTTTTTACATATTGACTATGTCTGTAACATCTTTCCTTCAGTCTATATTATATTTTATTGTATGGAATGTCAATTATATTCTGATTTTTAATTTTATGGAATGCCTCTGTCTTCCTAACTTTTATGTCATCCCCTCCCCATAAAACGTCCTCATCTCATTGTATTCAAAATTTTGTGTACTTATTAGTTCTTATATACTGATAATCCAATGCTTTTTTTTAAAAGAGCATTGTACAGAGAATCTTTAATGTTGAGGAAGCATACAGACTACTGTGTATATGGAGGAGGAGGAATAGACACGTTCACCAATGATTCAGCATCAGCATGGTACCTGAGTATGATAAGGTATTATAGAATTCTTTATCTCTAACTAAAGATGTAACTCTGAAGCTAAGACCACAGTGCTGGATAAACAAAACAAAGTTATTGCAATCCAAGAGAGAGCACATCAAGGGAAGATAAGTGACAGCATGTCATGAATTGGAGATGCCAGGAGAATGACAAATGATGCCTGGACTCATGAAAGCATGCACAGTCTTAAAATAAATGATGCTATATTGTAGTCAGAGAATTTTTATTTTATTGTATTGGTGATAGCAGTCAGATTTAAAATCCATAACATTATTTTTCTGACTGAAGTGTAGAGAATTGATTAATGAGGATGGGACAGTAGGCTGGAAAACCACTCTGGAAATTGGGAGTCCCACAAAACAATGGGACAAATTCATAAACCATTTAAGGGATATCAAGAAGATGACCCTGGTGCTAATTGAATACGGGGTGGCAGGAAGATATAAAGATAATTCCACTGATGTACATACTTCGTTATTTTATTCTTGTCTGTCTGTTGGTTTGCAAATCTGTGCAGATAATGACACAGTTCATCAAACTGAGGGGAGGGAAGAGAGGAGGAGCTTTCTGAAGGAGTTATTTACTTTCTTTGTGCATCTTGTGAGGTTGAAGCATTTTTCCTGACATCCGAGGAGCTTGAAGCACAAGTGGTTAGAAATGAAAATCTGAGGTTCTCCAGAGGAATTGCATAGTCTGAAGATAGACTAGTGAATAAATAAAAATAAGTCAAGTGTGAGGAGTCTTTGTATTGTGCCATATTCAGACACAAATCTACCTGCTTCATAGGGCTTCAGAGATTTGAAATGATACTCTAATAAAGAGATCCTTTGTCCATTCAGATAAGCTCGGGAATGCAGTGATTGACCTCTCTGACATGAATGTTAAACACTGCCATATGGAGGAAGCCATTGTCTGTTGCTAATAGGGAGACATAGACATTTCACACTAGGTGACAAATTCAGATGAGACTCAGAGTTTGATAGAGAAGACAACTTTGTGTTAACTTCTTTTATTGAAATCACTTTTCTCCTCCTGTGGGATCCAAAGCCAAGTACAACAATGTAAAATATTGTTTTAGTCATAATGAAAGTAATTTGAGTTCTCAGTGTGAAATGATTTTGTCAGCAGGAAGATGATGATGATGACGATGATGATGATGATGATGATGATGATGATTTGAAGATATTGGGGGTTGAAATCAGGTACTGCTTTTTTATTTGAGGGAATTTTTTTGGCTGACATTTTACTATCTGAGGTGGACCTCCAGCATTACTTTTTACTGGATATTTTTAAATTTATTATTTTTTATTGTCAAAGTAATGTACAGAGGGCTTACTGGTTATTTTGAAGATGGAGTCTTGAAGACTTTCCTGCCTGAGCTTGATCTGAACCTTGGTCCTTTGGACCTTAGCCTTCTGAGTAGGTAGTATCACAGGCATGAGCCATCAGCACCCAAGAGGGATTTGTTTTTGAAATAAATAGTTCAGATATAAAAATGTAAAGCAGACAATAGCATATCCCATGTACTTGCAGCTATCCAGGTTTAATTAATATTGATATTTTATTGTATTTGCTTCAGATTTTTAAATTTTCATTTAATTGTATAAAATAAAATATTTATAGATAGTGTTAATATTCCTGTACAATACTTTTTGATTGTCTTTAACTCTTTTCTACCCCTGAGGTGCCTAGTGACCTGAATTTAATATGTATCTCTATGTGTATGTTCTTATCTTTTTATTCTGTTGTATTGAAATTTGACCATGTAAGTGTGGCATATTTCTGTATTTCTTATTTTACTTAATTAATAATTTTTGCCTACCATTGTGTTAATGCTGCACCCCCCCCTTTTTTACTCTAGCTTTATAGGAAGTCTTAAAGACCTCTAATTTCTTATTTCTTTGTGTTTGGGAATTATTATTGTGCAATTTTGAATTTGTAAATCAATTCAAAGCAATTTGACATCTTAGAGATATTTAGATTTCTAGCTCATAAAAATAACATGTCTTTCATTTCTTTAGATTCTCTTTAATTTTTACTCAGAAGAATTTTTTTTTTAGGAGAGAGGCATGTAGCATCATGTCATAAATTACTGGGAGTTTTTCTGAATCTCAGAGTTATTTTTCCAAGATCACATGGCTGTTGGGATAATGCATTTTCTTTCACTGTACAGCCTACAGAAGCTGATATCTTCAAAACACTTCTCTAGAGTGTGACTTTCTTTGAAAGATCCATCTTATTAGCCAAGCCCACTAGGATGATATTCCTTTTACTTAGATGTCAACTCATTAGTAGCCACCATGTTCCTAAGTCTCTACCATATCGAAAGGGAAGACTTATACATGCACCGGACATGCACACACAGGGAGTAAATGGTGAGGCTATGATAAAATTCTGCCTACCTGACATAGCTTTTGATGGACTTTGGAAAGTTTTGGTAGTTTTAAGGTGGTTAAGGTATTTGAGAATTTCTGTATCTTTAATTTTAGTTAATTGTTGATTAAATGGGTTTTTCAATTTTGTTCTTCAGTTGTTGCCAGTACATAGAAAAGCAACTCATTTGTATTTGACCTTGAAAGCCTGTGACTTTGCTAAGTTTACTTTCTAGGTCTAATATATTCCATCCTTTTTTCTTCATCATGCCAACTAAAAATCGAGGTGGTTTTATCTCTTGTTTTATGATTCATGTCCACCTGACTTACTTCTCTAAAAAGCTGACTAGAAAGGCAAGAGGCAAGGTCCTTGATGTAACTTGTTAACAGTGTTCAATTCAGTGTATTCAATAGTTTACCACTATGTGGTAACTCTAAGGGCAAACTATTCATCAGATTAAGAGAGTTCCATTCAGTTCCTCATTTACTAAGAATTTTTATCATATCAGTGCTGACTTTTGGTGAATGATCTTTTGCAATGAATTTCCATAAACCCAAAACAGATCACAGATCACATTTAAATATTAAACTAAACCTCTTTTTTTAAGGGATAAACTCCACTTAGCTGTATAGTAATGTTCTTTATACACATGGCTGTATTTGATTCAGTGATATTGTTTTGCACTTACATTAAAAAAGATAGTGCTCTACTTTTTCCTTTAAATATCTTTGTTTGCTAGTAATACCTGAGCAGTTTTATTCTGAATGTATAATGTATAGGAAATACTTCTCTAATTTTCAGCTCTAAAAATAATTTTGGAAAGAATGAAATGGTATCTTTTAAAGATATTTAACAAGTTTCACTAGTTTAGAGAATTTTTATGAAAAATTAAAAAAACAAACCCAATTACTAGACTTAATTATCTTACATAGTTGTAATATGTTTTTATGGAATTTCTGTTTAATAAATAATCTCTTTTTTGTCTAAACTGTTGAACTCATTGTAAGATTACTCCCAAGATCCTCATATAATCTTAAAAATCTGTAATTACATGTTAGAAATTAAAAATTTACAATAAAGAAAATTTTGTATCTTAATTTCCCTTCTCATTGTATTACATGTTTCACCAAGCATTTGCCAATTTTATTTTTATTTTTCAAATTAATAATTTTAGGTCTTTTTAACTTGCTCTATTGTGTGTTTTCAATTTAATTGAATCATTTTTGCCTTTTATATTGTCTTCCTTGGTTCAAATTTAAATTGATTATATTTCTTTACTTTGTTAATATGGAAAACCTGATCTATGACTGGAGCCTTTTCTTCTTTCTAATAAATTTTAATTTTAATATTATTTTAAATATTAACTTTACTGAATTCCATACATTGTGATTTTCTAGGTTTTTTTCTTTTTCTTTTGTTTCTTTTTCCTTTTTATTTTTTGATAATACTGGACTTGAACTTAAGGTTACATGCTGGAAGGTGTTCTACCTTTTGAAGCACATTTGAGAGAATTTCTCATATTTTATCTGGATGATCTGGACTACAGTCTTATTCATGTTTCCTATGGGAGCTGGTATGACATGTTTTCCATTTTCTTGAATACCAGTTTTCTGTATTACTCACTCAGTGCCTGAAAATGATGACCCTTTTCATTTTCATTATTTCTTTTGTTGTTATTTTTGTGTCAGGGAAAGACTTCAAAAAGTTGAAAATACCTAGAACAAGGAAGTAAAAAGGATCAAAGTTTCATTTTGTGAATGTACCTAATTGATGACAATTGTAATTGGCAAAGTTTCTAGATCATAATGCATTTGGAATTAGGTATCTTTGAGCAAAAATAAAACCATGGAAATGTGTTTAAATATTGGGAACCAGTTTCTTAGCAACTGATACAATTGTCTCAGGTGTTGTTTGATATTACTTCAGGAATTTTTCTTCTGAACCACAAAATGAAAATATTATCAAGTGAATAATTAAAAAGATTATTTTAAGTTTGTGGCTACTGATGCCCGTAACAGTAAAGATGTGCATCAGTAAAACAACAATATAATATAATATAATCATATGAAAAAATCATAATCATGTGGTGCAACCTATCAAAACAGGGTTCTTGTCTCTATACTTTAAATTTAAAAACAGTGTGGGTCTATGTGTGATCATATGTTCTCTCAGCAAATTAAACTCTTTTAAATTATGTAGTTAGAAATCATGTTATTTTGTGTATTAAATTTGGTATCTTCTTTCCAGAATAAAACCTTCCTAAACATAACTTCCCTAAAACATAGCTTTTAAAAATCAAGCAAACTGGAAAACTTGGAGATTATTTGGACACACAAGGAGTAAGCTAGATAAGGTGTCTTGGAGAGGAAGGAACTTCATGCTTTTCCGTACTCAATGTAGACCCTATTATGTGGCGAATAGCGTCTTATACATCACATTCCTTCCCCAAAGCTAAGCTTTGCACATATGCATTGAACAAATGGCTCTATCCACAAGCATTGAAAATTGACAGTATAGAATGACAACTAACAACTTCAGGAGCCCAGTTTCATTTCTCAGAGGCTTTGACCTTGGGCAAGTAACTTAAGCTTTCTGCTTCTTATTTCCATCACTGTGACGTGAACATTACTAGATTACTTCACATATTTTTGTGTTTGTTTTAAATTTTTATTGTCTAGGTGAAGTACATAGGGGTTATAGTTATATACATTAGGTAATGAGTACAATTCTTGTCTAACTTGTTACCCCCTCCCACTTTTTTTTTTTTTTTTTTCTGCCAGTCCTGGGCCTTAGACTCAGGGCCTGAGCACTGTCCCTGGCTTCTTCCCGCTCAAGGCTAGCACTCTGCCACTGGAGCCACAGCGCCACTTCTGGCCATTTCTATACATGTGGTGCTGAGGAATCCAACCTAGGGCTTCATGTATAGGAGGTAAGCATTCTTGCCACTAGGCCATATTCCTAGCCTCCCTCCCTCATTTTTAAAGAAAATTAAATGATACCACACAAAACAGATAGCAACAAGTAACAGTATCAAGGGTTGTTGTTAACTATCTTCAGTAGTTAGGCAAGTGTGTAATGTGTTGTATGTCTATATAAGGGGAAAATAACATAATCAACGTTTTTGCTGATGCTAAAAAATGGTGGCACCACCCTTTCCTAAAACCTCCAGATAAAAAAAGAGATTGATATGAAATTTGTATGGTAGACAGCATCGTCATTTTCACATTGAAGACTCAGCCTCAACCCTTGTTCTCCATTTCTCCATGAGTATGTTCTGGAGATTTGTTTGGGGAAATAGTCACATCATGTCACAAGTTTCCTGAGCTAGGAGAATGCTCAGGCATCTTTTAGTTTTACTGACCACCCAGGAATCTTATGCTATAGGCCTCCTCCAGGAAGATAAGACTCAATCCAAAGACACCATGTAAAGGACAATGTATATACAATACAAATCAATACCCTATAAAGTGTCTCAGTGCATAGGAATTCATCAGGGTGCTTTCTTCAAGCAACACAGTAAGTTAAAAGAGTAGTGTCAGTGGCCACAAAGAAAGACAAAGAAGGTTAAATTCAATTGAAGAACAGTTAAAGCCAGTCCAGGAAACAAACAAACAAGCAAAATACCCCAAGGTTTCAATGTGTATGAAATTTTTCTTTTGTGTTTTTTTTTCAAACTTTTATTTCATTTTGTTTAGCTTTGAAGTTACATACCATAGTATTTCACCAGTTGCATTTTTTGTTAGCAGTACTGGAATTTGAACTCAGGGCCTTTGCACTTGCTGAGAAGATGTTCTCCCACTCAAGTTATGACTCTAGTTCCTTTGGCTTTCATTATTTTATGAATACAGACTCATTTTATTGATTGTGCTGGCCTAGAATGTGATGCTATATGTGACAACCAACATATTCAGCTTCACATGGATTGCAGTGGAGTCTTGCAAAGTTACCACTCTGGTTTTCAATAGCTTCCGTATGCTATCTCTTCTGATATTATGGAACATTTATGAATGTTGTCAAATTTTATTGTATATATACTTACACCAACATTATTGAGGTATATTCTAAAGTAAAATGTATGCGTTTAGAATTCACTTTTAAAAGAGTAAATGTTTCTCAAAAAATCCATTAAAATTTTTCTTTTCAGAAAATTACTTCCATCGATAAATAGTCCCAAAAAGTTTTATAAAATGAGATTTGTAAATATAAAATGAGGTTTGAGTAAGTATTTCTTAATTTCTGAGAGATACTTTCAAAAATTGAGTATCCACAATTTTTGTTGTCATTACGGTAATTAAAAAAGAACATTTTAAGGATAGGCTTTTAGAATGAAAGTTGATGTTAGGATATAATTTCAAACCTGTGTCACAGAATTTGTACATTTTAGGACCATGTCATGTGCATTTCTTTGAAGAGAATATTCACATTTAAGTTTCTGCATTATCTTGGAGAAAAATAGGACAATACAAAACCTGTGAAGAGCAATTTGCACAAGATAATAGTCTGTGTTCCCCACATATACACCCATAAACACAAATAAACAAACAAAAAATAACGTTTGGTGGATTGGATGTGATTTAGACCACATAAGAATTCATTGTAACTCCTTACATACAGCAATTGGAAAGCCGTGACTCTGTTTGATTCCAAAAATGTTTATGTACTATCAAACAATGCCTGATTTGAAGCTGCATGGTAGTTCTTACGCCTGTAATTTCAGTACTTGGGAGAATGAAGCTGGAAAATTGAGTTCAGGTCCAGCCCGGACTAAAAGGCAAGTCAGGTCCAGCCTTTTCTACAGAATGCCCTGACTCAACAAATCAACAACAACGAAGACCAATCATAATGATAATAATTTAAAACCTATTCAGTTAAATTTTCTGGCTAGTTTAAACTCATTCATCTAAATGAGCTTATGGAAGAATACTAAAAAGTATCCTCAACTCATCTAATGAAAACCTAGTATATGTCAGCTACCTGAGTGGTTATTTTATTGTGGTATTATTCTTGCACAGTGCTACACGCACTACCAAAATTCATGAAATTCCCTCATTTGGTTTAAGGTAAAGCTAATCATTTTTGATCTGCTGTAATAGCCCTGCCTTTCTTATTTACAACTAAGTTATAACCAATCATTCTAGAGGATGTGGTATTCTTATCAGAGAAGATATGCACATTTTAATTTGGTTTCTGGAGTCCCTAATCCCATGTCTGACATGATAGCGGTACTAATTTAAAAATCTGTGGAATAACTTAAATGGGTTAATGAACCATCTCGTGATCAATAGTCGGTGAAAACTACCACTATGGAGGAAGAAAATAAAATTTATCTCTTCTATGAAAGGACCAATAATATCATTCCTATATAATAAGGTAAAGCCATTTTATAAAGCAAGTAGCTATGTTGATTTATTTTTTACTTAAGAGAAAATAAACAGCATAATGAAAACATGAGAAGTGGCATTAGGTCACAGACAGTTGATTCCAAAGCAAATAGCTTTAATTCCTCACTTCAAAGCCCTTTGGGATCTTATAAGTAATGCTTTCCTATTATCTGGCCACAAGTACATTTTTCCCCTAATATCCTGCATGGCTATCAATAGACCAAAATAGTTTACTACTCATGAAAACAATGTTGTTTTGTATGATAACTGATTTGAATTTTTTAGGGTAACCCCAAAAAAGGCAAGTAGAAAAACTTCTGGCATGAGTAAAAAACAATTAGAAATGATATAAGATTGTAGGTTAATAGATACAAGAGCATGTATCAACTGATTAGAAGATTTTCTCTCTCTCTGTCTCTCTCTCTCTCGCTCTGTGTGTGTGTGTGTGTGTGTGTGTGTGTGTGTGTGTGTGTTTATGGGTCTGGATGTGTTGCTATTTATGTATCACTAATAACTTCAAGATAGCTACTATTGTTTAAATCAACATTGATATTTATTGCTGAGATGCTCATTTAACTCTCTTTTTTAAAATTTTATTTTGAAGTGTTGCATTTTATTCTGAGGTTTGTGATGGACTTCAACCCTTGCCATTTCACCATACCTGCTGACAGTACAATAGGATACCTCACTGCTGTGCCTTTTAACAAAGTCTCCACATTGACTTGTGGGAATAGTTGATACAATGGTCATAGGTGCATGAAGATAAATCATTCTGTGGATTGTTAAGATCAGCTTTTGCACCTGTGTCCATGAATCTGCAGAACATACTGTACCTTTAAATAATCTAATAGCTACTAAAAATTACACTAAGAAGACTACAGTGAATTTCTTTTTATTAGCTCTTTCTACTTTTGTATTAAAGACTTATTTGTATTGCAGTTATCAGCCAATTAACACTAGTTAATTATAGCAAGAGATTGTTTTCCTGTTAATGGAAATCAAACATGCTATAATCTTTAAACAATGTATCTACTCATATGCACACAAACACTTGAATAATTATATAAACAGCAGTCAGTCATCTACCTGTGTTCTTAGGCTCTGGGCATTGCTTTGTCTGCACACTGCCTACAATGTCTACAGACTTTGTCTGCAATGGCATGTGAAAGGGATATTTACTAAATCTCGATATGAATGAGTTCCTATAGGATATTGGCTGTATATTGATATGAATAACAATGGCTACTGAATTTACAAAACCACTTGCATGCCCTCAAAGGTTTTTCTCACACATTATCCTAGAAAGGTAGCCCAATTTTTATCCCATAGCTGTAGGAATCTTGTCATTGGCTAATGTGACAGAGCTCACAATGGAAATTATCCTTGGTCCACACTGTCATGTGCAATTTGTCATAGTTGCTGACGACTGTGGCATTTCATTGTCTCCTTAACCTGACAAAAATATGGACATGGAATGGGATTCTTGAGTGCTCCAAGGGATTCTCTTCTACAGGAAGGAGAGGAAGAGAAATGTGCTGCACTGCCTGTTTGCTTTCATATAAGCAATGCACAAAGTAAACTTGCTCTGCCAACCCTGCTGTGGTGCATCAACTTCAGTCTTCTAGTTTTATGTTTGTGAACATTTTGAGTGACATTTATAGCTCTTCACATCCTCCTTTATGATTCCTTTATTGATTAAGTACTAATGCCTCCCAGGCCTTGGCCCTGGTTCACTATTTTTCAATTAAAATGGAGGAATCTCTTGTTGGTTACAGGTATGTTTCAAGCAGTTGGCTTGTGGGACTTTGAGAGATGCTGTTGTCCATGACATGTTGGAATTACCATGATCAGCCACTCAGTTTGGATTTCACCCAGTGGCCAAGAGCTTTGTGTGGTAGAAAGCAAGGATTGGATTTCTAAAAACAGTAAATCAGGTAAGGTAAAGGAGACATCTTATTTTTTTATCACTTGTTCTCAGGGCTTTGGTGTTCTGCCAAGAAGTAGTGAATAATATATCACTTTTCTATTTGTTTTCTAAGACCACTGAGGAATGTGGTTCTCTTGGCATCAAAATGTATACAAAATAATGATAGAGAAAAGAGAATACCTTACAACATACATATGTTGGTATGAGATATTATAGATGTTAGTTTAATACAAGAGCCCCAAATTGCATGCTACAGATATTTTTGTTTTACCCTATACTCTATTGGCACAAACTGTTTTGCTTTTGAAGATTGCATAAGAGAAAAAATTGCTTTTAAGTATTTCTATTTTATACATTAAGGAGATATGATCAGCAGGTCATGGGCTCTCACAAATATGCTTAGAGTTTACACCAGTTTGTAAATGTACACCATTTTCTGCCTTTCATTGAATTGAGAATATTATTTTAAATGGTGATACCACGACACAGCCATACTGTATTACTAGTGAGATTTAACTCTTATTTAATTAGTTCATTTCATTCTGGAAACTCTTCACAGAGTTGTTGTTGTTGTTGTTGTTGTTGTTGTTGTTGTTGTTGTTGTTGTTTTACCAGTCCTGGGGCTTGAACTCTGGGCCTGGGAGCTGTTCCACTTGAGCCACAGCAACACTTTGAGCTTTTTCTGTGATTGATGATTGAGATGAGAGTCTTACAGACTTTCCAGCCCAGACTGGTTTTAGTTTTTATCTATAATTTGGTTAGATCTTGTATTTCTCTTTAAATCTCTTAAATGATCAACAATTTTTGTCTTCTGACTTTAAGACCATGAAATCATTTATATTTTCTTTCATTTTATTCAAAATAAGATTTCTTCAGGTTCAAGTACTGAATCAGAGAAAACATAAGAAACACGTTGATTTACAAAGAGACAGAGGAAGGGGCTGGGATGTAGCTCAGTGGCAAAGCACTTGCCTAGCAAGTGCAACGTCCTGGGTTCAATCCCCAGTACCAAAAAAAAAAAAAAAAAAAAAAAGAAAGAAAAAAGACAAAGAGACAGAGGAAGGTTATCCTACGACATGATTCTTACATTTTAAATTTTTTCATGAATATACTTTTTTGAAATATCTGAAAGTAAAGTAAATAAACTAAGTCAATATCATATAGTTTGACATAATTTTTGACATAAAAAGATTTCCAGAGTGTTTGAAGCCAATAAATTACAAGTTTAAAAAAAAACTCTCATACCAAATCTCTAACTATTTACTTATTATTAGATGCTATCGTGAGAGTGAAATATTCCAGATGCAAATATAAAATTTTTGGAAGTAGTATAGATCATTGAGCTGGTAGACAACCTTTCCTATTTTTAGAAGACTGATTTTAGTTAACATATACAAGTTGTACAAGTTGAGTTTAATTTAGACATTTCTATACATACAATATATCCCACCAAATTCATCCCCTGAATCACTCTACTTTATTCCCCTTTCTCTTACTGAAACAATTTCAACAGCTTTCATTATTCTATTTTCATATATGCAAATGAACTACTTCAATCATATTCATCCTCTTTCATCCTCTCCATTAACCTTCTATATCCCTCTGGTACCCACACTCTCAGGCAGTCCATTTCTAAAATTTTGTAAGTTCTTTATTCTCTTCCTTTCACCATCAATTTATTGAGAGCCTTTCATTGAGTTTTCTCCTGCCATCTTCTTATATAGCTACAATTTTTTGAAGTTATTCACTTTCTCTCCCCTTTGCTTTATGTCCTTAGTCTCCAACTTGAATCATGTTTTGTATACATATATAACATGATATATACATATAAAACATGATATACACATACATACATGTATGTATACAAATACAGTTGTGTGGGCATATAAGTAAGAATATGCATGTGCATATGAAATGAATATATAACTTTTTAAACTAGCTTCTATATATAAGCAAAATTGTATGATATTGGGTGTTTTCAGTTTTGCTTATCTCGCTCAACATGGTGTTCTCCAGTTCCATCCATTATCCTGAAAACGATGTAATTTCATTTGTGATTTTTAAAATTCAATGGCACATATGTGCCATATCTTACTTACATGATTATTTGTTATTGTATGTATCAGTTGATTCCACCTTCTGGCTTTTGTGAACAATGTGTTCATTGTGATGAAATAAGCATAGGTATGCAGATATCTTCCGTGTATATTGATTTATATGTTTGGATGTGTGCAAAAATGTAAAGAAGAGTTATAGGATGTTTTAAAAACTAAAATCGATCCATATTGATTTCCATAGGTGGTTTTTTCGCCAGTTTACATTCTCACCAACAGTGTATGCGAGTTCCTTATTCCCTACAACGTCACTAGCATTTGCTCTTATTTGTTTTCTTGCTGATAGTTATTTTAACTCTTAATGACAACTTGATTTGTATTAGATTTATGACTCCATTGAACATTTCTTTGTATCTATTATCCATTTGCATTCCTTCTTTGATATCTGTCCGTCTGTTCTGCTTGTCCATTTGTTAATTGGATTATTTGTCCTTTCCTGTTAAATTACTTTGAACTCTGTATGTTCTGGATAGTAACTCTTTATCTGTTGAACAGCTGGTGAATATTTTCTCCCCTCCTGTGGAATATCTCTCGATTTTCATAATTTTTTTCCTGTGCAGAAACTTTTTAATTTGATAGAGCTTATTTTTCAGTTCTTATTATTGGTGCAATTGAAGTTGGAGTCACATTCAGATAATAATATCCTGTGCTGTAACTTTCAGTCTTCTCTGTAGTAGATTTAAAGATTCATCACATGGCAGAAATCTTCATTCAATGTGCTGATCTGGGATAAATTCTTCTACTTTTTATTGACAATATGCGCTACTCCCATTTAGAGATTTTCCTAGATTGTAGATAAGAGAAAAATCAAAAACCAAGGTTCCAAGTTGGATAAAAGTTCAATGCAGTGTGTGTGTGTGTGTGTGTGTGTGTGTATGTGTGTGTGTGTGTGTGTGTGTGTGCTTGCATGCATGTTGCTAGGTTTAACCCTAGGCTGAATGCTATCCTTGAACTTTGTTCAGGGCTAGTGCTCTACCAACTCAGGCACAGATTCATTTCTGGCTTTTTGGTGATTATTGAAGATAAAAATCTCATCGACTTTCCTACTCAACTGTCTTCAAACCGAAGTCCTCAGATCTCAGCCTCTTGAGTATCTAGGACTACAGGTGTGAAATACCAACACCCAGCCTAGTTCTATACTTTTTAATATTAGTTTGGAAAATACATAGATCAAGAATGGCTTGTGATAAACTCCTGTATATTTAAGTTTATACCTTTAAAGTCTAAAATAAAGTTTATCCTGTTTGTTTCTGTATTTTCAACAGAATTGGGCTGCATGTCAAAACCTCACAGTTCTAAACAAGAAGTCTAAAAGGGGTGGGTTAAAATTTAAGTCTTTTTTAAAGGTACATAATCATGTGACAATACAATTAGTAATTATCCTGTCACAAAGAAAGAGTCTACCTCTATTTGCCAGAAAGGTATTTTCATTCTTTAGAGTACTTTATCTTTCTGAACTGTATAAGTCATCAATTTGGGGAAAGTGTACAATAAGCAGTTTTGAACCAAGACTGATAGAGACCATAACTTCTTCTCACAAGTCCTTTGAAGTGAATCTTGTTAATTATTATGCACAAAGACAGTGCATTCCTCTGCACTCTATGAAAATATATGATTTACAAGTATCATCTGGAACAAAGAACATGGGACAATGACATGTTTTCAAAGGTTAGCTATTTTAAAATGAGCAGAAAATTTATACATTCTGGTTTTATCCTTTAAATGAGTTTTAAATTCAATTTTGTGCTCTGTTCTGTGAATTAAAGTTGCCTTTCCTTTTAATGGTGTTGTAAATAGCTTCCCAAGGTGCTAAAAACTGTGTCCAGGCTTCTGAATTTTGATTCTCAGACATTTACAACAACGATACAGAGATTTGCACCATCCCCAAGCTTAGAAGCATATTTTCCTTTCTGAAAGAGTTTTTAAAGTAAAGGCTTTTTAAAGTTTTTTTTAAAGTCAATGCCTTACCTTAGGATTACATTTGTGCATATTCAAACATAGAAGCCATATTAAACTATAATGGCAGGATAGAAAAAGCAAAATTTTCCAAAGCACTTCCAAGTGGCAGTTTGTCCCGTGTAATGGGAAGTGCAATCTTCAAGTCAGCTCATGAAAAGCATTGAAATAGCACCTGCCTATACCCCATACCCATTCCTTTGCTTCCTGTGGAGAGCAGTGGATAATCACACCTGTGCTACTCTTTATATCCTGAGGTCTTGTCAAGTAAAAATCTTGAGAATTCAGTGAAGCTACTGAGTCCATCATTAAAAGTCATCTGTGAATTTTAAATACTTTCCACACACTTTTGCGTTGTTACCACAACAGCAGTAAGTGGCTAGAAACAACCTAACAACTCACCTTTATTTTGCATGCAAATGGTTTACCTATTCAGAAAAGCTCATCTGCTCCCAATAAAAGCAAAAATTTTGCTGAGATGTTTTCATCAAAAGTCTCTAGAAATGACGAAAGAAGTTGGCCAAGCTGTTTTGCATGCATGTGTATAGTTGAATATGAAATAATGAAAGTAATGTAACCTAATCTCTATTCTAAAACCAATGATCCTGGCAGAGGGTGAGGTAGATTCAAGAAAAGTTTTTGCAGGGAGAAGAGATATATTGAGGTTGTGTAGCTCCTTCAGTAAAGAAAAGTTGTGGATTATTTAGTCTGCTACATCACCAGTGCCTAGAACAGGTCCCGTGCATCAGCGACTGCTGCCCTCTGTGAAATGCTGATGCACACTGAATGCATTCAGTGATTACGTTCGCTTCTACGTTTGTATTTTTCCCAATTTTTAGAAACAGTAAAACCTTCTCTTGTGCCTATGTGTGTATACACATACACACATACTAAACTCTCTCTCAGTATGTACTTGAGATTAAACCTCAGATCTTCTTGAAATTTATGCTTCAATTAAGATGGGGGCAGCTGCTACCCTATTTTATTTCCCTTTTGAGACTTTTATCTCTCAGCCTTTATTCTGCCTCTCGTTGTTTTATCATCACATCAATCACTCTGTTTCATTCCTTGGCAATGCAGCATGCAATTGCAGGCACATTTTTATGGCCAGAAAACAAACCTACCCTACTTTGCACACACTGCTTACTTAAACCTAATTAAGTAATTCTGCTCAAAGCATTATGTCCTGTTTCTATCATAATGCACAATTGGTCCAAATAAGAGGGAACACATTAAGGCTGTGGGGGAAAAATGGAGAGAGGAACATAATAATAAAGATGCAAAACACTGCAAAAGTGACCATCAGCTCAATTTCCTTTGACACAATGCTATAATGAGCCAGGGAACACCTTTGGCAGGGGAAACTTCTAACACAGGACTTTCAGTCCAGTTATTTTATTGGAAATTGCCGTAGTGGTTAGTTCCATCCACACTGTTCAGAAATTTGTCTGTTCTGTGTGATCATCTGTTTTCAGAGACAATCTCTTAGAGTCTAGGAAGAAGTCTCATAAATTCTCTCTAAAGGTGCAGACTTAGGAAAATATTGATTTTCATCATTCATCATATATATCATATATATATATATATATATATATATGTTCTTGTGGACAAAGTCTTTGTTCTTTAAGATCTAATCCTAGAAGTCCATATACATTCACCATTATGTCTAGTGACTTTCTGAAGGAATATACAAAATCTGTACTTAAGATCAAAATTATAACTTCTAGATTATTAGTAGTGGGAAGGCATATCTTTCTTTGTATCAGTTGTTTGGCTCATCCTGTGTACTGCTAGATTAAGAATAACTTGTGGGCTGGGGATATGGCCTAGTGGCAAGAGTGCCTGCCTCGGATACACGAGGCCCTAGGTTCGATTCCCCAGCACCACATACACGGAAAACGGCCAGAAGCGGCGCTGTGGCTCAAGTGGCAGAGTGCTAGCCTTGAGCGGGAAGAAGCCAGGGACAGAGCTCAGGCCCTGGGTCCAAGGCCCAGGACTGGCACAAAAAAAAAAAAAGAATAACTTGTCTTCTCATGGTTATCAGTACTGCCAATATTTAGATACATTTTAAAAATTACAGTGACATAAACAGTACCCAAGAAACAGGATTACAGGGGATTTTAATCTAAAATATAAGTATAAGAAGAAAAAGCATTGATTACATATCTTGTTGACTTTATAAAGTATGGTTCTTTTCCACAGATTTTAAACTGAACTTTTGATTTTTACATGTCTTGTAAGCTTAAGAGAAATAAATAAGGTTTTGCATATTTTGCCTTTTTCTATGCTTCTGGGTATTTATTTCTCTGAATTAGAATTACTAGAATGCTAACATCTCAGCAAGTTGTCCTATTCTATTTTTTTCCTATTCTATTTTTGATGAAGAGGATTATAGAAAGTTGTGCCTGACCCAGAAACTGATGTCTTTGTAGGTATTGACTTTACATAAAGCCTGGGTTTGAATTCCATCTTTGTTACATATTATGCAATCGGGAGCAAATTATCCACTCTGAGATTCCATTACAAAACAATACTATGGAGATAACAGGAGAAACACACATAATATTCTGCAAATTATCCTATACTTGATGAATAAAATTTTATTATTATTATTATGCAAAGTCTACATATGGAAAAGGTCTATCTGTATAAAAGTTCATTTATTTCAGCCAAATGTCAAAATACATTCGTTTGTGTCTTTACAAAGTAAATGAAATTGTCAAGAAAGTGCTTAGAAAATGTCTGACACATGTAAGCACTTCAGAAGTCTTAGTTGATTTGTTAGTAGTTACTGTTATTTACTTTTATAAGCATATTTCTTCTTTAGGCTCTTTGAAAAATATATTTATTTCTAATACTAACTTTTTTATCAGGCTAATAGTGTTCTTGTATGTATTATGTGGGTTAACCTGTTGGGTAGTGTTGTGTGTTTGAAAAAATACTCTGGTTTAGCAGTCTAGTATTGCTCATACTATAATCATATTGATAGGTGCCTTGATAATGTGGTAAATATAATTTTCTTTAATCCTAAAATAACCCAAATGATCTTTCTTAGCAAATTATAGTATTTAAAAATCAATAAAACACACTGGAATTCTCTAAATTAAATATTAACATATATCTCATAGAAACAAGGAAAACCTTCTGATCTGTTAACACAACTCTCTAATTTAGAAACACTCATGTACACTTATAGAAACTGTCTCTGAGAGTCCCTGAAATTAATCAAACCATGTATAATTATCCCTTTAACCTTTTTATTAAATATACAAGAAGACTGTTATTAAATTTGAAATAAAATGTTGAAATTAAAACTTCACATAACATGGTTAAATAATATTTTGAAAATAACTAGAAGAGAACTGGGAATACATCAAAGAAAATTTTAAGTTTCTGGATATCCACTTTGTGCCCTATTTATCACTTGAGAATGGCTTCAATTTCATAAAGAAGACCAACTGTAGCATTAGAGATGTGAAGAAAGAGGAGACTAGAAAATGGTAGTGGTGGGTGGACAATGAATAAAACAGAACTGGTTTGGTAAAGGGCCCTCCAGAGTTGAACAATGGCATCTATTAAAAACTATGACTAGATAACACTCATTTTTCCCCTAGCTACCTCAGTGAAAGACATGAGTAGGGAACCTAGGAATGTATATGGCTGGGAAAGTAGCAGTAAAAGTTGTAAAGGGGGCGGGGGAGTGGTGTTAAATGGAAAGCCAAATAGAACCATGACAGGGGCAAACTATGTATTTGAGAAAATATGTATATGTGCCATTGCACTAAATAATGAGAAATCCCTGAATAAGCAAATGGGAGATTTCATTAGAAGGGACTAATTTATTAAGGGTTAGCATGAGCTTGCAATCAAGGAACCACTGGAGATAATTTGCAAAGGTTCTTCCTCAGAAATGTTGGGGAGGAAATAGCTGATAGCTAGGTGCAGCATGTCTCTTTCTATTGACTGTAACATAAAAATAGAAATAAAATAATAGTAATCATTATCCAAAATTGAATATCAAGCATACATAGGTCATTTCTGCAAGGCTTGCAATATAGGTGTTGTTATTCCTCTATATAAGGTGGGAAAATCTGAGACAGAAAGGCATCCCAGGATCACTCTTCCATTATGAGCCAGAGGCTTTCTTCCAAGATCTGCTCCTAAAAAACATTTTAGATAAGAGGCCCTTGTCTGATGTATAGCTAAGAAAAATCTTCTCCCATTCTGTGGGCTTTCTATTTATCTTGCTAACTATGTCCTTGCTGTACAGAAACTCTTTAGTTTGATGCAATCCCATTTATCCAGTCTTGCTTTGAGTTGTTGTGATTCTGGATCTTTACCGAGGAAGTTTCAACCCAGGCTGGCTTCATACCTTGATCCTCAGATCTCAGCCTCCTGCGTAGCTAGGATTATAGGAATTAGCCACTAATGCCCAGCTTGTTTTTTTGTTGATTGTTCGTTTGTTTTTTAAGTATTCCACTCTCTTTTTGCTTCTGTTCAGCTCCAATGCCAATCTATAATTTAAGCTCCATATTCCCTTACCTAGGTTCTCTACTAGTCACTTAAAAGAAACGTTTTGTTTCTGTAACAGTTCCTTAATATACTGCCATGAATTAATATTTGGCTTTTACCCCTTCAAAAGTTACATCAAATGAAAATCTCACAAATGTCAATGTCATTCCAAAGCCCTACATGATAAAGCATTTATATCTTTGTATGTTGTGGGAAGCGTTTCCTGATCAAACTTCTTTTACCTCTTTGACTTCTACTTTCTGTTCATGTCCAGTCTCCTTGACTTGTTGCTAATGCCCAAGGTCTGTGTATATCTGGTTCTTGTTTGCCCTTCTCAGCCCTTTGAACGTACTTCTCCCACATCTGTTTCTCTGGGGGGATTAGGGGAGTGAGCCCTTTGTGGCAAAAAGTAGTTATTATTCATCTTTGTTTTCCCAGAACATTTTTTATCTCACAGATCTGGCACACATAAATGAACATATGCTTTTACTTCTCAGTTACATAAAGACAAACTCATATAATTTTTTGTCACTTTTGATTATTGGAAACCAAACCCTACTCTCCACTTTGTTGTTACTTAACTGAAATGTCATTATGGGACGTGAGGAAAGGAACACTGGGTTCTAGAAAGTCTAGTTAGAAAACGTTGTGGGCTGGCAGATATGATGTAAATTAGGAGGACTGAAAGCAACAGTTCTTTCCTAGCCCTGAAAATATTACAGATGATATCCGGTGTGACTCAAAATGTGATTCCATAAAATATCATTTAATATGAGAAGTATATTGAAAGTGATTCTGATTTTTGAGAAGGTAAATGCCTTTTGGTAATCTTATTTAGAGATTATATAGTAAATCCCCCCTAGTATAACCTAGTTGTATTAAATATTATGACTATCATATATATGTTATTTCTGTCTAGACCTCTAATCTATAAAGTCCAAAATAAAACTAACCCCTTTTTCCAGTATTAGCTCTACCTGCAAACAAGTTTTTTCCATTATTAAAGGCTCCTACCCGTAATGCTAGCCACTCAGGATGCTGAGTTCTGAGGATCAAGATTTTGAAGGCAGTTAGGTCTGGAAAGTCCATGATATTCTTATCTCCAATTAAGCACAAAAAAAAAAGAAAGAAAGGAAGTGCGTCTGTAGCCCAAAGTAGTAGAATACTGGCCTTGAGCAAATGAAGCTCAGAGACAGTACCCACGCCCTGACTTCAAGGCCCAGGACTAGCACAAACAAACATTGTACATGAGATTGGGATTTCAGTATTTTTCCCTGTCATTTTTTAGCTTTAGCAATAGCAGTAACAAAATATAATAAATAGGACTACAAACACTGATGGTTCACTCCTTGAATCCAGTTACTCAGAAGGCTGAGATCTGAGGACCGTGGTTTTGAGCCAGGTTTTGCACACAAAACCAAGAGACTCATTTCAAATTAACCAGCAGAAAGTTAGAACTGGAGGAGTGACTCAAAGTGCCAGCAATGAGCTTGAAAGGTACTCAAGAGCAAAAAAGCTAAGCAAAGGCATGGGGCTCTGAGTTCAAGCCCCAGCATCAGTATACACACACACACACACACACACACACACACACACACTCACACACACACACACACTATTAGAAAAAAGTAAATAAAAAATAGGACATAGAGCCTTGATAGCTATTAATACCAGTTACTCAGGAGGCTGACTACTGAGGATAGCAATTCAAATCCAGGCAAGGTAGGAAAGTCAAGGAGACCTATCTCAAATAAACTATAAAAAAAAATAGCCAAAGAGAAACTATGGTTTAAGTGTTACAGCACTAGCCTCAAGCAAAAGAAGGTGAGGGTCAGCAACCGGGCTGTGAGTTCAAGTCCTAGGACAGCACATAAGTAAATAAATAAATAAATACATTCATACATACACACAAATATATTTGCAACATGAGTATATTCTGTTAGTTTTTGGAAGTCAGATTATAACCATTGAAAATAATATATTTAGTGAGCAAGGGGATATAGCTCAGTTGTAGAGCACAAACTTGCACATACATACACACACAGAGTTATGGTTGTATAAGAGCTAACAGTACAACCATTAGTTAGGGTTGTTTGTTTTTTAATTAGTATCTGGCTAGTAGCAAATCTAAGCACTGGGAGAAGCATCAAAACCCTGCATATTCAGTCAGTGGAAAATACCACAAGTGCAAATCATTATTACATCTGAGGTCAGAATACCATAGTTTAACAACACAATGCATTATAAAATGCTAGTCCTTCACTCTTCTCACTACCTGGGTTACAGGGAAATTTTTGTCATGTTCAATATCTTTGATAGATTGTCATTCTCCATATCCCCTGCCTTGAAAAAGGATCCTAATTCAAAAATATTATTTGTGCCAGTCCTGGAGCTTGAGCTCAGGGCCTGAGCTCTGCCCCTGAGTTTCTTTTTTGCTCAAGGTAGTGTATTACCACTTGAGCCACAGCTCCACTTCCAGCTTTTTGTGATTAATTAGAGATTAAGAATTCCATGGATGTTTCTGCTATGAAACCTTGATCCTTAAATCTCTGCCCCTCGTGTAGCTAGGACTACAGCATGTGCCACTGGCAACCAGCTCTAATTAAACAATTTTAAGTATCATTTCTACTGAATAAATATTACTGTTCCACCATTGTAATGCTTAAAAAATTTAAGTTGAGACTTCATATGGTTGGGGATCAATTGTATATTTCATACCCATACCTTGTAGTTTTCTATAAGGTATCCTGTTCCTGAACTTCTCCAGGTGATAGGATATGAAATTAGATGATTAAATATGATGTGAGGTAAGCCAATTTTATTATAGTACAGTGTTTAAGATAACTTCTAATACTTTTTATTTGAAGAATTATGTTTGTTTCCTGGTGTGAAGTTGTGGAAAAATGAAAACATGCTTCATTAGCAGAAAGAAAGGCTGGTGGTTTTTCTTTTTCCATCTGATCTTTCATCAAAAAGAATTCTTAATCAAGCCAGATCCTTCTGAAATACATGATTTGGAAGACATCCAAAAACACTCTCCTGAAAGAGATAATAAATTGCAGTTTGATATTGTTTGTCCTAAATTGTGTATATTATTCACCCATGAGTCATGGTAGTGTTACCTTCATAAGATATGTCTTAGAACCTATTATAGCCAACATGAGGCTCTTAATGCTAAAAGCTTTGTGTCTTAGAAACAACCCTTTCAAAGTGTGGTCTCCAATTAATGGAATGGTAACTGTGTTACGTCCCTTTTTAGATGTCAGGTCTAATCAAATTCCACCCAGGTGAGTCTGTGTCTGGCCTGCTTTGTGAGATTTAATCAGGGGTATGATTTACATAAAACTCCACACAAGACCTTCCACTTCCCCCAAGTGTTGTGTTATAAAGATCAATAGCAAATTCACACAGGATCTTGTTCCATATTTGGAAGAAGTTACAGGTTAAATAAAGCATTTCCCCAGGTAAAAGTGCAGAAAATAGAGGATCAACATACCAAAGAGGCATAGAAACAAATCAATCACAAAGTAAATTAATGAACATGTCTATTGAATTAGATGTAGATAAACCAGATTACAATTATGATAGTGTGATTGAATTAGGAAGAGTGTCTTTGTGACAATCCTGTCCTGTTTCTTAGGTGCAGTCCACAATTTTGTTTCCCATCCACACTATATATAAGCATTTTAATATCAGGCAGTGTTGTTTTCCTACTGAAAAAAAATGAACATCACTTTTTCCTAACAATGTTCCACACTTGTGGTAGATCAATAATTGATGAGTGGGAAAATTCCTAATATTGAAGAGCCTCTTACTGTCTAATTTTTAAATAAAGAAATTAATGAACTAGTAAAATAAAGAATATAAATGAGAAAATTCTTAATACTGAAGAACCTCTTACTGTCTAGTTTTTAAATAAAGAAATAAATGAACTAATAAAAATAAAGAATACACATATGACATTTATAGAGGTGGGTGTATTTTAATAGTCATTTGGAACATTTGATGATTAAAAGAAAAAGGATGTGCGTACATTTTTATTACTTTAGAAATCAATTACAGTGAAAATTCAAATGTAAATATTACATTAAAGCATTGGATGTAACCTCCCTGCCTGTGTTCCCAACTTACATACTTTATTAATTTTTTAAAATAAAGTCACCTTCCTGCTGGCAGAAAATGACATTTATTATAGTGTGCTTTAGATGTTGGCACATCTGTCTATTTTTACCACCTTATTTAAGTCACTCTTTAAAGTAGCTTCTTTTTTAGAGTTGCAACTTAGGTCAGATTTTTGTTTTGTTTTGTTTTGCTTTTCACTTTTATTTTGATAATTAGTGCTACTTTATATTTGTTACATTTTTATAAGCATATATTTAAATGAAATTCTTTAAAGAACGTCTACATATTACATTGTTTTTGGTACAGTTGGTAGTGAATAAAGAAAAGAAAGCTAGTATTGCTGTACATAATCACTATTACCACTGGGTTTTGGTATTTTAATATAGCTCAGGGAAGGATCAGGCAGTGGATGACTGGCTGCTATTAGATTGGACACTGGCCATTGGTAATTCTCCAGCTGCCTCCTGTAGAGAGAATAAATCAGTTATTTCATACACCACCAGCACAGAAATATGTGGGAGCTCCATGTATATTTACTAGAGAATACTTGGGACAGGGCCCAAAGTCATCACCAACCATTAATGTCATCGTGATATCAAACATCATCATGATTCTCATCCACCCAGAATCCTCTATGGTGATAATCAGAGATGCTCTCTTAACTGCAATGAACTTGAACGTAGCCATATATCAAGAGAAAAAGCCCACAAAGATGAACAACAGGCTAACTAGTAACCTCAGCTGTAGTCCGCTGTGCTTATTTGCAAGACATTAACATTCACAACCTTCTAATATTCTTGGGTTTCCTTGCCTGTTTGCATTCCTGCAATATCCTTATTACTCTAGTAATGCTATATAGGGAAATAAAAGAACATATTTGTTATAATCCTGAAGGCAAAAACTTGTGCATTTGGACATACTGAACTCTTGTTAGACTAGAAATCCTTATGGAAACGAATCTATACTATTTAAACTAAGGTCCATTGCCTATCGTGTAACATATTAAATAGCTCTCCCCAGATTGATTGCTGAACTAATCAATAAAAGTTTTCTACACACTACAAATACATTATCATCTTTAAGTGTTTATTTGTTTTTTACTTTTGAATCCAGGGCTTTGGCTTACTAGACAGGTACTCTACCACTTGACCCATACTCGTTTTGCTTTATTTTTCTTTTTTTCTATTTTTTAATTTAATTTTATTTTTATTATATTTTTTTCTTATTTATTGTCAAAGTGATGTACAGAGAGGATACAGTTTCATATGTTAGGCCTTGGGCAATTTCTTGTACTGTTTGTTACCTCCTCTCTCATTCCCCCCTTTTCCCTCTCCCCTCATGAGTTCTTCAGTTGGTTTACACCAAATGGTTTTGCAAGTATTGCTATTGGAGTCATTTGTCTTTTTCTCCATTGTCTCTCAACTTTGATAGTCCCTTTCACTTCCCTAGTTCTAATACCAGTATATACAGTATCCAGTGTACTCAGATGAGATGCAGTGATAGTGCGGCTACAACCACAGGAAGGGGATACAAGAGGATCACCAACAATAGAAGCTATGGTTTCACATGGCAAGTTGAACGTAATTACAACAGTGACATAACAGTCGTTTCCATAACATGGAGTTCATTTCACTTAACATCATCTTATGCATTCATAAGGGCATAGCTATTAGGCTCTTGTGATCCTCTCCTGTGAATAGCCTAAACCTTTGCTAATTATTCCCTCTGAGGGAGACCAGAGAGTTGATGTTTCTTTGGATCTGACTCACTTCACTTAGTATAATTTTTTCCAAGTCCTTCCAATTCCTTACAAATGGGGCAATGTCATTCTTTCTGATAGAGGCATAAAATTCCATTGTGTATGTGTACTACATTTTCCTGATCCATTTGTCTACTGAGGGCCATCTGGGTTGGTTCCATATTTTAGCTATGACAAATTGTGCTGCTATGAACATTGTTGTGCTGGTGGCTTTAGTGTGTTCTTGTTTGTGGTCTTTTGGATAGATGCCAAAAGTGGGGCTGCTGGGTCATAGGGGAGCTCTATGTTTAGCCTTCTGAGGAATCTCCATACTGCTTGCCAGAGTGGCTGAACCAGTTTACATTCCCACCAACAATGAAGTAGGGTTCCCTTTTGGCCAAATCCCCTCCAACATTTATTATGGTTAGTTTTCTTATAAAAGACATTCTTACTGGGGTGAGGCGGAATCACAGTTTTGTTTTGATTTGCATTTCTTTTATGGCCAGTGATGTAGAACACTTTTTCATATGTTTCTTGGCCATTATCATTTCCTCATCAGAAGTCTCTTTTTACGTCTTTTTTATTTTGGCCAGTCCTGGGGATTGAACTCAGGGCCAGAGCAATGTCCCTGGCTTTTTGCTCACGGCTAGCACTCTGCCACTTGAGTCACCGTGCCACTTCTGGCTGTTTTCTACATATGTGGTGCTGGGGAGTCGAAACCAGGGCTTCATGTATACGAGGCAAGCACTCTTGCCACTAGGCCATATTCCCAGCCCCTCTTTTTAAGTCTTTAGCCTACTTGTTGAGGGGGCTGTTGGTTCTTTGAGGTTTTGTTTTGGAGGAATTTAATTTTTTCAGTTCTCCATATATTTTAGATATGAGGCCTTTGTCTGTTGTATGGCTGTTAAAGATTTTTTCCAATCTGTGGGCTTTCTGTTTATCTTGCGAGCTATGTCCTTCGCCCGGCAGAAGCTCTGCAGTTTAATGTAGTTCCATTTGTCCATCCTTTCTTTGATTTGTAGCATTTCTGTGTCTTTGTTAAGGAAGTTTCATCCTGTGCTAAGGAGCCCAACTATTTCTCCTATTCCTTCTTGTAGTGTTTTCAGGGTATCTGTTTTAATTTCAAGGTCTTTGATCCATTTGGAATTGATTTGTTGCAGGGTGATATATAAAGGATCAAGTTTTAGTTTGTTGCAGGTGATGAACCAGTTTTGCCAGCACCATTTGCTAAAGAGGCTATCTTTTTTCCATCCTATTTTTTTAGCTCCTTTATCAAAGATTAAGTAGGCATAGTTCTGTGGGTTCATTTCTGGGTCCTCAATTCTGTTCCATTGGTCTTCAGGCCTGTTCCTATGCAGTCGTCCTTGTTTTTCTGGGCTGACATAGGGCTAGTCTTACACAGCATGCATAATACTACTCATAGCTTGCTTGTTTAGATAGGGTCTCACTTTTTACTATTGCTGTCCTTGAACCAAAGTTTTTCATGTCTGCAGCTCTCAAGTAGCTGGAAGTAAAGGTATAAACCATGGAACTGGATCACAGGCAGTTCCTTTATATTATATTCATATCTCCAAATAATCCTGAAATTCTTTTTATCACTCCATTTAACATTCTCTTAAAATCAGCTGTAAAATATTTATAAATATCTACATTGCCATAACATTATGCTTTGCCTCTAGGCTTTGCTACTCCCTTGGTTATATTGAAAGAATTTACTACCCAGGAACCGAGACAAGATAAAACCACATGAAAAACTAAATTATAAAATAAGGGAGTACATCATTAAAAGGAACATGATAAATTATACAAATGTAGTGTGTTCTAAGATTATGTCTAAGCTCAGTATATCCAGGAGATTCATGTTTGGGAAAACCAGAGGTTTCAGGTAGTGTAGTTTCCGAGTTCTATGTCTACAAACACTAAGGGGCCTCCTGAGAGAATACTATCTAAAGGAAGAAACCCCTTAGCTAAACCTGACACAATAACTAAGCTTTAATCACTAAAGAGAAGGATGATGTGATCGATCAGCTGGCTGAATTTGCCCCTGAGAAAGTATCTGCTTCTACCACTGGTACATATCAAAGTGGGTCTTAAAATGGAACTTAAAAGATAAAATCATTGAAGGGTTATCATAAAGCTGTAAGATATTTAGCAAAATGTTTTACCCTTTATGCAGAATAACAAAAGCAATGTATATATATATATATGTATGTATATGTATATATGTATATATGTATGTAGAGACTGTTTCCCAATTAACTGCAGAGATGTAGGAACTGGAAGAGACAATTAGTTACTGACTGGATAATATGATGGTACTCAGATAAGTAGAGTCCAGAAAAATCACAGAGGGCATGCAGAGATGTCAGAGTATGTAACATTACCTAACTGAAATATTAGTGCTTCTCAACTAAGACTGTTTCCAGAAGAGGAAAGGAAGATCAGGGGACGGGTGGAGCAGGCCTTGGAGGTAGCTCCATTGGTAGAGCACTAATCACCAAGCAAAAGCATCAGGTTCCAAGCTACCAAAAAGAAGGAGGAGAAAAAGGAGGAGTAGGAGAATGAAAAAGAAGGATGCAGAAATGTGTGTAGACATCTTTTCAAATCTGTACAGATTCCCTATAGTGATACCTCAGTGTATCTGGAATAGGACTGAAGAAAAGACATTAACAAATACAGATTACATAACTGGTGTAAATTAGAGGAAATCCAGGTTTCTGAGACAATCAAGAAAAGAAAGCTTTGCTAAGCATGTAAAATTTGATCTGGATCTCTGAGAGATAAAGTAAGTGATGTGATGGTGTTGGAAGATAAAGCTGAGCAAAGATAAAGAACAAATACTTGTGTTCTGTATTGGAGCCCATCAGTGTAGCATTGTGACTGACAGACTGTCATCCTGTGTATTTAAGGAGGGGATGATGAGCAACTGGGCTAGAAATGGAAATCAGGCCCAACATTAAAGAAGCCACAGATTTATCACCTCAGAAATTCAAAACTACTGTCTCCTGATAGAAAGACTTCAAAATATCTCAGAGTTAAATCCCCTAGACTCAGCAGTAGGTACTTTGTGCCTTTTGTCTTTAATCTTCAAAAGCTCTATGGGTAAGTATTATTATGGTAATTTTGAATAAATCAAAATTGAAGCTCAGAGAGTGTAAGTAAGTTGCCTGAAGTGACACGCACAGGTTAAGCCAGGAGTGCCCATTGGTGATGTGGTTCCCCAGCCAGATAGCATGCTGCTACCCTCTTCTTATCTCTCTCTACTCAACTCTGATCTCAGTGGGATAATGGAAGGCTTGATTTCCATTCCTTTTATTTCCTTGTCTAATACAATGGTGATTCCTTCCTATTTAAAACATCCATATTACATAATATTTAGAAATGTCAATAGCAGATCTCTCATTATTAACCTTAGAAATAGGCCCTCCAATGGTATTTACCATACCATTTTTTAAAACATAAGCATTAAGGTTTTCACTTTCTTTTATTCCAGTGCTTTATGATAAACATTCCACTTGCATATTGAGAGGTTGGCTTGGGATGTCCATGGCATGTGAATATATGGGAGATAATGTGTCTAGCACTTGAATAGAAGAGTAATTTCTGTACCCTCACCCCCCGACCCCCAAGGTTAGAGGAGGAACTCAAGAGTTAACTGAGATAAAAAGATAAAAAGGAAATGGACATTTAAAAAAGTGTATTGAAAACATGTTGTACATATGGGTTACAGTTACATAAGCCAGGCAATGAGTACATTTATTTCCTTTTGAACCCTGCTACCCCTCCCTCATTTTCTGCCCTTTTCCCCTTCCTCCCTGCTTTCTTCCAAGTTCTATAGTTTGATTCCAACATAGTGCCTAGTGAGTATCACTGATGAATTGGTTTCACCCTTTGTCCCATTTCTGTATGCCTATTTCCCCTCCCCAAATATGATAAACTTATATAGAAGTAAAAGGGTACAGAAATTTAAAACTCAGCAAAATGTAATAAACCAATGGGGGAAATAAGAAGAACTACAAACAGCAAAAGAAAAAAGAACCCTCTTATTTTCATTTCTTCGAGTCCATTTTATAAGCATCACTTTATATGATCCTATAGGAAATAGATTTTGTGTTCTTACTTTTATATTTTTTATTTTTATTTTTTGCCAGTCCTGGGGCTTGAACTCTTGGTCTAGGCTCTTTCCCTGAGCTTCTTTTGCTCGAGGCTATAGTATTCTACCACTTGAGCCACAAGGCCATTTCTGCCTTTTTTTTTTTTTTTTTTGAGTAGTTTATTGGAGATAAGAGTTTCATAGAGTTTCCTGCCTGGCTGGCTTCAAACTGTGATCCTCAGGTCTCGGCCTCTGAGTAGCTAGTATTATAGGCATGAGACACTGGTGCCCTGCTTGGAAATAGATGTTATAAAGGCATATGGAGCCAGTAAAAGAAGTGTCTGAATTGAAGATAATTGAGGCTAGAATGCAAGAAACCTACCATGATGGGTGCTAGAAGGTAACTGGGGTTACATTTGGCTTGTTACACTTAGAAAATAGACTTAAGTCTAGACAAGACCACCATTCTGGACTGGAAATTGACATGACTTAGGGCCTAGAAATGAAGATACTCACACTGACAGTAAATCAATAATAGCTTAGTCTACTTCTAAATGAGAAGGAATCTTCTATCCCCTTTAAATACCAGTGAGCAAGCACCTGACTTAATTAGTTTCAAAGATCGTGTTAAACGTTATTTGAATATACTTGAGAATTGAAATGAGCATAAGCTACTTTTGTGATGATCCATTCAAGGAAAAATTACTAGTTGCCATTGTGAAATCTGTTTCTAGAATTAGTTAGAATAAAGATGCATCCTACTATGAGCAGAGTTGATAAAGGGAGACATACAGCACAGATAGATAGTCTTATGAGTACCTTATGTAGAGTGTATTTAATCATGCTTCATCTCATTGAATCAGCACAACTAAAAATAAACCACCGTCTGCTAAAAGTTTATATGAGTTTGTATTGGAGTAATTAGCAGGTCAATCTAGTTATAAAATGTAAATGAAAGAACATCTTCCATTTTTCACAGTCTAGATACTATTTGCATGATATGATTTTCTTCTCATTTAAAATAGGGGAAACTTCCAAGCTATTTGTAAGCAATAAAAAAATTACAGTGTAATATCAAGTATATCTCCTTTTAATACAAATACTTGTCAGGCATTTTTGAATTCCCAGAAGGAAAAAAAACATATTAAGTAGATCTTGTTACTTTTGAATTTTACTATCAGAAGTACATACATGCAAAGAAAGCATTTTGGGGGATAGCTTATCAATGACTTTCCATATAGTTAACTAGACCCTGAAGTATTTGTGGCCCTTTGGAATACTAAGTGCTTTCTACTGGTGATTGATAATCAAAAGATTAAAGGGTCATTTTTTTTCAGAATGCAAAGTTTCAGAAAGTTTTGTGGCTTTCTTTTTATGTGTTTGTATGTCAATAAGAAGGAACCACTGTTTTATTTCCACTGTCAAAATTAGTTTATTAAAGCCATAGAGAGCCTGTTTTATTGTTGCAAGAGTAAGATAATATCAATTGGTATGAAATTAAAGTTTTTTTTACAGTGAGCAAAGGAACATGTGTTCAGCTCACATGATAGGTAATAAACAATTATACTGGGCATTGGGGGTATCCTAATAGGACAGGCATTGTTATTGGTTCCAGTGACAGTGGTTAAACAGAAAGATTAATCTGACCAATTAAAACTACAAAGATTTCAGTTCCAGTGGAGAGATAGATAATAAATGATAGCAAAGGTAATAATCCAAAAGAGTCAAAGTTCTACATCTTTATTCAGCTAACATATTTTGGATCACCTAAATAATAGACAGCTTTGAAAGTCAAATAAGTGGTAAGATTTTATAAAGTGAGAAGAGAGGAGAACCTTCCCAGGGCATTTGGCCCAGGTTGTAACTTTTTACCTATAACTATTATAAAACTTTTCATTTGAGTACTTGGAGATTATTTTCTGTTATTGAGTCTCTTTGTTCAACACCTTACAAATAATGATAAGAAAAGTTTGGATTTTTTAAACTGTTTTTTTTAAATAAATGTGATAGTGTTTTGGATTACTCTAAGCTTAAGGATAGGAGAAATAGGGAAGCATATTAAAAAAAAGGATGAAATTATCCAAGCGGTTGTAGTTTTCTTTTTACAGAAAGTATATAAGTAAAATGTCTTTAATGCATAAAATTGTTGAATGAGAAATGTAAATTTGGAGCAACATAAAAGAGTCATTAGATACTTTGCCAAGAAGATGCCAATCAGAAAAAAGCCATGTGCAAATATGGGATATCTGGCAACTAGCAATGCTCTGAGGCTCAGTGTGTCAAACGTGAAGAACAAGAGAAAGAGATAATGTGAGACAGAGGTATAGAAACCCTCTTACAGGCCATGCTTGGATCCAATGCCAACAAAATCCCTAAGCAGGGAAAGAAACGATACTGTCTCCCCTATGACAAGATCCTTCTCACTACGAAGTAGAATGTGGATGGCTGGGGATCCATAGGGAGGCAGAGAACACAGGTTTTTAAAGGTAGTCTCGGGAAAGATGAAGACAGCTTGTGGATGCAACAAAATAGTGATTGGTGACATGAGGTGGGAACTAGATGGCAGGTACATGCACACAGTTGTACAGAGCTGGCATCAGCCTAGTGGGCTTGGCAAGTATCTGGGAAAGCAGACGGGGAGATATGGGAATGTTGTCTCCTAAACATCTCTGTGCTTAGAAATTATCCCACATTATCTTACACGTCAGAAGGTTTGAAATGGTATCAGTTCTACTTTCTTTTGTTGTTGTTTTTTAACTTGAATGTTAAATGATACTATGCTCAGTTTAATCATAGTAAATTATTGTAAAAATGATAATTATTATTTTTCTTTATACCAAATATTTCTTCATGGAAGCTCACAGCATTAGCTACTTTTGAATTTTATTTGGTCAAAATCTTCTCAGAAACATTTTTTCAGAAATAAAGTAAATATTATTTTTTTCTCTTTTCAAATTCTTATTATAAAGATAATATACACGGAGGTTGTAATTATGTAAGTCAGGCAATGAGTATTTTTTTTGACAATGTCATTCCTTCCATTTCTCTCCCAGGTTTTTCCTCCCATCCCTATGCAAAAGATGTATAGTTCATTTTCAACATAGTGTCCAGTGAGTACCACTGCTGCATTTGTTCCCCCTTTGTGCCTCCATTTCAGTGCTTTCCTCATCCTCCCAAAGACAGATAAACAGAAGAAAAAAGAAAATAAAAACAGCAACAAAGGAAAAAAAACTCCCATTTCCATTTCCTGAAGTTCATTTCAGTAAATATTATTTTATGTGATCAGATGCACATAAATATTATGACTTTGTGTTCCTCTCCTAGGAGTGTCCTCCTTCTGTCTCACTGTGTGTATAATTTATTATGTTGCAGTGTATTTTAGATGTGGCTTCTGCATATGAAAGAAAGTATGTGTCATGTGTCTCTCCGAACTTGGCTTACCTCACTTAACATTATTTGTTCTAGGTCCATCCATTTCTACTCTACTTTTTGAAACTTTGGTTGGGGACTGGCTGGGACTATTTTTGACTGATGAGACAAGCCAAAGAGTGCACTCTTGAGTAGAGAGACTTTAGTAGTTGCTAAAAAACATTTCTCTCATTTCCAACTACACTCAGTCATCTAAGTTATCAGAATGAACACACTCATTTTTTTTTCACCATTCGCTCTGGTGTATTTATTATCCCATCAGAAACCACTATGATACCCTTACAAGGCTGGTTCTTGATAGATTGATAATTCTAATTTAAACATGATAGAAATTCAATAATTACCTTCCTTCCAAATGTCTTTCACTCAACATTCATAGATCACTTTAACATATGCTATTTACAACGTCAACTTGTCTCAGGAAAAGTAATAATTATTCAAGTTTAAAAAGTCCAATTCCTCTTATTTATTTACCTACTTATATTCATTTATTTACCTTCCTATCTTCATTGAGTGTATTCTAGATTACACAATAAATACATTGAAAGTATTTGTTCTTCTGTGAATATGGCAAGGTCTATCTAAATTATGCTAATTCTAAACTAATTTCTTAGTGGGGGTGAAGTGCTTATAAATGCATACATTAAAAGGTAGTATTTTGATCAAATATTGCCCAAGAAAAGTAAGAATCATAGAAAAAAAATTCTTGTGATTAATTTTAATTTTTTTTTCAATTTACAACAAATACAGACTCTGGGGAAAATGAATGGGGTCAAGGCCTGGACTTGAACTTATGACCTGGCCACTGTCTCTGAGCTTTTCCAGATTGAGGCTAGTACTCTACCACTTGAGCTCAACCACAGCTTGGTCTTTCAGCTTTTTTTTTTTTTTTTTTTTTGAGGGAGTGATTAAATGGAGTTAGGAGTCTCACAGACTTTCTTGCTCAGTCTGGCTTTGAACTGTGATCCTCAAACCTCAACCACTTGGGAGGATTACAAGTTTGAGCCACTTAATTTCATATGCTTAATTTCATATGAATAGATACTTTAGCAACATTTTTTAGCCAGATTCTTAAATTCCTCATCTATAATGTCTGAATAATAAAAGCTTCTCCCGAGGTTAGAGTATCCTTATAAATGGTAAGCATTGCGCCTGATACACTTTAGACTAGCAAAACATATTTAACATTAATATCAGTAGTATGGTTACTAATTATTAATCCCCCAACAAGAAAAAAAAATTTGATTCAGGAAGAATTAGCTTGGCAGAGCTTTCAAAACATATTCGTGATCTGAAGCTCACGAACCAGCTGCTAATTTGCTTGTTTATTTCATTTGATTTTTACTTTGCTGCACATAAGGGAAGTAGGTGGCAGGAGCTTAATTTATTTGTCCCTTTTTTTGAAGATGTGGGTTTTGGCTCTCACACTATTTTGAGGCATGGCCTTGGTGGTGGCAGTGGGGCTATGCACACACTTCAGGAAGGTGGGAGTGTTGTGTGACTCTCCTCGTGGCTCTAAGCGCTTTCTTCCCCCCAAGTGATCAACAGAGGTGCTAGGTTGCTAGTGCTGCCAGCCAAGGCCTCTCCTCCCACAGATCTGGAAACACATGAAAAGAGACATGACTCATGGGCTACAACTTCTTTTCTTCAGCTGCTTGATACAAGCATTGGTAGGCTCAGCTCCCATGTTTTCATCACCAGCAGGCTGGCTAAAGGCAAAAGGGCTCTCTGGTTTTCTAATACAGTGCTTCCAGACGATAATTGAGAACAACTGGGAAATACTGTGGAGAGGGTAAGATATTATTTTTGTCCCTTTGCTGATGTCCATGGAAAGGATGATCTGAGGTGAAAGCTCTTCAGATCCTTAAAGGTAGGACATTTGAAGTATCTTTCAGATCTTTCTTCACAAACTTTCAAAGACTCCCTGCATTTCTGCCTTGAATTTGTCTTTGGACTTTACACACTTCTGTGCTGGCACTTCTCATGCTCTCTTTTGTTGTGGCTGTATTGTGGCCCTGTCTGCCTGTCTGCTGTGGACTGTGTGCTGGCTGAGGGCAACGCCTAGCATTCTTTGTTTTCTTAGGATTTCCAGCTCTGACTTCAGTGCTTGGTAGGCTGTTAAGTTTTTCAATAGCAGTTGTTGGTTCTATGAATGCCTGGATTGGTGAGTGGAGGAAGGGCTATACTGAAAGAAGTGAAGGAAAGATCATCCAGACTGTTGTGAAGTTTTCTTTACTTTTCTTTTCTTTTCTGAGTAGCAGATGAATATTTCAGTGGAAGCAACTATTGGTTAAAAAAGAAAGAAGTTTTGAAGTTCATCAAACTTACCTTGCTGTCAAAATAAAAGTAGTAGTATTACAACTACAGATACTGCTTTGTCCACAATACCCTATGTAATTTTGAAAAAGTTTAGAAAACTTAAAAAACTTTAAAAAGAAGAAAAAGTCCTCAAATTTAAAGAGGACACATGTCACATAAACATGACATTTAAATGAAAATTAAAATTTTTATCTTATGTAAAATTAGTATTATTGACTCTGTAGGAAATTTACTCATCAAGAAACTTCATGTACCCATTGAAAATTTTTTTTAAATGGCAGCAGTTCATCTAGGGAATTGTGAAAATACTGTTTGTTAAATGTATTGTACGTTGTATTGCATATATTGGCCAGGAAAAGAGCTGATGTAGGTCTCAGGCCTTTTCTGCATTCCAGTTAAATAAAGATGCAGATATGTAAATAAGTAATTGTCATAGAAGGAAAATAAAAATGTGATCATAACAAGGATAACACAAGAGCCAGATCTGTTTTATTATATACAGAAAAACTAGAAGGATGGAAAATGTAACATATGAACTTTAACTTGAAAACTAAGTAAGCGTATGATGGTGGACGGAAAAGGAAATTGTATAGTGTAGAGGTAGAGAGAGACCAGAATAGCCAAGTACATTGTAAAAATTGTAAACACTTCAGTATGACCTATCAAAGTAGAAAGATGAGATCAGAAAAGCAATCAAGAGAAAAAAATAACTATGGACTTGCCCACCAAACTATGTTTTCAAAACTTGGTTCTAAATAATGTAATAATTAGTACTTTGCCAATTACGGTAGTAAAGTGTCTACTAAATCTTCAGTATAGTCCTACTTGAATAGATAGGAAAGTGTATGCTCTTTGGTTATGTAGTCTCAACCTCATATTTGTACTTGCTTTGGTAGAAACACTTGATTATAGATATGATAATGTGTTTTTATTGTACCCTTATGCCAATTAGATATACATCATTTTACAAATCAGAAAAAAATGTCACTATAGTTTTAGGCAAAATGGAGAACCATTTTATAACTAAATGGACTCACTGACAAAGTCAGGAACAGTATATGAAACCCCTGGTTCTTACACATTGATTTTCTTATAAGACTCTGATCCAAAAATAAAATAACCTACAAGCCAAGTAGATTTCTTTTTCTTTTCTTTGTCATGTAACCTTTGTTCTAGAGTCATGTATCTCCAAATTACTTTGCAAAACCTTATAGTATTTTTCATCCTTTTTGGGGGGATTACATCACAGATTGTGCTGTTTGGGGAATCCATTGTAAGAATTCATTAATTATTAGCCAAACAATGATTAGACTTCAGCCACTCAAAAATCACTTTCTCTGTGCATTTGACCAATGTCTATAGAAAGCCTGGATCATATATTCAAAAGGTTCCTGGATTTATTTATTTGATTTTTAACTGTGTTTTCAGCGTTATAGTCAAAGGAGTATGGGTTTGTATGTGCATGCACAAATAACACTAATATTGAAAAGATATGCTCAATAATAGTATGTTACAAGGCATTAGCATGTGTTTTTGTTTTCAGTGGCTTGAGCTCAGGGCCTTGTGCTTGCTAGGGTGGTACTCTACCACTTGAGCACACACCCAGGCCTTTTTGCTTCTATTGTTTTTCAAATAGGGTCTAATTTTTGACCAGGTCACCCAGGATCATGCTTCTCCTACTTATGATTTCCAAATTGTTTAGATCACAGGCACTTACAGCCACATGCAGCTATTGGTTCAGAAGGGGTCTTGTGAACCTTTTCCTTGGTTGGCTTCAAACCATAATCCTTGGGGCAAGAACCATTGTGCCCAGCCGTCTAGTTTGTTTAAAAAAATTTTAACTCATTTGATCCTCATCTAAAAATAGGTCATTCTAACCCCTGCTTTATAGATGAGAAACTCAAGGCTTAGTAAGTTTAGCAAAAAATTTATTCAGGTCATAAGCTAAGAAATAGTGTTCAGAAGAATTGAAACATATGATCCGGTCCAAGTGTCTATGCCTTTGATATGCTATGCTCCATGCTCTGGGATAGAACTAGAACCTCTAGGAACCCAATATGTAGTCATGTTGGAACTACCTTAGGAATTCATCTTCACCATCATCATTATCATCATTTTCTGTCTGGATTCCACAAAGGAGTAGAATCATATCATACTTGGGTTTCTCACTTTGACTCATTTTACTTAACATGGCCATCTCCAGTTCTACTTATTTTTATTATTCCTATATGTACATACACACACACATACATGCACGTACACATGCACACACATACATGCACACTTTTAATTTTAATCCATTCATCAGGACTTGTGCATCTTGGTCAATTCCATAACTTGTCTATTGAAATTATCATTGTTATGCAGATATTGCTCTTATAATCAATTTACATTCTTTTACATATATACCTAAGAGTAGTATGACAGTGCCATAGTGGAGGTCTATTTTTTAGTTTTTAAGGAACCACCATATTGATGCACTAGTTGCACTAATGTATATTCCCACCAATGGAATTGGAAGACTCTTATTTCCCACATACTTGGCAATTGTTGTTTGTTTTCTTCAAAATTCCATGTGCCATCAGCTGAGAAGAAATCTTAGTGTAGTTTTGATTTACATTGCTTCATATCTAAGGACATTGGACATTGTTTACTTTTACAAACTGCCTTTCAATCTACTGCCACCATTTTATAGTGCTAACAGGTCATAGAAGAAAACTTAGAGAGTATACAAAAGATGATGGTCAAAATTAATTTAAAATGAATTTTATTTAAATATAAGTTTATATATCCATATGAGCTTTTTGTATCCCCATATCTTATCCAAGCATGTTTTCATAGTTCAGTATTTCTCTTTTTTACTTCACAGATGCACTAGAATCAAAGCCTGTTGCACATTTTAAGAATTACTTTTAAAAAATCAAAAAGTTTTATTCATTGTTGCTTATTTGAAGTAATAGTATTGTCCACAAAAGTAAATTCAGTAAGAGCTATTAGGTGCCATGTAGTTTGTTAATTATTATATACACATTATCTCAGTTGCTTCTTAATAAATGAAAAAACTACCTACTATTGCCACATCCATTTAGGATAAATAAATAAGTATAGAAAGATAACATAACCCTGGAAAGAAGATGCCACCTAAACAATATGCAGGTAAATATTTTTTCTGTTTTTTTCTTGTTATCTTAATATAGAAGCATTTATTTTACAACTATTCAAATTTTTCCTTTGAAAATTTGAGAGTATTCTTTTCAACAGGTGATGATAATTAAGTGTCTATCTTCAATCACCAACAAGATGGTTGCCAAATTAGAAAATTAATTCATGACCCTTCAACACCAGGTCCAAAGTTTCCCATTAATCCATAGCCTCTTCTAATCATAAAACCCACTGTTATGACAACCTAACATATGAAATTCTTCATTACTTAGCAAACATCAATTTTCCATATTGCAGCCTATAATTACCATCACTGGGCAATTACCTAGCTCTTTGCTTGAGTAACATGCTGTCAACTTTAAGGGAGATTATTTTTCACATAGAATCATTAGAGGAATGTGCACCTCTATGTCTAGAGGCAGTTGTCACATGGCAAGCAAGAAACATGTTAGTTTTGTTTGATTTTTAAAATTTAAAGATGTCTTTTTGTGGACAGAGAAAGGACATCTATCAGATTTTTTTTTTTTAGATTTTACCATAGGGAGATCTGATGAATACTAATCTATTAAAGAATTGTTGCTGGAGAAGTGGCACAGAGGCTCAAAGTAAGAGAGCAAACCTAGAGCAAAATAGCTCAGGGACAGTGTGCAGACCCTGAGTTCTACGATAGACAGAAAGAGAGAAAGAAAGAGAGAAAGAAAGAAAGAAAGAAAGAAAGAAAGAAAGAAAGAAAGAAAGAAAGAAGAAAGAAAGAAAGAAAGAAAGAAAGAAAGAGAGAGAAAGAGAGAGAGAGGGAGAGAGGGAGAGAGGGAGAGAGGAAGAGGGAGGGAGGAAGGGAGGGAGGGAGGGAGGGAGGGAGGAAGGGAAAGAGAGAGAGAGAGAAAGAAAGAAAGAAAGAAAGAAAGAAAGAAAGAAAGAAAGAAAGAAAGAAAGAAAGAAAGAAAGAAAGAAAGAAAGAAAGTTAACTCAAAGTTGAGGTGCAATGGTTCACATATTGTTTTTGTTAATGTAGTGATAATGTCATGAACTTCCTTTCAAACATAATGTTACAGTTTTTGGTGGCACTTAAGTATAGCTAAAGAAAGGGACCAAGATAGAATTTATCTTGGAAAAATATTTTAAAATCCTTTCCAACTCCTGTATTTCTTACTTCTGCATTTTTACATATTTTTCACTCTGATCAATATTAAATTTCTTTTTCTCTCTTCATCATGATCTCCTCTCTGTTTCTTTTCCTCTTCTTCTCCCTCCTTCTTAGCTTCTATCTACAAGTTTGTTTCCCCTCCCTCTTCTTTCCTTTCATTCAAAAGTCTCTTCCTATTTCTGCAGTAAAGTTATATGGCCCATCAGAGCAGATCCCACTAAAGTGTTAGCAAGTAAAATCAATATACTTTCTCTTAGGATGGAAGAAACCTCTAAATCTTTGCCTAAAGGATAGTACTTCTATAAACTTCTAGGAACTCATATGTATAAAAAAAAAAACAACAAAATGATCTATCAGTTTAAACAGCCTGAAAGCATTATATATCTTAGTACAATCACATATTGTTTATTTCAATTCTTTTCAACCAATCCTCACTTAATCATGATTAAATCCCTAGTTTAGGAACCTCTGGATATTGCAAAAGAAACGAAGTAATTGGTAATCTTCATCAAGATTCTGGTACCAAGACTAGGGGAATTGGATAAGCAATACCCTTAAAGAATCACACTGCAACAAAGCCTCCCTTGCCAGAATGTGATGTGCATTGCAAATGAATGCCCGCTAATTCTGGAAAGGGTAAAACTTGTAAATTATGGAATAAAAATAAAAAGGACATGCATTTACCCAAAAGACAAATAAAGGTCATATGAGACCAGTCCCCTGTGACTTTCTTTCTTAAAAGTTCTTTCTTATGAAATATTTACTGCATTGTCAAAATCCTGCATGCCCAGGCAGCCAGTCCTCAGGCACAAAAGAAACTCCTTTTCTATGTGAGTATTTACACTGTCTAAATTTGGTATGGTTGGCAAGTCAGTGAACATACAGTTAAGAAAAGGAAAAGTAATAATAAACTCGTGTCTACAAATGTGTTTTGTGTTGTAGCTCATAGCTTTCTTGGGTTGTAGAATTCAGATTTGTTTCTAAACCTCTCTGAAAAGTCCCTCTGGTGAATTATCAGTTAATCTCAGCAGACTGAGAAAAAATAACTAGAAGGTATCTTTAATAAAGCATATATACAAAGCACAAGTTAAACAGAATATTAAAAGAACAGCCTAATTCCATCATCTTAAAGTGTGTGTGTGTGTGTGTATGTGTGTGTGTGTGTGCTTTCAAGACATGTTAGGCCTGTGAACCATCTGTAATGGTCTTTTATAAAGTTTAATTTACAGTTGTGTTTATTTTCTTTCAGCATCTTTACCTTTCTCAGTTCTTCAGTCTTTACTGAAGGGAGGTATATAGGGTAGTACTCTTCTTAAGAGGTTTTTCTCCTTTTTTATGGCCTTTAGTTGTGTGTGTGTGTGTGTGTGTGTGTGTGTGTGTACTGATTCTTGTCCTTGGGTGCTATACTTACTTGAGTTGTTTGTTGAAGGCTAGTATTTTACCACTTGAATCACAGTTCTTCGGCAGTAATTGGAGCTAAGAGTAGTACAGACTTTTCTGCCTGGGGTGGCTTCAAACTATCATCCTCAGATCTCAGCCTCTTGAGTAGCTAGGATTATAGACATGAGCAACTAGCACTCATCTAGAAATATTTATTTTAAGGAAGCATTTTTTTCTAGTTAACACAGACTTTTTTTAAATATTATTAAAGTCTTTGTATTGTGAAGTGCTTATAATTTACTTGATTTGATAATTGATCCATCATCTGAGAAAAACATTGATATGGAGCATCACTTCCATTTAGGAGATGATGCAGATGCCTCATGATTAGAGTTTATTTAATTAACCAAGATGTTTACTTACTCACGAGAGACAAGAAAACAAAACTTACAGTGAGCTGGGCCCTAATGTCTCACACCTGTAATGTAAACTACTCAAGAAGTTTACATCTGAAGATCATAGTTCAAAGCTAGATCAAGCAGAAAATCCCATAGGATTCTTAACTCTGATTTACCACCAAAAAGCCAATGGAGCTGTTGTTTAAGTGGTAGAACACCAACAGTGAGTGAAAAAGCAAAGGAACAGCGCTTAGGCCCTGGTATCACAATTAACACTACACATGCGTCCGTGCACACACACACACAGACATACACACAGCAACAAAACAACAAACCTTAACTGTATCTTATAGTATATTGCTTTGAATTCTTATCTGTGCAATTATTTATGCATTAGTCAATAACACAATAATTATCAAAAATGAAATCTATTTATCAGTAATCAGTTCATGAATGTGAGTACAAAGAAGGATTAATATTACATAGATTCTTGAATGTAGAGAAGAAAAGGTCACTGAATGATGTATTGGAACAACCATGATAACAAACCAACAAATTAAACCCAACAGGAGAGCCCAGCATTTGTTGGATAAACCTAATAAAATCTTGTAGTTTATTGATGTTGCTCCTCCACTGGGCAGAAATAGCTCTAGGATAAGATAGAAAGACAATAAATAAGCATGTGGATCAGAGCGACTTGCTGAAACACATGTGGAGATCAAGGTAGCTCAAAGTAAAGCTGTAAGTACAAATTTTGTGAGATCCATCATTGCCAAAATGCTTTCTTTCTTTTGCAATTTTTTGTTACTAAATTGTTAAAAAATACTATTTGCTTTTTCCTTTAAAGTCTGAATTTATAACTTGTGGTAGTCAAAATTTTAGTGAGACTTTAGGAGGCCATGTTTGCTAAAAAAATTATATAGTTACCTTTTAATTCATGAAGAGTTCTTTATTTGCACACTAGAATGTTTTGTATTTTGATGAAGTCCTTTAAAAGGCAATGGATGTGTAAATATTATAAACACATGAATGATGAGGTAAAAATGATCGATTTTGAAAAGGTTATTAAAGATTTGGGTTTATGCTAAATGTACATTGACTCTCATAAGTCTGGGAGAGTTTATACTATTGTGACATTTAAGATATTGATGAATTCTACTTCTAGATACTTAAGAAAATTTCCTAAAGATAAAGAAGTTATTGCCATGAAATACTGATTGCAAGATGAATTTTATAGCCCAAAATACCTAAAACTCTAATAAGGGAATTGATTGCATAGAGATATAGTACTTTTCTAGAACAGAATATACCACTATTAGCAATTAAGTATATAAATAATTTCATTGCCTCAGGTAGATGCTCCTCATAATAAGTTAGAAAACTAAATTAACTAAAAAGAAATAAGCAGAAAAATATATCCTTTACATCTTTTTATTTTCTATACCAATATCTAAAAGTTCTTGCAAGAAATATACTAAAATACCAAAAAATGTTTATAAACTTCATGTTTATATATCTTTTATCTTTATACTTCTGTCTTTCAAATCCTAGAGATAAAAATAATTGCTTTAAATCGATAGAAAAAAATAATACTTTTTAACTTTGTTGTTATTTTACTTGTTTTAAGTTTTTTATTAAAGTGTGTTCTTTGGTATATGTTCCCTCTGCATTGATGTTTTTTTTCACATTCTCAGGGCAAGAGTTCAATGCCATTTTGCAGACTTCTTCAAACATAATTTTCCCAGTGAAATGTTCCAGAAATAATATCTTGAATATGTTCTTCCGGAACATTTCTTATCCATTTGTTGCTTAGTCATTTTTAATGACATCATGAAATTACATTATTCACTAATACTTAGCCTATGTTTTATTTAGGGTCACTCTGTTGCATTAGAAAACAAAGCTATAAAGATAGCAGAAAAAATTTGCCTGTTCTGTTTATTGCTAAGTCGCTAATCACAGAATTTTATCAAGTAATGAAAGAGACATCAGAGTTATACAGGTTAAATAGAAAAGAAGTTCTTCCAAAAAATTAAATTAATATTTGACAAAACTTGTTTAACTGTCAGGCATATTGTGAAGAAAGGAAAGAAATGAATAGTGTAACATCTACCATAATAGATGGCATTGATAGGTTGAAATACATCTTATTTTTCAAGAAGACTGTGAACATAAAGAAATGAATAATAGAAAATTAAGCAATGGATAAGGATTGCTTAAAAAATCAATTTCAAGTAACAGTCCTTTTGCTCAGCTGAAATTGGGTCCCAAATCTATTTCTAAATCATTGATTCATACTTTTTTGTCATGGGTATGGAAGTCATTGAAGTTCATAAAATCTTCTCCTCAGATAAATGTTAATGATTATTGAACATGCACGTGAAGTTTATCAACAGTTTCTGCAGACTAACACAGCAATTAGAGTAAACAGCGTAGCCACTATTCTGACCTGAATTACATAGATGAAAAAAGGTATAAACTTGAGAATCCATTAAGTTAAAAATCTTCCCCAAGAAGTTCCAATTATGTCTAAGAAAAGAGCAAAACTGGCACCTGTGCCTATCTCAAAGAAAGCATATTTCATATATGATGACACTGACTCACTATTCATTTTAGAAGCAGGAAATAGACTTTAAAGTTAAAGAACTTAAAATATTGAAATACAATCAGAATTACATGCGAAGCTAGGTCGAAAATAAACATTTGTTCTATTGCAGCAAGTTGAAATTTTCATGATAGATGTGGTGTCTGTATTATATCCTAAAAATAATCTGAATAATACAACAGTGTGTATTAAAAGTTCTAGGTACTATATTACATGCTTTACATAAATCATATTTTAAAAACCTCATAATGTAACTATTTAATAGAAAAGTAAGAAAGATTTGGAGAAATTCAGTAACTTACACCAAGATGGTCTGCTAATAAGTAGTAGAGCAATAGTAGGGCAGTATTTCAACCCCATAAATTTTGTCTTAAAATTTCTTTGCCCCTTGTTTCCATAGCTTGGAGTTCATTTCTCTTAGTATCATCTTATATGAGCATTTGTACATAACTCGTTATCATGATTCTCTGCAAGGACTATCCTAGACATATAGTAATTAATACCAGTGAGGGAAACCTTGGAATCTATGTTTCTTTGGGTCTGGCTGACTTCAATTGATATGATTTTTTCCAAGTCTTTCCACTTCCTTATGAATGGGCTGATGTTATTCTTTTTGATGGAAGCATAGAATTCCATTGTGTATATACACCACATATTCTTGATGCATTCATCTACTGAGGGACATCTGGGTTGGTTCCATATTTTAGCTATGGTATATAATGTTTCAATGAACACGATTGTACTGGTAGCTTTAGCATGGCCTTGTTTGTGATTTTTTGGGTAGATGTCCAAAAGTGTGGTTGCTGGATCATAGGGGAGCTCTATATTTAGCCTTGTGAGGGACCTCCATACTGCTTTCCAGAGTGGTTGAACAAGATTACAATCCCACCAACAGTATAGTGGTGTTCCTTTATGGCCACAAGCATATGTTGTTATTAGTGATAATAGCCATTCTAGCTGGAGTGAGGTGGAATCTCAATGCTGTTTAATTTGCATTTCTTTTATTGCCAGAGATGTTGAGCTTTAATTCATGTGTCTATTGGCAATTATCATTTCCTCTTCAGAGAAGTCTCTCATTAAATCTTTAGCCCACTTATTATTTTTTAACCCATTTATTAATGGCAGTTATTTCTTTGAGGATTTGTTTGGAGGGGGGAGTTAATTGTTTTGGTTCTTATGATTTTGTTATTTTGAATGTACTATGTGAAACTTTATTTTCTTTTATCTTTCCTATGGTTTATCCTCTGTTGTCACTGTATTTGATTTTGGTACCCTGGATATTGTATATGCATTTAAAAGAATTAGGGAAAAGAAGGTTCCGTCAAAATGGTGAGACAAAGGATAAAGAGCGAACCGATGCAGCAGCAATACGCACAAGACAATATGTTGGAAATTAATTGTACAACTCAGGAGGAGGGGGTGACTGGAGTGAAGAGCGGGCAGAGGAAAATGAGGGAGGGGGTGACAAATATGACAAAAAATATACTCACAACCTTACATATGTAACTGTAACCCCTCTGTACATTGTTTTGACAGTAAAATTCATTTATAAAATAAAAGAATTCTTTGCCATTATACAGTATTATATTATAAGATAACAAGATTAGAATTACCAAGAAAGCGACCAGATGTTAAGAAACATTCCCACTGCAGCCTACTGTAACACCAGCACAGCTCTTACTCTATGGGTAGGTCTACCTAGCTAAATAGCCCTTGTATACAGGCTCTGCATCTAGAGATTTTATAAACCTAAAATCAGAAATGGTTAGGGGAAAGGTAACCCAATATGAGAACTGGACAAATATTACACATAGCATTGTGTTGAGTTAATTACTGCTATAATAATCTGGATCTTAAAAGTCTCCCAATTGGTTCATCCTCAGGGAGATGCTATTGAATATGGTAAAAACAAACAAACAAAAACCTTCAAAACATTGGGCCTAGTGTGAGGTTTTAACAGGCATTAAGAGCATGTTCTTGAACAGAGTAGTAGGATTCCAACCTCTTTCCTTTTACAACTTGGCCAAGAGGTGAGCCACATTGCTCTCTTACTCATACCTGATGTACTAAGTGGATCAAGGCCCAAAACAATATGGCCCATCATGCTTGGAGTAGAATCTCTGAATGGCAGGCTGAAAACCTTTCTTCTTCTTATAAAGTCATTGTTCTAGTTATTGGTGATAATTATGGAAAGCTAACCAACACAGGTAGAAGTCATCTAGAGATGAATTCATGAGTACACCTGGATGTGTATGGATTGTATGGAAATACTGCTTTATTTTATCTGAGGGACTGAGGCTACCATGGATTTTGGTATCTGCAAGAGGTCCTAGAACAAATCCTCTACTAATACCAATGCACAACTATGATTTTTCTTCTATTTTCTCCTCAGTGATGGGAGTTGGAACTAAAACCTTGTGCTTTCTAGGCAAGTGGTTTGCCACTCAGCTGTAGACCAGTTTCAGCCTGAATGACTGTAACTGTAAGTGCTAAGAATGGTGTGAGACATAAAGAAGCACTAATACATTTCCTTGGGCAACGTATGCATCTATTTTTGACCATGAGTTAGAAATTAATAAATAACCTTCTCTACGACAAACTCTTAGTGAATTAGCAGCACTAATTTAGGAATTGAATGGATTTAGGTTTTAGAGTTAGCATTCCTAAGGCTTGCTACAAAATAACTCTTGGAGGGACAGCCATCAGAGAATTGTATCTTTTAGCCAAAAGCAAAATTATCTTTCGGTAAAAGGATGGATTTGTGGTAGCTTTCTACACAACTATGAGGATGAATAGAATAGAAGTAGAATTTCTCTTGGGATTTAAAGTGCCTCTAAAAGCTATCATTTGCTACGAACTACAAGATTTTTCTTTATTGAGTGTTATGATGATACAGACATTTCACTGGATGTGGAATAAGTACATGTATGTCTTTCATCTAGGCAGATAAATCAAGTGCCCTAAAAGTAGTCTCTTTTATCTGAAAAATTATAGTGTACTTCAAAAAAAAACAGTTGAAAGAAAGAGGCTAGACTAGTGTTTTGCACATCTTAATTTCTTTCATTACCATATTCTAATAAAATTGAAACAGCACCTAAGTATGAATGTCTTTTTATATATTCTGCCAAATTTTATAAATGGTAAGTTTATTAATGTTCTTAACATTCACTAATATTCTCCTAGCAACTATTGAGAAATAGCAAGTAGACTAACACAAAAATATACTATAGTTCAGTTCATATAGTTAAGTTATGATGATAGTCTAACATGATTCCCATGTAAAAAAGAACTGGGAATCTGGAACCAGGAAGACATGTTAGTATCTCCACAGCACATGATTGAAATAAGAGAAATTTCCTTTGACCCAGCTAAATTTGCTCTCAGACCCCTGGTTTCTAGCACCTTAATCAACCTCACATATGAATCAAATTTGTCATTCAAATTTGGTTTAACATGGATTTAATTTCCAGGAGAAAACTTCTAAAACATAACTCCAAAAATAGAGTTACAGTAAGCGGAATCATTTAGCTCACTGCAAAGAACACCTAAAAATACACTTATCACTTGATGACTTATCAGTCATCTAAAATGACTGATTTTCATAATTTTTTTAGGCAGCAGCTTTTCTTTTTCATTTCATTTCCACAAGGTCAAAGGTCATATCTTCCATTTCCTTGGTGACATCTCATTGTGTTTGGTACACTGCCCTTCAGAGTTAAGTGGTCAATAAATGCTTCTTGATGGACTTCTCATCAGGCACCCATCAATATTCTGCAGTATACTTTTAGGAAATAGAAAGACCGGGAAAAAATTATATTAAATGAAGTAAACCAGACCCAAAGAAACATCAACTGTGTGGTTTCCTTCATTTGTAATAATTAGAATATGTCTAGGATATTCTCAGCAGAAGATCACAATAGTTCAATAGTTATGTTCATAAAACCATGTAAAATTATGCTTGTCAAAATGAACTCCAAGAAATGGAAACAAGATTTTTTTTAAGTTTTTATTATAAAACTGATGTACAGAGAGGTTACAGTTTCATACGTTAGGCATTGGATACATTTCTTGTACTGTTTGTTACCTTGTCCCTCATACCCCCCTCCCTCCTCCCCCTTTCCCCCCCTAAGGTGTTCAGTTCACTTAAACCAAACAGTTTTGCAAGTATTGCTTTTGTTGTTGTTTCTCTTATTTTACCCTTTGTCTCTCAATTTTGGTATTCCCTTTGAATTTCCTAATTCTAATACCAGTACACACTGGGAAACAAGATTTTTAGTATACTGTTTGCAGTTATTTCTTTTTTCCTTCTTCCTCTCTTCCTCCCTCTTTGGTTTATTCCCTGAAGTCATTGTTTTAGACATCTACACCCTTTGTCATATATAAGTTCAACTGATTATTGGAATCACAGATGTGTTAAACCAACGCAACAGTGATACTCACTAGATATTATGTTGGAAATGAACTTTACAACTTGAAAGGGGAGGGAAGTTGAAGGGCATGGGAGAAAATGATGGGGGGTAACACTGTTCAAAAAGAAATGTACTCATTACCTTACTTATGTGACTGTAACTCTTCTGTGCATCACCTTACATTTTTTTTAAAGATTTAATGAAAACTGGTCTCATTAAATAAAAAAGAACTGTACATCTGCACTAATACTCATAAAACTCAACATATGTACTTTAATGCCTTGAAAACACCTATTGATCTTTTCTGCTTTATTTTTCCCACCTATTTATTGAAGAAAATGGTAACTATGGTTTTATCAAGTGGAAACATGAAGAAGTTAATGTTCAATAACTGCCCTATAAATGCTTACTTATTTCTACCTTTCATCACGTAGAGAGCTATGGAATCTTCATTATACTTTCCAATGCTCACTTCCTTTATTTATTTTGTATGGGAGGACGGCAATGTCCATTGAAAGTTACTGTGTAAACTAATGACCAATCTACATTATGACTCATCTGTGTTCCTAACAACCTCGATGAAGCTGCAGCTCAGCACTAGCAACCTGCTTCTTTTCACTGAGGACTGTTTATTTTATTTGATGTTATAATCCAAACTCTGCCCCTAAGTTCCTCTTGTAAGTAGGAGATGAAGATCATTTCTCAGGTTCTTAATAGAGTAATACTTTCTGATACTATTATGTATTTTAGAATATACTATTATATGCATGTATATATTTTAGAATATATATAGTCAACATATAGCACATTTCCATGAATGCTTAGATTTGACTCCTTGGATTGTGTATTAAAACCTAACTCATGATTCAAGGTCAGAAAAATGTTGACTTAGAACAGGAATGAAGTTTCATGAAATACTTCAATCATGATTCTTGCTTTTAAGTAAAATACATGTTTATTTGTGAATTTTGAAGTTACCTCTCACAGAGGTAATTTAGTATATGTTTTTCAATTTTCCTTTCCCAACACCTTTTTTTCTGAATAATTACTTACTTATTGTCAAAGTGATGTACAGAGCGGTTACAGTTTCATAAGTAAGGCAGTGAGTGGATACATTTCTTGTACAATTTGTTATCTCCTCCCTCATTTCCCCCCACCCCGTCCCTCTTCCCCTCTCCCCCCATGAGTTGTTCAGTTGGCTTACACCAAATGGTTTTGTAAGTATTGCTTTTGGAGTCATTTGTCTTTTTATCCTTTGTCTCTCGAATTTGATATTCCCTTTCCCTTCCCTAGTTCTAATACATGTATATAGATTATCCAGTGTACTCAGATGAGATACAGTGATAGCCCAGTAACAACCACAGGAAAAGGATACAAGAGGATCATCAACAAAAAAAAGCTACGATTTCACATGGCATGTTAAAAGTAATTACAACTGTGATATAACGCTAGTTTCCATAACATGGAGTTCATTCACTTATCTTATGTGTTCATAAGGGCATAGCTATTGGATTCTTGTGATCCTCTGCTGTGACTTGCCTAAACCTGTACTAATTATTTCCTATGAGGGAAACCATAGAGTCCATGTTTCTTTGGGTCTGGCTCACTTCACTTAGTATAATTTTTTCCAAGTCCTTCCATTTCCTTATGAATGAGCCAGTGTCATTCTTTCTGATAGAGGCATAAAATTCCATTGTGTATATGTACCACATTTTCCTGATCCATTCGTCTACTGAGGGGCATCTGGGTTGGTTTCATATTTTAGCTATGACAAATTGTGCTGCGAAGAACATTGTTGTGCTGGTGGCTTTAGTATGTTCTTGTTTGTAATCTTTTGGGTGGATGCCCAAGACATTTAAGAAAGATTTTTTTAAGTGATATTATCTCCAGAACAAAAAAATGTTTGATAGGGATTGTTTTAAAATTTGTTACATAAATTCTTACCCTCCCATTGTATTTATATAATAATACCCATTAAAATAGTGTTTTTAAAATATTAAAAATCTGAATCATGACATAGCATTAAAAATGTGCTTGTTCTCAAGGGTACCAACTTGTTAAATGTATTACATTACATTATTTCAAGAATATCCTAACTTTTAGGGTTGAAGGAAACATGTGGCTCATCTGACTCCCTATTTTCAAGAACATAGAGACTTAGCAGGCCACAGACATCAAGCTATATAATACTGAGACATCAAACAAATACACACACAATTTTTAAATTTCATTCTATTTTATTGTCAAGGTGATATACAGCAGGGTTACAGTTGCATACATATGGCAATAGTACATTTTTTTGCAGAACACTGTTTACCTTCCCTCATTCTTCTCACCCCGCCCCCCCTGCAAGTTGTAAAGTCAATTTCCAACATAGTGTCTTGTGAGTATCACTATTGTATTAGTTTACCTTTTGGTTTTTGTCTCATCATTTTGTAATTCCCTTTCCTACATCAGATAAACATACATATGAGACACAGGGTACCAAATTTTAAAAAAAGTGAAAACAAGGGACAAACGGACAAACCAACGGGGGAAATGAAAGAAAAAAAAAAAAAACTTCACATGGCACACTAAAAACAAAAACAAAAAAAAGCATCTTTTTTTTCCATGTATTGGAGTTCATTTCAATTAGTATCATTTTTGTGGTCATATGTACATAGCTATCGAGCTGTTGACACACACAATTTTTTAAGGATTGATCCTCTCGTTACTATCTTTTGTCCCTTTCTGTTTTTAAAGTTTTGCTATTACTCTGAACTCTACCTTATATTAAAATAGGCATTTTTTTCTTTTCCTTGGAATCTTAGGGGAACATAATTTAAAATGAAAGTTCTTACCTACTTATAAAATCTCTCCACAAAAGTAGAAGACAAGCAATTTTATTAATGGACAAACATTAAGCCAGAATGTAGTACCCAATGCAGGCAATCAGCTGAAGAGAATGTAAAGGCAGCAAGAAATTCTCTCTCCCATAGATAGGCTTATATGTTCCATTAGATACAAGAGTTCTTGATGCTTATCACATCACTCAGCCTAAATTCTTCTGAACATTAAGATGACCATCTGTTTTTTAATCCACTTTCTACATGCAAAGGACAATTAAACATCTCATTTTTACAGAGGAAATATTTTTGTGTATTCTGAGAAAGATTGGTTTTTGTCCTTGCAAGAAAATTCCTCACTAGATTCTATTTTGTTTGAGCATCGCATTTCAAATAGATGAGCCTCCTTGTTCCATGAGAAAAATAAATTCTGAGTTTTAAAACTTGTTTTAATTTTTGAAAGAAACTTATTTAGCTTCAAAAATATATATGTGTATATGCATAGGTATACATGTATGTGCATAGATAGACTCAGATATATACATAGGTATATACATGTATATATTCATATATGCATGACACATATATGTACTATATGTGTATATTATATATATATAATCTGAAGGGGAAGAGGAAGAATTCATAATTACAAATTTTCTTTAAAGTAAATATTCCAAGTAAAGGCGAGTAGAATGGCATGGAGAGAATAGTCAAATTTTTTTGTCTTAGTGGAAATTCATGTATTTGTTATTGTCAGTTTTGCCTTTATCCTCCTAGAGAGAGGAGTGTCCTTTGTTAGTGCTAGGTAAAGCTGTGATCCAGATTGTCAACGTGGCCTGTGTTACCATTAATGAGAATTCTCCTCTTTATTGCTTCCTGTTCCACAACAGGTAGAGACGAAGGAAGAAATGAGGGGTTTTCCTATGTCTCCAGTGATTTTCTCACTACCTCTGAAGGGGAGAAAGCTTCTTATCCACTGTGATCGGATAGCATAGAACCTCTACTTGGTTTCTAAGGTCACTAAGACCTTATTTCTGACTAGATGAGGATGCAAATCTGTTGCTTTAATGCAGCTTTAATGACCGTGTTGAGATGCTTAGTTATAAATTCTCAAAATGAAAAGTTTCATTTTTTCCATTCAACCTTTATCATGGTAAGGAAAGGAGGGAGAAGCCACAGTGTTCTCTTTGGTGTTTGGCTGGAGTAGAATGGTTATTGTCTAAAAGTTTCCTGTCTTGGACAGACTGTCTCTTTCTTGGTCCTCTGTCTAGGAATGACAGATGCTTACTTGGTAGGGATCCAAGGCACTTGCTGGGCTTTTGCTCTCTACTATTAGTATTCATAAATTATCAGCTTCTGTAGGTCCATGTATAGGAGACATGAGCCAAAAAGAAAACCCTTGGAGCTCCTCACTACATGTAATTACCTAGCCAACCATCCTGTCCTTCACTTTTAGAGTCTTTGTGTGTTTGCTTCAGACTAAGTAGTGTTTCCTCAAGAGAAAGAAGGAAAAGTACATCCATTCCATCTTTACGGTAACATAAGCCCCTCTGCATAATTTGAAAATAACAATGTGGAAGCCACTGTTATCATGAGAACCCAAAAGACTGTTACTAACACCCAGAAATCCCAAACTCCTTACTTTTTTAGCCAATCAAGTATAGTGTCCAAAAAGACAGGAGCTGTGAATTTTATCCCCTGGTAGGCAAATTTTAGTCCTTTGATACTGAGGAGAAAACAAAACATTTTCTTGTCTAGGGAGCCAGGTGTTGTGTATCTGAGACTATGTGGATGACCATGTTGATACCCAAAGGCTTTCTCTTCCTCAGTGTGAATGAAACACTTGCATGGAAAACACTTGAAATAAAATATTATTGGTTCAATATTCACTACACAGATATTGCTTGACTAAAGTAGTATATTCTCTCTACAACTTCAAGGAAAAATTTTAAAGGATTTCATTTTAGGAATAGTGGATGATGACATTCATAATATTCAAGACACATATGTGAAAATAGAATGAGGCAACCTGAGGGGATGAGTAGGGTTGGGATAGATGTTGTTAGCATGAGAATGATGCAAAGAGTGACATTGTCCTCATAAATTGATATGTTAAATTGAAAAGCCTTTGTATAACTATTTAACAACAATGAAAAATGATTCAAAAACTACAGATAGATAACTATAGACATACAGATAAATAGACTGATGGATTATACATAAGAAAGAGAGAGTGTATGGTTAATGGCAGTCAGGATGATTTTTACTTCTGACTAAAAGAATAACTTTGTCCTTAATGAGAACAGTAAGTAAAAATAATTATTCATGCATGCTTGCCATCTCGTTAAGCATTGATATAAAAAATTTTTCCAATAAAACTCAAGTGGATTTTTTTTGCAAGGTTGGGTTTTAGGAGGTTTGTTATTTCTACTGTGCTGTGGAATTTGATTATTCAATCAACCTCCTTAGGTCTAGAAAAAATTCTTAGGCTCATTAATTTAAGAATTCTTCTTTATTAAGTACATTATCATAAAAAAGAAAAGAACTAAAGGTGGCCATTACTGCTTTTCTTTTACTTTTATTCATTTTAAATAATTCATCTTGTAATCATTTACCATGTTAAAACCATTTCTAGCCACACTTATTCTAAAAACTTGAAAAATAAAGATTAATATTCCAACCCAAACAGTTACTGGTCTTAAAATATCAATAAATGTTTTTCAGCATAAAAAATGTTTTTATCAGAAGAAATGTACATTTCAACGTGTAATAACTCTACAGAGTTTGCAGTACAACTTTTCTTAGGATTAAGCCACAGGAACCAAAATAAGTTTGGAAACATAAACCTATTTCTATGCATGCAAGTATATAAAATATAAATATGCATATTGAATATTATATGATGAGAAAAAGATGCCCAAGGTAAAATAATACTTTCTTTTTATTCCCTATCAGTGATATAGATCAATATATGAATACACATATCTCTGTGCATTCATGTATGTAGATTAGGAAGAGGCTATTCTCAAATGACATGGCCTGTAATAACTCTAGAAAGCTCATGTTCCATCACAAAGACACAATAATAATAAATACTATTTTCGTAGATGAGTTAGATTAATAAAAACTCTCTCCAAGCTCAGGATTCCAGAAGTTGATTGAGAACTGATTTCCAATTCTAATTTGTTTATAGACATTATTTTTTCAATATTAGCATGGTTAATAAGAAAGCTAACTTAAGATGCGCTGCTTGTTGAATCAACACAGAACTTGTAACAAGCATTAAATGACTGCAGATCTGGCGCATACCTCACTGTTCTACTATTATAAAGACCATTTCCCTTTTCTTCTTAATCCAGTCAGACTCATGGGTGGACGCTAAAATTGACTGACTTAAGATTTTGCCCTCTTGGTTTTTAAATCTCTTTTTTTACAAATAGCAAACTTTAGTGCACATAGTCGGGGTGGGGGGTGGTCATTGAGACATTTCCATAAAAGAAAAAAAAAATAGGGGCTGGGGATATAGCCTAGTGGCAAGAGTGCCTGCCTCGGATACACGAGGCCCTAGGTTCGATTCCCCAGCACCACATATACAAAAAATGGCCAGAAGCGGCGCTGTGGCTCAAGTGGCAGAGTGCTAGCCTTGAGCGGGAAGAAGCCAGGGACAGTGCTCAGGCCCTGAGTCCAAGGCCCAGGACTGGCCAAAAAAAAAAAGAAAAAAAAAGAAAACTCAGTTAAATTCACCCAAATTAATCTCTCTTGATCCCCATTTCCTGCATTCCCCCTTTTAGAGCAATTTTAACTGATTTCAGTATCCCATGTTTATAATACACAAAATACATCAATCAATTTCACTTCACTCAATTCCCTGATTCCTGCCCCTTACACAATCTTACTTTCCTTTCATTAATTTGTATGGCTTTGTTTTATATTTGGAATAAACAATGCCAAGGGAATTCCTCATGATATTTCACGTGCAACTATCGTATTTAGATCAGAATAACGCCCACTCTACTCACTCCTTCCCCATCCCCCACTCTGTTATTTAATAGCTGTCAGAGTTTCCTTCATATTAGTGTTTGTGGACTGTCCCTCTGTTCCCATTCATTTCTTTAACAGCAGTGTCATTATGCCAGATATAGCTTATGCCCAAATAATTTGACTTAAGACTGTAATGATATTTATATAAAATTAAAAGTATTTTTGAACGGGAATTTCACAACATATTCAGCTGCCCAAACTCACCTTACTCGAGTTTGCTCAATACATTATCTATTACTTACTAAAAATGATAGGATAGAAGATATTGGCTTTAGGATTATATGTATGTATATATACATATATATATAATCTATATCAACGGTGATATGACAAGCATATTTATATGCTTTTTAAGTGCTATAAGCATTTTATAAGTGTTATAAGCCTTTTAAGTGCTATACTGTGTGTGTGTGTGTGTGTGTGTGTGTGTGTGTGTGTGTTTACATGGTTCTGGATTTGAAAGCAGTACCACTTGAACCATGTCCCCAATCTTTTATACTTCAGTTATTTTTACATAACGTCTCACACATTTGTTCAGGCTATCCATGAATCATGATTCTCTCATCTCTGCCTCTTAGGTACTTAAAGTTACAGATATATTCCACCATAACTATCTTACATATTGAGATAATGTCTGAGTTACTTTTTTCAGGGGGTGGCCTTGTAATGTGAACCTCCTGTCTCTAATTTCTGTGTAGCTGGGATTATAATTGTGTGCCACTGTGCCTGGCCATGTATTTCTTATGAGAAGTACATTTTCTTAATTTCTTCTCTCATTCTTTTTTTATTGTTTTTTTTTTTTGTGGGGGGTGTCTGGTCCTAAGGCTTGAACTCAGGGCTTGGGCACTGTCCTTGATCTTCTTTTGCTCCACTTCCAGATTTTTTTTTTTAGTTTACTGGAGATAAGTGTCTCACTTGAACCATAATCTTCATATCTCAGCCTCCTGATTAGGTAGGATTAAAGGTGTGAGCCACTGGCACTAGCAATTTCTTCTCTTAATTGTGGAATTATAGAAGACTATAATGGATTGAATAACCCCAGAATATTCCAATATGAATATATGACTAGTTATTGATATTCACAGCAACAAGTTTTACATGGCTTTTTAATCCACATACATGATCATATATGTGAAATCTAAAAGAGATGAATTGATAGAGAAGAAATGGTAGTTTCTAGGGGATGAACTTCCAGAGACCAAAAGGTTCTAGAGACCAAAGAATTCTAAGGTTTAATTTACCAGGTATATAATTAACTGTAGTGACTATAGTTAATAATGTGTATAGAATCATAATGTTATCTATTCTAATAAAAATAACTTATGCTAGCCAATTTACTGTAAGGAATATATGGGGAAATCTGAAAATGCCTTTTAGCATTTAAAATATGATTACATACATAAAGCAGTTGCTATATACAGTAAAAATAATTCCATAGTCATTCATTAATATTAGCTTGAATTTGAGAATATAAGAATGATGTGTATCAAAACTGATTTTTACTTGAATTTAAAAATTATTAATGTATTATTATTGGAAACTCAACTAATTTTGAGTGATAGAACAAGAAATACATAATTTAATATTTTTAGAACTCATCATACATATTATCAAAGAAATGGAAATAGAACAAAAAGCATGAAACTTTTTCCTCTTAGCACATACAATAGTTATGACATTATTTTGTTCTTATTTTATTATGACTTTAAAAAGATGTTCAAGAGTTTGTACACCTTCTAAATCATTGAATATGAAGCAAATATTTTATGTTGTAATAATACATATTAACTTTTCCAATTTAAAAGCATTTAAATTTAAACGTTAATTTTTAATAAGACACTCTAACATGCCATTTATAAGGAAATCAACTTAAATAAGAAACAAGTAATAGCAAGTGTCTGAAAAAGCACAAGAAATGAAAAAGGAAGAAGCAAAGGAACGAAGGGGGAGGAATACACCAGGAGGGGCAGAATTAATTTTAGACATAGAAAATAAGATACAGCTGGGATCTGATGGCTCACGCCTGTATTCCTAGCTACTCAGGAAGCTGAGATCTGAGGATGGTGGTTCAAAGCCAGCCCAGGCAGAAAAGCTTTTGAGACTCTTATCTCTAATTAACCACCGGAAGACCAGAAGTGGTGCTGTGACTCAAGTGGTACAGTGCTAGCCTTGAAGCTGAAAAGCCCACAGAGAGTGCACAGGCTCATAGTTCAAGCCCCACCACCGACACTGCTCGCCCCCCAAAAAAAGAAGAAGAAGAAAAACAAAGAAAATAAGATGCACAGTAAGCACAAAAAAGTGCATATAAACAAAGGACATATCACTAATAGAACTTATTTCTTTATAACATGTGTCCCACAAGTCATCATATAACATATCTTCCACATCTTTAGACTGAATTCTCAAACTACCTGAATATTCCAATATTATTTTACTGCCACACTTACATACTATATTTTCTGAACTTTTGTTTTATCTCTGAATTTCACCACATTGCTTACGAGTAGAGATTATATCTTTTCTGGGTGAAACATTTTGAAACCCAACATTTTCTCCTGAGTAATTAGTTACTTACCCCAAAAGAAGAGACGTGTGTGTGTATGTGTGTGTGTGTGTGTGTGTGTGTGTGTGTGTCAAAAGCATGATATTGTTGTGTGAAAAGGGTATCAAGCTTAATCTTTGTATTTCCACAGGGCAAAACTAGGATCAAAGGATGAGAGCTTTGTAGAATGTTGACTGTTTTTTTTTAAATGAGCTCCTTATCCTTAGGGTTTTAAAAGATTGAAGTAAGTCTTCTTGACAATTTAATAAAATACAATCATTTTTCTGTAGTAACTTGGTACTTGCCTCAGGTATTTAATATCAAGACACTTTTGTTTTTTCCTGTGCCGGTGCTAGGGCTTGAACTCAGGACTTTGTGCACTCACTTAAGCCCATGTTCTACCATCTGAGCCAAATCTCCACATCTAGCTTCTCAATGGTTAAGTGGAGGTTAAGAGCCAAATTTATCTGACCAATGTGAATTCAAACCACAATTCTCTGATCTCAAGCTGTTAATTCTCAGATCTTAGGATTAAAGGAATGTGCAACTGGTGATATAAAGCTAATATGCTTCTCCATAAATTCGAATTAGGTAAAACCATTAAAATTAACTTTATATAGTAACTTGTATCTCTGTTTGTATTTATTTACCTGAAATAATGAAGCTTTAGTTCCTTGAGATAATGCCTAACTACCTCATTTCCCATGAGTGTTGTAGAATTTTGCTAAATCATGGAAAGAGAAAGATTGCTTTGCAGGAATTCTGTGGATGTTATTTGTCTTTTACTGGCATCTCTTCTGAACTCTCCTTTAAATATAAGCCAGATGTGAACATCCTGTTTGCACCAGAATTCCCAAATGGATTTTAACTGAAGCAAAAGCCCTCTGGTAAAAGATCTGTTTGCAACTCCATTACATAGCATGTGCTTGTTAACTAGAAGAATCTGAAGTAGTCTTTTAGGAGTCATTTTAAGCTTTTTTTAAAAAAATGCTTACTTTCAAATATTACTTGAGTGTGAAGTTTAAATATTTAAAGTCTAACAACAAAAAAATGGAACACTGCTTTGTTGTCAACAATACAAACCAATCAAATAGAAGAGCTGAAGAGAATATTAGAGACTGCAATTCCATTTTAGAGGAAGGTAACTAAATATGCAGTGTACCATTCCCACTTTTAAGTGTGACATAAATTATAGTTGGGCCAGATGGAAGAACAAAAACCTAGAGATAAATAGCAAAGAGAACTCTTTATCGGAGCACCTGTTATATCTCCCCTAAACGGTAGGGGGCCATTGCCCAGAGTACTAATTAAGGGGAATGAAAACATAATGATGTTTAAAAATAATTTGAAAACCTCTGGGCATGTCTAGATTTTAGTTCATGTTCTGCTAACTCCCATGGAATTTGCATTGCATTATCAGAGCTTCAAATTAGAAGGTTGATGCCATATATGGATAATGCTTGCTATTATATCAATATATCAATTATATACCCAGCATTATATTTAGCTTCTTTTTCATGTCATCTTCACAAAATCCAAATGGATCAGAGATTGATTTTTGCAGACAAATATTGATACTAGGTGCTCAAGTACAACAGGCAACTCCATAGACCTGAAAAGTAATTGTGAAAAACTTTAGTTCTAGAGACATTGGATTAGTACTTACCAGAATTAAGTGTACTTTATCTGTTTCTGATGAAAAGTGGTTTTGCCATTTAATTATAAAGTTTCCTTCAAAAAACACCTATGTTCTGAAGGCTGGCTCAATAGGCAGGTGGCACTATTGATGGATGATTAGATTTGAGCGTGCTGACTTCATCAATGGATTACTCTATTATTAGTTCAAAGGTGAATTGACTACTAGCAGATGGGACCTATGGTGGAAGTAGGTAAGTAGGACCTGACTGGGAAAATGATGTCTTCTCCCTGGCCCCTTCTGTTTCCTCTCTGTGTCTGTGTCTCTCTGAATGTATTTCTCTCTGTGTGTTTCTTTGTGTCTTCCTCCCCCTTCCACCCACCCTCCTCCACACTTCTGCTATGATCCCCTACTTTACCTGAGGCCCAGAATCAAGAGTCAAGCTGCCATGGATTGAACCTTTTAAAATCATAAATAACATAAATCTTTTCTCTCTTTAGTTGCTTTGCCCCACTATTTTGTCATAGCAACAAAATTTGCCTGACATACAAAGATGAGATAATGATGCCACTCTTAGGCAATTTTTCATTCTTTCAAATCTAGATGTGTATTTGGTCTAACCTCTGCTACTTTCCTCCCTTTAGGAGACTTTTCATTTGGTCAGTTAAAAAGCATGAATGTCAGCTTCTACAAAAACATTTGGAACATTTTAAATCTAGGTTTGGTGATTCTAGTACACTGTCCTGGGCCATCGCTCCTATGGTTCCTTCACATAGGGCCTGTTCATTTAACTAGTCTTCATGAGAGAAGGAAGTGTATTAGTTAAAATTGTGTCCCAGAGTTAGGAAAATTTAGTGACATTACTGAACTTTAGAAAAGCATCCTGAAAACATTGAACTAGTAAATAGTCTTTTTATCTCTGTCGGTTCCTTCCTCACTTTTTCCTTTTGCTCAATTCATTTCTGACATCAGAGATCAGGTAACGCCTTTTCCCTTTCTAAAATGTTCATGTCACTTGTAACATATTGAGAATATTTTTAAAGAACAGCTATGATTGTTCTCAACTCAAAAAAGCAGAGACCTTTTCAATCCACCCTTTAGTTCACCATCTTTTTAGAAGGTAACCTTACTTGCACACCTAAGATATTTCACTGCCACAAACTCATGGTTTCATAGCTACATATTCTAAGAAGTCAATCAGGATCTAGCAGTTTTAAAAATTGTTTAATGCAGGAAAATAATCAAACTGGATAAACAGAACCATGAAGTGAATGATTTGTCTTAAATTAAGAACCTTGACTAGAGAAGAAATTTCTACAGCATGCATAATATGTCATGTCTTAATATCTAGAGTTTTATTCAGTTCTCTCGCCTGTTTTGTTTTCCTTTCTTATGTTCTGCTACCCCCAACCCATCAATTATCACCACCATTTTCTTTTCGTTCTTTCTCCAGAATGACTTCTATTTCTCTTCATGCTTGCCAATCCAAAAGTAAGGGGAAAAGCTGTAATTCTTATTTGTATGACTCTGCCTAATAAGGAAAACAAACACACCAAGTAGAATGAATATAGCAAGATTATATTGTGTAAAGTCGGCCATAGAGTGGGAAGATGTGTTTAAGTTTTGAAAGGGAAATGAGAAGACAAAGCATCTAGAAATGGTAGCTGGGCCTTGAAGAGCCAAGGGTAAGATGTTCTCTAATTCAAATGGAGCTCTGCATTCTAGATTCAGAGAAGGAAATCCAAACAACCTCTTCCAAAATATCCACATTCTTTATTTCACTTTGGAGTTTAAAATAATTCTTTTGGATCTGTTTTTAGAGATCTTCTATTAGATATATTCAGAACGTCTTCAAATAGGCTGATCCAATGACCTTGGTTAGATTGTGAAAATACACCATCTAAAATGTATTAATAGATTCACACTTTTGAGAAAAACTTTGAGTCTTACGTAGGCACAGCATGAAATTGTTTCTGAAGATTCATTAATCACCCATCTCAAGAGTGACACTCAGATTTCCATATTGTACAGATGACTGATTTGGTTGATCATCCATTGTGAACTTGAAAAATTTGCAAAATTCGAAATGACCATTTGTTCCATCTTTATGCAATCAACTTTCCTTTCTAACACAAGTACTATTTCTTCAGGTTCAATGTTCATCTCATTATTTCTATCTTTGGTTTTCATATTACTAATGAAACTGAATAAATTTATATACCTGTAGTCAACTTTATAAATATGTAAAATTTTCTCATTGGTTATTTATATATTTTTTCTATATTTCTATGAAAATATTATTGTCAAAGTATAGCTCAAGAGTAGTAATGCCATTTTCCTAGAATGTGAGATGTCCTGACTTCAATCATTGAGTTTCATTTCAAAGCTAAAAAAGGACACTCTTCTTATTGTTTATTAGTACAAATGTCTTGTGAATAAAGGCTACTTATTTATTGCTCATCATATAGATTTAAAATGTTTTCTCTGGTTTGATTAATTTCATATTTTTCTTATTATGCTTTATTTTTTAAATAGTTTCCATTTTCATCACATTTAAAACATTGTCTTTTTCTTCATACTGCCTTAGTATTCAGTTTTGAAGGAAAAAAATGGCTATCCTCAGAAACTCGATAACAACTTCACTAAATTAATAAAACATTTTAAATTCTTTTATTGCCATTTTATTGTTTTTTTTTTTTTTTTTTTTTTTTTTTTTTTTTTTTTTTTTTTTTTTTTGGCCAGTCCTGGGCCTTGGACTCAGGGCCTGAGCACTGTCCCTGGCTTCTTCCCGCTCAAGGCTAGCACTCTGCCACTTGAGCCACAGCGCCACTTCTGGCCGTTTTCTGTATATGTGGTGCTGGGGAATCGAACCTAGGGCCTCGTGTATCCAAGGCAGGCACTCTTGCCGCTAGGCTATATCCCCAGCCCTTATTGTTTAATATATAAGTAATTTAAAGAAATTTAGCCTCTGTAATATGTTTTAGGTATTTGGTCTAATGACCTATACATATAAAACAAAACTGTGATTTTAAAAAAAAGTCTTCAATGATGAAATTCTATCTTTCAAAAACAGCATTTGTTAACATAGGTATATTTTTTGTAGATATCTTGTATTCAATTTATCATTTATTATTGCTTCTACCTGAACTCTGGTTACATAAAAATAATCCTGTCTCTTTGTTTCTTGAGGATCTGATATTAATACCATTTCTATCTTGTTTTTACCACCTCAGTATGGATGACTTCCACATCTATACCTTGACTTAGCTGATATAAATAGTTGTAAACTTCTCTATTAAATATTATTATATTCTAAGCTTAACTAATCTAGCATCAAATTGTTTTCTAACTTCTAAGAATAATTTATACATTTGATTTCCCATTTGGATAAATGGTATTACATTTTATAATCAATTTATAAATGTTAGAGTTATTTTTGTCTTTTCTCTTTCATGGAAGTGAAATTCTGGAGCACTTCATTTATATGCATTGTATTGACAGCTGTTAACTCTTTAAACTTCATGAGGTTTTCATATCTATCCCTTTGTCAACATGTGCATAACTACTACCCAGTTTGTGGGTTTCTTACTCCTTGTCTGGATTATTTTATTATCCTTTCCACAGTCTTCTATATCTACTAGCCTAGAAAAGATTTTGTTATTCTGCAACAAAGCATGATTCTATGCTAGGTTTCAATGTGTCTCCTCCAACATTAGGATGTTTAAACATAATGACATATGTGCAGGTACTAAGATGTGGTACGCTTATGAACATGAGGATCCTCCTCTTGTGAAGGGAATTGAGTCCTGAAAAAAGGCTTTGCTAAGTGTTGAGCATTTTTTCACCTCTTTATCTGCCATGTGATGCCAATGTGTTCCTCTCATTTGAAGGATGCACCATTTTGGAAGCAGAGTGTAATTCTTACGTGACAGCTAAATCTGTGGTAGCTCAATCTGGACTTCCCAGAATCCAGAACTGTGGGTAAATAAATTTCTGTTCTTTATTAATTATCCAGTCTCAGATATGTTCTTACAGTACTGCAAACAAACACATTCCATCTCTCCCCCACTTAAGCTCATTTGGTTGTATCCCATGTCTGCTTTAAGTTGCCTTAAGTGAGCCCAAGTTGTTCTATTTAAAATATTAAGACCATCTTGCTACGTATTCTCCTCCAGGTTTTGATACTATCCTTTTCAGAGCATTATACTATGCTGCATGCAACTCTTATTATTCTCTACAAATATTAGATAACTCCATTACTCTTTTCAACTTGGCTATTGTCTAGCTACTCCCAGAGTGCTACCTTGTTTACCTCTGCCTTATAAGTACTGTTTTCTGTTTGTGTATGTATTATCTATAAATATCTTAATTTTGAAAATAGACAGCTTACCTAGAATCCAAGTTTTTTGTGTGTTTGACCTATTCCATTTCTAGACTTGACTTTTTTTCAGCTGCTTAACTGCAGAGATTGAGTTCATTCATCTCTCATTTTATTCACTGTTTTCTGCACATTTGAGTCAGCTAAATATTTATTAAATGAAATTAAATAGGATCAATTATCATAGGAATTGCCTGCAGTTCAGACTAAAAAACAAATGCCTTATTTTGATTGGATCCAAAGGTGATTTGTTTTAAGTAAAACACAAAGTAATGCTGCTTTTCTTCCTTTTGTCCTTACCTTGCTCATATTTTAATTTAGGGTGAGCAGCTGAGAGCCTCTGATTAAAAAATCCTGCATGCCAATGATTTTTTTTCATTTTTAAGGTTAAAACAAGATATTTATTAGAAATGCATCAGTGCACCTAGATATTTGGTTCAAAAGGTATGACTTATGACTTAAACTGGAATTTTCTGGGAACAATGTCATATAATACCTGAAAACATCATTTATTTTCATACACTATTTAAATTACACTTACATATTGCTACAACAATATTTAAAAAGTCATATTCAGGGCTTCCTTATACTTGCCACAATTTTTATCCTGGTAGAATTGAATTCAAAATTATTGGATGGGAAATATTTCTTCCACAGAAATGTTGCCCTTGAATAATTAATCAAATGAGGAAATCAAAATGAGGAAAAATGTTCTGTGAATTTCATTTTAATTCTTAAAGTGAATAGGCTCATGCTCCTGCATTTTTCCTTTTTGAATACAATTCATAGCATACTTTGAAATTAAACCTAAATATATTCTTAATTTCTTAAATTATTATCTTTAAGTAGTTATACAAAGGAGTTACCATTTAACGATATTGTATTTATGAATACAATATATCTTGATCAATGTCACTCCTTTCAAAATTGTGAGCCATCCCTCCCCTACTTAGCCCTTCTCTCACTCTTCTTAATTTGGTAGGATATATGTTGCATTCTTGTGTGCATATTTCCCCTCTTCTTTTCATTTGTTTACCCCTTTCCTGTGACCCACCTTACCCCTTTGGATTGCACTCCTCTGGCATTTTATTTTGTTGAACTCTGATTTTGCTTTTCCAAGGAATTACAGTTTGAGTTCACCTTTGCATCTACCAGATTTCAGTTAGTACATTTGCATACACTTGTGTACCATACAACATATTTACATACAGTTTTATAGCTAAATGTAGCTTACACATATAAAAGAAAACATATCCTTTGTCTGTCTTGACATTGTTAAAAGATTATATAAACAAAATGTTCTGATGGATGCTTAGAGGGCTATTTTACTAAAATAAATTTAGACTGGAATATCCAGAAAAGGAAGTGGCAGCTAAAATATTTACCTACTCTGAAGTAAATACAAACATGAATTTAGTCTATTCAATAGGAAAAGAGCAAACATACACTGTAAAATAGTAGATAACTGAAAATATTGATTAATGTGAAATAAAATTGAGGTGATAGAGCACTTCTTTATTCTATAGAAACTTTAAGTATAACTTCATCTTTACATATCTTCCACATCTGCCTATCTTCCTCATTAGTAAAGTTGTAGAAATAAGACTTACTGAAGAATTCCAGATCCTAATTCCATCTTCTATCTAGAAATAGGTAAGTTAACATTGTCTGTATTTTCAAATTCAGACTAATAATTGCAAATTTGAAATATCCCTTTAATTAGAAGTAAGTTTTAAATGGTCTGTGTGTTTCTCATATGACTCTGAACCACCCACCGGCCCTCCTTTTTGAGTGTAATTCTGACCCTGACACTTCCCCACACTTCCAGCTAAGTAAATGGATTTGGATTAAAAATTTATGTTTGTTGGTTTTTCTCTTGGAGGTGAGAGTGTTCTTTCTTTGTCTTGTTTTCAAAGCAGAATAGGTCTGCAAGTGACATCTTCATCCCAATTTTCCTGGAAACCAATTGAAAGTGGTTATGAAATATCTGTGATTCTAGGATGTAGGTTCCTTTGGGATGAAATAATGAAGACCAACCTCCATAAAAAGTAAACATAAAACAAATGAGTATGTTAACATTAAAAATCCTTTATCTAATTGGTCTGAGGAATGTGAAAAGCTCAACTCTGTTTAAACCATATGTAAGGCCTCTAGTCTAAAATATTTCAGAATAAATCCAAATACACACACACACACACACACATACGTGTGCACATGTGCACCACACACACATCTGCACCATTTTATTCATTTGTTTGAACCTATTTTATAAGTGTCTGCTTTGTAAGTCTTTAGCCCACTTGATGAGGGGGTTATTGGTTCTTTGCGGTTTTGTTTGGGAGGAAGGTAATTTTTTTAGTTCTGCATATATTTTAGATACGAGGCCTTTGTCCGTTGAATGGCCAGTAAAGATCTTCTCCCAGTCTGTGGGCTTTCTGTTTATCTTGCGAGCTATGTCCTTTGCTATCTTTCTTCCAAACTACTGTTTTAGCTCCTTTATCAAATATTAAGTAGGCGTAGTTCTGTGGGTTCATTTCTGGGTCTTCAATTCTGTTCCATTGGTTTTCAGGCCTGTTCTGGTGCCATTACCAAGCTGTTTTTATTACTATAGCTTTATAATACAGCTTGAAATTGGGTATTGTAATTCCTCCAGCACTGTTCTTTCTGCTTAGGATTGTTTTTGCTATTCTAGGTCTTTTATTGTTCCATATGAATTTCTGGATTGCTTCCTCTATTTCATTAAAGAATGGTGTTGGGATATTAATGGGTATTGCATTGAATTTGTATATAGCCTTTGGCAATATTGCCATTTTGATTATATTAATCCTCCCAATCCAGGAGCATGGGAGGTTTTTCCATTTCCTTAGTTCTGACTTAATTTTGTTTTTCAAGCTTTTAAAGTTCTCATCAAATAGGTCTTTCACTTCTTTGGTTAAGGTTATTCCTAGGTATTTCATGTTTTCTGGGGCTATTGCAAAAGGAGTTGCTTTCCTGGTTTCAGCCTCGGTCTTTGGGTCGTTAGCATAGAGAAAGGCCATTGATTTTTGAGGGTTTATTTTATATCCTGCAACTTTGCCAAAGTTTTGGATCAGCTCTAGTAGCTTGGGTGTAGAGTCTATGGGGTTCTTTAGGTATAGGATCATGTCATCCGCGAAGAGAGAAAGTTTAATTTCATCTTTTCCTGTTTGGATCCCGTTTATATTTTCTTCTTGCCTAATTGTTCTGGCTAGGAATTCTAATACTATGTTGAAGAGCAGGGGAGAGAGTGGACATCCCTGCCTTGTTCCTGATTTTAAAGGGAATGGCTTTAGTTTTTCATCATTTAGAGTTATGCTTGCTGTTGGTTTGTCATAAACTGCCTTAATTATATTCAGGAATGTTCCCTGGAATCCCAGTTTTTCCAGGGCTTATAGCATAAATGGGTGCTGGATTTTATTGAACGCTTTTTCCGCACCAGAGATAATACCATATGGTTCTTTACCTTGCTCAAGTTGATGTGGGGGATTACATTAATTGACTTGCGTGTATTAAACCAACTTTGTATCCCTGGGATGAATCCAGTTTGATCGTGGTGTATGATTTTTTTTTTTTGATGACCTGTTGAAGTCGATTGAAAGAGACTTCTCTGATGAGGAAATGAGAATGGCCAAGAGTCATATGAAAAAGTGCTCTACATCACTGGCCATAAAAGAAATGCAAATCAAAACAACATTGAAATTCCATCTCACCCCAGTAAGAATGTCATATATCAAGAAAACTAACAATAACAATTGTTGGAGGGGATAACTGGCTCAGCCACTCTGGCAAGCAGTATGGAGATTCCTCAGAAGGCTAAATATAAAACTCCCTTATGACCCAGCAACCCCACTTTTGGGTATCTATCCAAAAAACCACAAACAAAATCACAGTAAAGCCACCAGCACAACAATGTTCATCACAGCACAATTTGTCATAGCGACAATCTGGAACCAACCCAGATGCCCCTCAGTAGACGAATACACAATGGAATTTTATGCCTCTATCAGAAAGATTGACATTGCCCCATTTGTAAGGAAATGGAAGGACTTGGAAAAAATTATACTAAGTGAAGTGAGCCAGACCCAAAGAAGCATGGACTCTATGGTCTCCCTTATTGGGAATAATTAGCACAGGTTTAGGCAAGTCACAGCAGTGGATCACAAGAGCCCAATAGCTATACCCTTATGATCACATAAGATGATGCTAAGTGAAATGAACTCCATGTTATGGAAACGATTGTTATATCACAGTTGTAACTTCTTTCAACATCCCATGTGTATCTGCAGCTTCTACTATTGATGATGTTCTTGTATCACCTTCCTGTGGTTGTACCTACACTATCTCTGTAATCTTATCTGAGTATTTTGGAAACAGTCTATACTGGTATTAGAACTAGGAAATTGAAAGGGAATACTGAAATCAAGAGACACAGAGTAAAAAAAGAGAAACAACTACAAAAGCAATACTTGCAAAACTGTTTGGTGTAAGTGAACTGAACACCTCATGGGGGAAAGGGAAAGGGGGAGGAGGGAGGCGGGAATGAGAGACGAGGTAACAAACAGTACAAGAAATGTATCCAATGCCTAACGTATGAAACTGTAACCTCTCTGTACATCAGTTTGATAATACAAATTTGAAAAAAAAAGTGTCAGCTATGTGATACTGGTACTCTAGGGGCCGCTTTTCTCATGGAAATTACTTATATGTGACAACAGAAAAACACCATGATTTTAATTGTTGACTTTGTTCTAAAAGCCTGTATTAATCACATTAAAGGATTCACAGTCAAGTAAATGGGGTTATATGATGTGTCAAGCACAGATCAAACATTTTCTATCCTATGTGATTACTTACAACATTTAATAGTTAATCTGCATTGTGAATATCTAAGAGGGAAATATGTGGCATTTCATAATCCAATTAGTCCATGAAAATCTCTTTGCAACTGTTCATAATGGTATCAGTATTCTATAAAATGCACCCTGTTACAATGCCAATCTATAACATGTAAAATTAACTTTGAATGGTATCAATATATGAACTAACCAGAAAAAAACATATATCTAGGCTTATTTTGCTGGTTACTTTATGAAAAAAGTTAAGCTCATTTGCCAAACCTCAGCCTTAATATAATCTTGACAAAAGTTCCATGTGATAGGCATACTGAAGGAAAATTATAATTTAAGAGATATGTATTCACATTGTCTCCAAGAAGAGAAATAAATATATTGACAATTTGACAGCACTAATATGAAATTTTCCTTGGCACTATTCTTACTATGTATGAAACCTTTAAAAAGAATATCTAAAATGGGGAATAAGGCAAGCATATCTATCACATTTAAATATGACTGTGACTGGAAAAAAGAGCCTGTGTCAAATACCCATTGTTACATAGGCTAAAGAACAAGGGAATCTGGAGAGTAACTGGTGCTTCTAAATAACGATTCTTGAAAATAAGGTTAATTTTTGTTTTTAATTCATTTTTCTTTACCTAGACCTACAAGATTACATGGAATGTAAAGGAATCCATAAATATTTGTAAACTCCTTCAGTGAAATTATTTGAGTGTGGAATTATTTGGAGTTATTTGAGAATAGTTAATGGGAGTATTGACATAGTTCAGTGTAGGATCTACTTCACTTTACAAATACATACTTAAGATTAAATACTTCATTTGTCTTTGATAGACTATATTCATGCTTACATAACCAAAGACACTGAATTAGAAATTTGAGGTTAAAATCCTAAGTTCACATAGGAACTGTATATCCCATATCAAAGCTAAAATATGGCCCTAACTTCAGAATTAGATCTGCATAGTCAGAAGTCAACCATTATTTCTAGCTATTTCCACATGTGGCTTCATGTTTACTCTATATTTCAGGCCATTTTTAAAATGTACTTCCTTCTCTTCCCAAAATATTTCCTTAGAATAAATAATTTAATTTTTACCTCAATTTTCATAATAAGGATTAAATCTACTTTTCCACCTGGAATCTTTATGTCTACAAACAAACATTATTAAATAATGTACCCTACTTTGTATAAACATGCATTCTAACTAGTTAATCTTAGAAATTAAAAACATACTCTTTCACATAGTCATGAATTTTCAGAATTGAAAATATGAGGGATCTTTTGGATCAGAACATATAACTTACCTTACGGTGGTGGTGGTGAGGAGTGTGTGTGTTTGTGTGTGTGTGTGTGTACACAGTGAGTTAATCTTGGGATTTGAATTCAGGGCCTGGGTGCCATGTTTGAGGTTTTTTCCTCAAGACTATCACTCTACTCCTTGAGCCACAGTTCCACTTCTGGCTTTTTAGTGGTTCATTGGAGATGCATCTCATGGAATTTCCTGCCTGAGCTTGTTTTGAAACATGATCTCAGGCTCTTGTTAAAATTACAAACGAGAGCCATTGACACCCAGCTCCAAACAACTTTTATAGGACTCAGAACATGAAGGCTACTTTAAACATCTGAGAAATAGAAGAGACAACGTAGATGCACTTTGGGAAAATAATTGATCTTTGTAGAAATGATCTTTGCAGAAATACAAAGAAGATATTTCAAGAATGTTATATTTCTAAGTCAGTGAAATAATGAGTTTCCTCTGGCAATGTTTGTTCAAGTTTGGGAAAAATGTAGGAAGTATTCTATGCATAAAGGTAAAAACAAGCCTGCCATGTTTAAACACATGCTCAAACATCAAAGTAATTACATTTGTTTATTTTTTGAAAATTTCATCTTATTGGTCTTTCTTTCCTCTTCCCTTCAAAATTTCTTAATATATTGTCACAGAGAGACACATTAGGTATTATATGTATGTTTGGTGTTGGTTAACATCAAGGAAAATTACTTAAGCAATTTTGCTAGAATTTACATATTCATAAGTTCACTCTCCAGTTTTTAACTGGATAGGGATCTAGCAGTTTATCCTAGTTGTACAGTACACACTTAGCAGGTGTCAGTACCTAGATTCAATTATCAGCTATACTCTGTCCCCAAAACTGCTTAAAGTAATATGCTATTTAATCCATGTATGCACGGTATATACTGTATAAATATTTATTGCATTACATTGGTAGCCTCTAATATATTAGATTTGGTAATATGTATACTATATAACTCACATATATACTCATGGATTTAGTGACATAAATACTGTTAATTATATATTAACAAATTTCTCTTTATTTCTCAATTGTTTTAGGCTAACCATTATACATTGTGGTTTTAAGACAATAGATATACCATTTTTCTAATTCTATGTACACAAATAAAGTTGAAACTGTCATATAATTACCACCAATTATCTTTTTTTTCTTTTTGTCAGACCTAGGCCTTGAACTCTGGGCATGGGAGCTATTCTTGAGTTTCTTTTTCTCAATTTAAGTGCTCTACCACTTGAGCTGCAGTGTCACTTCCTGCTTTTTAGAGTAGTTTATTGGAGATGAGAATCTCAGACTTTTCTGCCTGGGCTGGCTTTGAATCATGATCCTCATATCTCAGCCTCCTGAATAGCTAGGATTACAAGCATGAGCCACCAGCACCTGGTGTATTTTTGTTATATTATTAGAAATTTCTAATTTGTTTATTTATTTATTAAGACAAATGTTAATTTTAAGTTGATAAGCTATATAGATATAATGATTATAAATAAGCCATAGTTTTAAGGACTATTGCTACCAGTGAAAGGCTTACTGTATTTTACTTTAAAAAAAAAATCGACCCACCCAGTAAGTAATATGGTATTATCTATAAATTCTTTTTAAAACTTGAATATTTAAATATTTATGCAGAAATAGTTCTTTGGCTTGCATTTATACCTAACATAGCTATGCAATTTCTGATCAATGTCTATTGTTATGGATGTTTATCTTGTCAACACAGTAATCTAAGAAAGAAGCATATACAGTTTTCGTTTTGTTAGCAATGGATAACTGAGTTATGTCGTGCATTCTTCTCCTTGCCATTTGTTTTTAGTTAGTTCTCTGATAGTTCTTTATTAATAACCCTTCTTTCCACAATCATTGAAACAATATGCTGGGAGTTTGAAAAATCCAGAGAAAAACCCTACATTTTGTTTTTAACTGTTTGAAATTACTTTCTAATAGAAAATATTATCTGCAAATTCTGAATTAGAAAAGTTACCCATGAGTTGGAGACTATGGGGTCACATTTATTTATTTTGACTGTTATGGATGCAATAAATCATTCTAAAATAATGTTGACATTCATGTATTCTGCTAGCATGGCACTTTAACTGCCTGCCTCATATACTGCTGCTTGAGTTCAGAATTTGCTATCACATTTGCCAGCTTAGTTCTCCCATTCGACAGTGGTAATGTCAACTGTAGCTGTGCCAAAAGAGAAAAAGATGGATAATGTATTCATTTTTATAGGGGATGTTAAACTCCTTGCTATGGAGCACATTTCTCTGAATGGTTTTCCTAGCTCCTAGTGTTTGTTTCTTTCCTCTTTTGGGGGTACATGAGTCTAGTTTGCTCCAGGTATGACTTCTAGTTTGACTTAATCCTGCTTTCTCTGCCTGCCAACAGGTGCACAAAATATATTAGCAAGAAAGAGATCATAATTGATATCAGTACTGTGATTATGAGGAGTTTTTCTGTGTTGAGTTCTCATTCCATGTATTTTATATACAGCCATAGCAATGATGATGTAATGAATTAGACACTTTTCATCAATTCAGTTCACATACATATGCACAACATGAATATTATTTCTTTTAGACTGAATTTATTGTCTAGATTTTGGCCCACCTACTGCTTAATTAAATGGAGCCACTCAGTACATAAAAACAAGACATTTACTTGTCCTTCCAAGTGTAAAAAAAAAAAAAAAAAATGCAAGTACCATAAGGAATGCTTTTGGCATTAGTTACAAAGGCTTAAATTTATGTGTACAAGTAAAGATTCATTTAAGTTTCATGATTATCTGTATATTGTTATCTCAAGTTCTAATCATTATTGGTTCTTAAAACATGCATGGTCATATTAACCTCCTATAGTTTTCGAGACTAATTCATACAGCGAGCTTTCCCAGTACTTCATTTTCCTGCCATATCCCAATCACGCAAGCATAAATTTTGAAGGTTGAAAGCTATGGAATAAAGGGGGAAGATGACATATGCTTTATTTTCCTGTATGAAATCTGGAATTACTCATAGAGAACTTTAATGGTTGATATTGGAGCTATAAGACCACTGTGATATTAATCTTGGTTGTCTATGTGATTGGATTATTAAAATGTACCTAGAAGATATTCAATAAATACCTGCTGGCAAGTCCATTGATGGCATTTCCAGAGATAATGAGATCATGAGAGTTCCAGCCTCATGAATGCATTAATGCTTTGTTGGACTCTTAATAGGAGAGTATTACTGGGAGGTGATACAAAGTATGTAGTGAGGGCCTAGTGGAAGGAAGTAGTCTTGGATAGCATGCCTTTGAGGGACTACACCTTGTCATGACTCCTTCCTCTATTGTTTCTCTCTGTTTCCTGGCCTCCTTGAAGTAAGAACCTCTTCAGCCACATTTTTTTTTTCCTTTTGCAACCATGAAATTCTGTCCACTTCTTAGGGACAAGCAAATATAGACAGAAACTGTGAGCTCAAATAAACGTTTCCTTCCTGAAGTTGTTTATGTGAGGTGTTTTGGTCAGAACAACAAGAAAAGTAACTAATGCAACCTCTTAGAAATTGTCTACTAACTGGTAAGAGAATCTTCACCTGCTAACATCCTGTTCATGGTAATGGAGACACAGAAAAGTGAGCCACACTTGGGATTTCCCTGCTGCTTGGAGCCAAGAAACTGTGAAGAAAATTATGCATCTACTGTAGCAATACGAGGATCTTTGCATTTAAATTTCCCCATATCACTAAAAACACAGTAGGGTGTGCAGAATATGCCATCCAATTCCCCCTGCTATTCACATTTAAACTTCAGTTATTAGAGTTTGGGGATAAGTTTCTTTTGCAGAAAGGTTTGGAAAATAAACTGACATGTCGCCATTTGAAGACAAGTCTCTTTTCTACTTTACAACCAGCTTGACAAAATAGAGTAGAGCATATGTACAGTTCTATTTTGAGTAGAGTGAAATGCATGTACTCCATTGGATATTCTTTGAAACAATGGGGTTTCACTTGTACTTGGGCAGTTGTGAGCAGCAGATTTTCTGATTATTTTGTTTGTAAAATAGCTGGATTCGTATCGGACATCAATTTCCTTGTATTCCCCAGTGAGCCTAGGCTAGAGTGAAACCCTGATGAGAGTAAGTTCTAGAGGTTGATGAGAAAGAGCAACTGAACCAGACAGAGCTAAAGAAATGCCCTCATTTTTTCATTCAGACAATATGTCATGAAGTAGATTGTCTCTGTGGTGATGGCAGAATATTTTAGTGTATGTTCAAGTATAGACTAGACTTTCTGTAAATTGATATGACATCATTGGAAATACATGTTAACAGATGTTCATAAATGAAGACCTTGAATATCTGCAAGACTTTTCACAATTGTAAGCTGTCAAAAGGGTACATATCCTGACAAATGTATGTCATAATCCAGCAGCAATTTTTATTTCATTACTTTTATGAAAGCAAAATATGAAGGATTATTTTATTCAGTAAGAGTGTAACTTACTAACAGATATGCTGACATACTTTTAAGGTATCCATCTCTAGCTGTAATATATTAAATATGTATATTACTATCTAAAGTTCCACAATTTCTGTTTGTGTTAGCAATGCTGAGTTTTTTCGCACTTTTCCCATATTTTTCTAAGATATAATGTCAAACATAATCTGCCACTTTCTCATAAACTTATTTTAAATATATATATAAACAACGAAACGTTCTTCATTCATTTCAACTATCAATATTGAAGATGGAATTAAACAATATTGTATACTTGGAATATAACTAACAATTTCAATTCATGCAAGCTAGAAGGTAGCTGTTTGTTTTATGAAACTTACCCTGTTGTGTTGATATCACATTTAAAAAAGCTATTTACGAGGTAAATGAATCCAATACACATTAAATATTAATGATACATGTATAGCTATAAAGGATATTTACAATATCTAAGGTTCCTAAGGATATTTATTTATGAGTAATCAATAAATAGCTACTTATAACTGAGGTAATAATTTTACCTCAATTGAATGTAAAAAGTGAAAGATAATGTTTATCAGACAAATGCTCTCTGCTCAAGAGAGAGGTAGGGGAATTAAAAGAGGAGACAGAGAAACAGAGAGACAGAGACAGAGGTAAGCATAGAGACACAGACAAAGGCAGAGTCAGAGAAAGAGAGCTAAGATGTGTGCTCAAGTGTGTTTCATTTTTAATAAGTCACAATTCTATGACTGGTTGCCATTTAGGTCCTCACAAAAGCAGGCAAAAGCAAATCATGCTGATTCATTTCATTTTTTGTGCTTATCTGTTTATTTTCCTGAAATTGTTTGATCACTCTGGCTTTTCATTTTCCATATCTTTGCAGCTGCATGAACTATTTCAGAAGATTGGCTCAATATATCAGAGTGCCATCTCTTCTGTCTTGTTAAATTTCCTCTAGAAAAACACAGGGGTTCCCAAATAACTACACTCCACTCCTCCTTTATTGAAGCTTCTCCAACAAATTGAACTCTCTAGGAACTTTAAAGTAATGAGGATGACGAATGTTTGTGCTGCTTTGAAGGCCTAAATGCATTTTGGAGTGACCAAGATTAGAATCTGATGAAGTGGGCAAATAACCAAACTTTGATTAAATATGTTATTGCATGGGATAAAGCTTGTATGCAGCTTTAGATTCAGAGGAACCCTAAAGGAAATATATGAAAGAATGAAATTAAATTCCCTGTGTATTTGATTGGAACAATTCTGCAAGCATGTGTCCATGTGTATTAGAATCTATTAAGTGCTTTCTCTTCTGTGGTGAAGGAATTGTAGAGAATTCATCTAGTTCATTTTGTACAATATAGCTTTTCAGTGATGAAACTGTTCTATATTTGTGATGCTCAATTTGGTAACCACTAGCCACATGTAGTTTTAAAATACAAAATGTGAAGCTGGTAAGATTAGGGATTTGAATTTTTAATCTTATTTATTTTAAACTGAAATGACATCTTATAACCTGAAGCCACTGTATTTAAAAACAGGTTTAGGTAGCATATAAATACAATTCTACCTGACTAAAACTAACACTTTATTCATTATGTGTATGTTTCTCTGTTTGTAGGTATGTATATGTACATGTCTGAAGAGACCTAGAGCTAAAAGAGGATCTATAGTTCTTTTCCTAATCTGGTTCAGGTTTACATGAACAGATTGAGATAACTCAGTTGTCAATAATGAAACACGTAGAAGGCCATATTAGATAGTGAGTTGAATATAGGTTTCTGAATATGACAAATTTGAATTTAAATTCTAAATCTGACTCTCAGTTACTGTGGTACCTCAAACAATATATTCAAACTTTTTAATATTTCAGTTTTCTAAAATGTAAGTGAAACTAATAATTATGAAAAGGTGCCTATCTTTTGCTTATTAGTCAGCACAGAGAACTAGCCAGCATGATGATAATCTTGTTGGTAATGGTCTTGTCTTCATCCTTACTCATTTAATACTCTTTTAATTTATGACAAAAACACTATCCCCATTTCCCAGAGGAAAAAACTAAGTTCAAAGCTATTATTATTTTCATGAATTCTTAGTTAATCCAAACTTTGAAATATATTTAAATCTAAAAACTTATGATTACAAAATATTTATTGTAGTTAATCATAAAAGCTTGCCTTGTGTGTATTTGTCTACCCATGATTGGAAGACCAAATTATTGTGAATACCTAGATATTAAGGTTTACAAATATGTGCTGCAATTTTTAATGTGGATTTAAGAAACTGATTAATTTAAGACAGAGCATTCAGAGTGTTTATGCCTTTACACAATTTTTCAATCAAGCCACATCACATGCACAAGTACATGCATCATGAGGAAAGCTTCATCATTCACTAAGAGTGGATGATGACCTTTTATGTTGGGTACCAGTTACTTGTTGGTTCTATCGTGGCTTTCCTATAGGCTGTCCGGGGATGATACTCCTCTCCCAGTTATATGATCCTAATCCAGTTGAATGTCCTGAATAACTGAATAGAAGCCTCATTAATAAATTTCTATAAAAATTATGTTTCCTAGAATAACACAAAGCACTCTAATGTTCAGTAAAAGCAAGAATATGAATAAAGGCTTGACATTTTTAGACTCCTACCATTATTTTCTAGGCACAAGCTTTACACAGGTTTAGAAGCTTGTAATTCAGTCAAATTAAGTACAGATTAACTACATTAAGCATCTTAACATTCTTGAGAACTATAGGAGTTGTTATTAATTATAAAAATCAAACTATATTTATTGTCTTCTCTCTAAGCTTATGAATAGCATCTATTGTGATGAATAGCGATTGGTTCTTTATTTTTAAATTTGGGTTGTTGCAGTTTTCATAAGTAAACATTATCACATTATACTGATGGAATCACAAATGGGAAATAGTAAAATTTCCAATTATTCTATTAGATGGTTCACAAATCTATGGTCCAGAGATTATTAAAATATAGAGGAAATTGTATTCAATGACTTAATTGATTGGAACATAGCCACCACCAAAACTACAAAACTATTAGAAACTGAAGAAACATTTAAATAACCGGGCCCTAAGTTTAACAAACAAGTCAACATAAATTACTCATGCCTTAAACCACATGGATTGCTTCTGTCTCTGAAGATAAAGGAAATTCACTCAGTATCTCTTCTGTTTGCACTAACTTGGTTTTTAGAGTATGCTAATTGGAAGTTCTTTTGAATTATTTGTGCTTTCAACCCTAAAGCTAAGGAGATAAATTGGTGGAATTTTTATTTTCTTGGGTGAATAGTTTCACAGCTTGTCTTCCATGATTATAAGCCTAGGAGGATGCATCTATTAGCTTTTGAAAAAAAACATAAAATAACCCGTGAAAGATTGTTCATTTCTGAATTGTTTCCAGTAACTATTATGATATATCCTTCTGTCTGTCTACCACACTAATGGAATCATGATACCTTTTTCTGATGGAATCTTACTCCAAAAAAAAAAAAAACCCACATCAGTTTATGCTTAGACTATTAAGTCCCTCAAAGGGAGTGAAAGCTTTGTCTTTGCAACTAGTTTAACATTAATCCCACGCTTGCCTTTAATTCATTAAACTGAATGAATACAAAATGTGATTTTATTTTTAATACCTTAGTTAAAATAAACTCATAAGATAGGAAACAAAAATCATTCTTTTTTTTTTGGCCAGTCCTGGGGCTTGGACTGTGGGCCTGAGCACTGTCCCTGGCTTCTTTTTGCTCAAGGCCAGCACTCTGCCACTTGATCCACAGCGCCACTTCTGGCCATTTTCTGTATATGTGGTTCTGGGGAATCGAACCCAGGGCCTCATGTATATGAGACAGGCACTCTTGCCACTAGGCCATATCCCCAGCCCCCAAAAATCATTCTTAAAAAACCTTTTGATATCTGTGTCTGGTTTTTCACTTCAGCAATAACCACCATAAGTAGAGCATAACAGAGCCAGAATCCCTAATATAGTATGAACTGGAATTCCTGAGGGAAACCAATACCAGGAGGTAGTGGGAAGTGTTCTTAAGATTTATGTATGCAGGAAAAGATGAATCAATCAGGCTGCACTAGAAAGAATGGAGTCAAATAGAATGTTTTGAGCACCTATCACAGGTATAACATCTTTGAGGTAGTTAATATAAAATGATATGAAATATATTTGATTATGAAAATCTCTAATCCATTAAACTAAAACCAATAATAACACAATTTATTCAGAGTAAATATTTAGGATCACAGGAAGACACTTTTAAGATCCCACCATAGAACATTAGAAGTTGGTGATGCAATTTCTCTCCATCTCTCTCCATGATGTGTCCATTTGAAAAATAAAGAAAACAATAAAAAGCCTGGCAGCATGGCTCAAATGGTAAAGCACCTGCCTATTATGCATGAGGCTCAGTTCAAACTCTAGTACTAGCATAGTTCACTCCATGAGAAGCAGATGAAATTCAAGACAATTTATTTCCTATACCTTATGGGAACTTCTTAAACCAAAGTTGAAAAATACGTATTTTTTTATTTTTTAGTAGTTGTACAAAGAGGTTACAATTCCTGAGTCAAGTTATGAGGACAATGCATCTCAATCAGTGTCACACCTTCCATCATTCTCCTCCTTGATTCTCCTTTTTAATCTTTTCAATTACATTTGGAATGTAAACTGACAATTGTAAAACCAAGATGTTTTTATGAATAACATTAAGCATTCTAACATTGGGTTTTGCAATAAATAAAGCAGCCACAAAACAGAGCACCCTGGCCAGTACTGGTGTAAAAGGGGCTTGGAAAGTAGACTCAATTGGTAACAGTCCCATAGCCTGAAAAAGCAAACCTCGAATTTTCAATCTACTTACTCAGATATGCATGGAGCATTTACCTGCTCCCCCGAGGACATATGGAACATCCAAGTTTCATTTCCAAAGAAAAACACCTTAGGTTTCGCCTTCAATTCTTAAAATATTGGCAGACACACAAAGTCTATTTTTGGAATTAAGCTTTGCTAATTATTTTTAGGCAGAGCAGCAAAAGCTTATGTCTTCTGATTCAGCAAATCCTAAAATTGGTTTGTAGACATTTCTCTTGGGTACCTGTAGATCCTCAGCCATAGCTGAGGGATGCATGCAGGATATAGGTAGAGTTGAAGAATGTTTGGGATGGAGAAAATATTTTGGTTATCAGATATTGGAAGTGAGAGACAAGAAAGAAATTTTTTTCTCCTGAAGATGAATAGATTGGTCTGCTGTATGTTTTATTTCCATGATTAGTATTTAATCAGTATAAGAAATCACGCATTTCCTTATAGATAATAAATAAGCAAAGAAACAAACAAATAAATGATGTCAAGACTTTCCTCTAAAAGGAGTTTTATACATGAGAACTAGTGGCTCACATCTGTAATTCTAACTACTGAAGAGGAAGACATGTGAGAATCAATGTTCAAAGCCAACAACAACAGAAATGTCCAGGAGACTTTATCTCCAGTTAGCTAGTAAAAAGTCAAAAGTGGAGGTATGGCTCAAGTAGTAGAGCAACTGCTTTGAGTGAAAAACTAAGCAACAATATGAGGCCCTGAGTTCAATCCTCAGTGCCAGCACACACACACACACACACACACACACACACACACACACACACAGACACACACACACAGAGCAGAGAAAAATGTTAAAGCCATTAAATTATCTAAAAGCTCGATAGGTCTATTCAAATGGGTATAAAACAAATAAAATTATAAATTTAGCACTTTTAAGAATTTTAAATGGTATTAAATACGTATCATCTCAACAGACCTTGATTATTCCATATGATAGTGAAAAAGTGGAATATGTACTACATGGATTTCAGGGACAACCTAAGAGTTCCTTTGCATTGAATAGCAATTAAGTTGCTCATGATCTATTAAAAAATATATTTCACCTTGAACAATTATCACTGAGTGCTAGCAGTAATGGCAGATAAGATATAAGTCCCATTAGACCAGATAGTACATTTAAACATTTAATTGGCTATGATGTAACTTCCTAAATTGTCTCATATATGTACTAGTAAATATACAGAAGTAAGAGAAACATTGTTTATTTGTACACTGCAAGGTGCACTAAATATATGTGTTTCCTAGTTGTGGTCTAAAATGGAATCTCATTCTTGGAAACCCACAGAACACAAACTATCCAAGTATTCAGAAATATCTATGCTTGCACAAGAACTGTGTGAGCAGAAAGGAATAATTTATCCTTGGAGTCTATCAGAGATAACCTACAAGGCATTTCAATAAAATGTTAAACTAGTAAATCAATCATTCCTTGCAAAAAAATCTTTAGAAAACATTACCTGACATCCTTCTTAATATTAATGCTTCAGAGTGCAAACACCACTATTGTTCTTTTCTTTTAACATTTCTCAAAACAAAGCTTTATTGGCATGCATTTTCAAAAGCTAATATTGTTTCTTATTAGGGAAATATTTTACTAGTTAAGCATATAAGTCAAGTTGGTTTTAAAGAGACAATTTAAGGAATCATAGAAAACTAGAAAAAGGGGCTGGAAATATGGGCTAGTGGCAAGAGTACTGGCCTCATATGCATGAAGCCCTGGGTTCGATTCCTCAGTACCACATATATAGAAAACGGCCAGAAGTGGCACTGTGGCTCAAGCGGCAGAGTGCTAGCCTTGAGCAAAAAGAAGCCAGGGACAGTGCTCAGGCCCAGAGTCCAAGGCCTAGGACTGGCAAAAAAAAAAAAAAAAAAAAAAAAAAAAAGTCACCAGAAAACTAGAAAAAGGAAATTAAAGGATTTAAGTTTAATAAATAGGTCATGATTTTTAGTCCCCAAAATACTCAATGAGTCATTTGGAAAATATGGAGAGTAAACAAACATTTCTCAAATGACGGATATTTCATAAGCACTGAGCAATACATAAAATTATGTTTTTAGCATAAGAAAAGGCATTTTGTGCTAGCTTTGAACATCATCTCATGTATAGAACTTAAACCTTTCCTGTAAGTGATGTCCAAGGAAATTTCCTAATAAATGAGAGAAATCTTTTTAAGCTTTCTTCTTTGTGTGTGGCCACCATACTTCACAATTGTATTTTTAGCTTTTCAGGTAAAATATTTAATTATAATTATAGCTAGATGTTATACAGTTAAATAATCCTAGCTTGAGATATCAAATTCACAAGATAGGAATAATTAAACTTACCAAACCTACCACTTTATTTAAGAAGAAAAGCACAGCATTGGGAACATAATGATTCTGATGCATTCTTTCTAATATTTTTTGATCCACACTTTGTTAAGTCCATGGATGTGGAAGTTGAATGTATGGACTGCATAGTAAGGTAAACATAGATAGAGATTCAGATATAAGTGAAGCCCAGGAAAAACATAGGTAAGTGAGTAATAGTTGCTGTATTGACATTGTGGCCTGATTTTTGAGTTTCCAGAAAGCCAATAATTAAAGCATATCCCATGCTACACTAACCCTCTGTGACAATTCATGAGTAAAACTGCTCAGTGTCAAATAAGCTTGAAAAGGGTCACTCAGTGACCCTTTTGGAAGGCTTAAAATGCATAATACAGTAGCAAAAGTGTTGATGAGCCACAGGAATATACATGGTAAATGTTTGTGTAGCATATAGTTTCACAAACATTTACATATAATCCATTTATTTTCTTTTTAATTTAATTTTGTTTTGTTGTAAAAGTGATGTATTGAGGGATTACAGTTACATAGGTAAGGCAATGGGTACATTTCTTGTGGAACTTGTTACCTCCTCCCTCATTTTTTTCCCACTTTCCCTTTCCTCTGACTCCCCCCACCCAAGCTGTAGAGTTAATTTCCAACCTAGCATCTTCTGGGTATCACTGTTGCATTGGATCATCATTGGTCCTTTGTTTCTCCATTTTGTTATTCTCCTTCCCTAACACAAATCAGGTAAATGTAAATATATATATATATATATATATATGTATGTATATATATATATTCCATTTCTACTTGCTTTTTTAAAATGCCTATTAAATCTCTATGAACTAGTTTTACACTAAACACCCTAGAGCCCAAAGAATTAGTTCTATTAGTTTTCAGTGCATAGCAAGTGATACAGATAGATCTCTTATTAATTCCTCTGCTCTCTTTAATACTTTTCATAAAAAGAATTATCCTTGGATCTGGTTATTGATCATTTTGTTGTAGTCTAAATTTTTATGGTCTGTGTTTCCTCTGAGTCTCTTCATTCTTTCTGGAAACATTTAATAAGGTATTAATTAATAAAGAAATACCTACATAATTCATCAATGATTGATATTCACTGTTATCCCAAATTACATTCCAGGCTCATTGCTCACCTAACTCACTATCTATTACTCCAGCAAAGAGAAAGCCCAGAGATAATGCTCTTTGTAATGCTGATATTACTTTATACTTCAGTGTCATTGCATTATGTTTGCAACCATTACATATGCTTTAGTGACTAGAGTCCACCTTACATTGCCAAAACCAATGGGGACTTTTGACTCTGCAGATCACAAAGAATTTTTCACAAGAAAACCATATAGCATTTCTTAGAAAAGTATGCAGTAGAAATGAATACAAGTCTCCCACTCACAGGTAGATTAAAACAATGTGACCCCTAAACACATTGAAATTCTATTAGATAGATAGATAGATAGATATAGATAGTGTGTGTGTGTGTGTGTGTGTGTGTGTGTGTGTGTGTGTGTCTGTACTGGGCCTTGAACTCAGGGCCTTGCTGCTACTGTCGCTTATTTTTCCTACTCAGGTGCAGGCCATACTTATACTTCTAGCCTTTTGATGATTAATTAAAAAGAAGAGTCACATAGACTTTCCTGCCTGGGCTACCTTTGAACTGGGGTCCTCAAATCTCAGCCTCCTGAGAAGCTGTTATGATGTAAATTTTTATGAGAATGCTTGGTGTCAAATATTTTATTATATAATTATATAAAATGTAATCTCTACCATTTTTGGTGGAAAGCTACATGTATTTTTTTATAATTTGGGGCAATAAGATTATTTTTGCTACTTCTCTAGTAATCTGTAGATTCACTTAATATTTAACTACTGGCTGAGCAATGACAAGGATCTAAGTTCTAAAGTATAAAATCGTACATAAGATTAAGCAAAGCAAAAATCCTTACTTTACATTGCTTGCATTATTCATACAATCTGCAATTATCATTTGGTACAGTAAAAATAGGTAAAAACAATCTTATTTATTTTTTTCACTCCATTTGTTTACTGGAGTTTTGGCCAGAAGATATTAGTCTGAGATGTGTTAATTAGTATAGACTCTACAAGAATATCATTTTGTACCATAAGCCATGCTTGGGATAAGAAATAGTAGCATTTATTGAGCACATAATCTGTGCCAAGCATACTCTCCTTGTTCAACCTGGTTGAGTAGATTTTACCTATTTTATTTTTCTGAAATAGATGTCAATATAAAATTTTGATGAGTTGCCCAAATTATATACATTAAAATGTTGTTAAATCACAGAGGCAGAAAATGAACAGTTTTTTTTCAATGCAAGATCCTCTTCAGTTTTCTTCAGTTTTATTTTTCTAAAAATTAAATACAAGTAGAGATAAAATATTAATGTGAATCCTTCATGGTGAAAAAAGGAGGAAAACATTTCAGTCACCCCCCAAAAGGATGAATTACTGTTCTAAAAAATTAATGGATGCTTTCTGTTTAGATTTTTTTCAGTGTTTTTCCTACTCAACTGCGTAACAGGTTCCTTTCTTAGAACTGCTGTGGGGAGTGAGACTTCTAAAGGGGGTGTTATTGCCTGAATGCTGGCCCCTCCCTAAAGTTCACATATTTTAGTTCTAATCCCAGTATTCCAGCATGATCTCACTTAGAAGTAGCCACTGCACAAGTCATTCCTTAAGCAGAGGTGATAATGGAGCGGAGCAGGCTTTGTTATGATATGAGTTGATAAACATACAGTCACAAGACCCTTGGAGATGAAGTCAAGTAATCCATGAGTCAAGTCCCACCACCAACTGACACAAACCTCCAATCTTTGACTCATACAAAACACATTCTCTCCTCCAGCCTCAGAAGGAAGGACTTGTAACACACCTTGATTTTGGACTTCTAGCTTCTGGAACCTTGATATCATAAATTTTGGTTTGAGAGATTCATTTCACAGTAATTTGCTCACCCTAACTCTGGCATTTGATAAAGACAGGAGCTTGTGTTTCTCCACAAGTATTTCCAGTCATCCTGATGAACAAGGAAAGCATGAGAACCAAGGAACCAAGGTTTGTGAGATACAGAAAGACAGAAGTTGTAGTACCAGCAGCTAAAATGTTGGCCCATTTGTCATAAGATCACCTGTTAAGGGGCTAGGGGAATTTTAAAAGGAGAAGGAGAAGAAAAAACAAGGGAGAGAAAGATATAGAGGATGAAGCTAGCTCAATTAGCATAGCTTCCTCCTTAGAAAGAAGAAAAAAATGTTTAAATCAAAGACAGTACTTCAATATTATGAAACAGTGAGGTAACAAGAAACATTTTAAATCTTGTTTTCATTTTTAAGCAAAGGCTAGAGACCAGGTTAGAGTTTTTGCACAGTGCTTTATTTATATAATTTTTTTTTAAAAATACCATTCCTGGGCTGGGGATATGGCCTAGTGGCAAGAGTGCCTGCCTCAGATACATGAGGCCCTGGGCTCAATTCCCCAGCACCACATATACAGAAAACGGCCAGAAGCGGTGCTGTGGCTCAAGTGGCAGAGTGCTAGCCTTGAGCAAAGAGAAGCCAGGGACAGTGCTCAGGCCCTGAGTCCAAGGCCCAGGACTGGCCAAAAAAAAAAAAAAAAAAAATACCATTCCTGACAAATGCTGGGTGGCTTATGTCTGTAATCCTAGATACTCAGGAGGCCAAAATCTGAGGATTACAGTTTGAAGCTGGTCCAAGTAAGACAGTCCCTTGAGGCATTCCTCTCCAATTCACCAGAAAAAAAATCCAGAAGTGGAGGTGCAACTCAAGTGGTAAAAACAACATCCTTGAATGAAAACACTAAGAAAAATACCAGGCCCTGAGTTCAAACCATAGTCACACACACACACACACACACACACACACACACACACACACTCATAAGCATGCATTTCTTTTCCAAATCACTTTAGTATTTTAAATACATAGAATTGGAAACATTGTTTTTAACCATAATAATTTTGAATAGTTTCAGTTCCAATCTGCACATTTTATCACTGGACTTTAAAAATGCTGTCAAGTATTATGAATACACAAATCTACAGTAGGAAAGAAAGTTGTGGAAGGGTACTTAATTCAAGTTTAACTTCTATCACTTATATGTTAAAAGACCTTACTCACAATTAATGCATTCATCAATTTCACAAAACAAAATCCATATGCAATTTTTTTATCCAGAACATCTGGAGGAATGTGAGTCATACCTTTGTGCCTGATTAAATACTGAATTTTTAGAAGTAATTGGATGTATTCTTGCAGAATTATGTAAATGGTAGTTTTTTCATTAAGAGATGTGTCTACTTTGGGAAAACCCTAGCTTGAGCCTGCCTGGCCTAGTTCTCTTTATAGATAAGTGGGCTACCCCACATAAGGCCTGTGTGATTTATCTTGAAAATATGGAGTACTCTTTCTTTTCCCAAATTTGGAGAGCTGTTCTTTTTCCTCCCAGAAGTAGTAGGGTGATAAAACTGGAAAGAAATTTGAGAAGCCATTAAGTCTAACTCCATCCTAGACACCAACTATCTTTTGCTTAAAATAACTCCAGAGGGAAGGTTGCCTCCCTGAGTTAACTATTGTGGAGTTTAAAACCCTGTATTGGCAGGAACTACATTAACTTAAATGCTTATTGAATCGTAAATCCCATAATAGCTCTGTGAATGTAGGGCTTCTTTTTCTTTTAAAAATTCCCTGTTGTGGAGAGAGTATCTGCTTGTTTGCCTGTTTGTTTATTTTTTTAGTTAGCTTTCATTTTACCCCGGAAGCCTTGCTTTTTTGGCATTAAATTAAGTTTAATTGAATTTGCCTCATAGAAAATAAGTATAAAAGTCTGTTAGTTGGTCTTCTTCACTTGTAATTTTGCAACCTTGTTGCTATTCTTCAAAATATTTTCCAATGGGTATATATATAATATTTCATATTTATCATATTTATTTAGTTATATTTATTATGTATATTTTATATGCAATATGTACATGAGAAAGCCTTCAAATATATCTATTTAAATATATATTTATTTGATATATTTGATAAAAATATGTATACATATGTGTAAATGCATATATATATGTATATACTTGAAGATCTCATATATTGCTTGTGGCAATAAATTCCCTAGATCATATATTTTACCTCTCTTTATTATTGGTAACAGAATCAGTTTCAAAATAGAAACTTAAGATTTTAAAGAAATGTTCATTTGAATTAGCAGTTTTAGAGTGTTGGATGAGAGACATTCATTCCAAGTACACAAATCAAGGTGAGTTAACTCAAAATATAGTGGGTATTCCATAATCTCCCAAATCACTATGCACACTGGAAACTGCAAGTTGACTTGAAAAGAGAACAATTGTCACTACTTTTGAATATTTATTCATATATATAGTAAATGAGGCAAAAGATTTTATTGGTGGACAGTAAAATTCACTTCTGTTTCCATTTTCCATTCTTTCCCAGAAGCAAACTCTCAGCAGGTTCTTAACGTTCCACCCAGAGATGATCTATGCACAGCTGAGCAGGTGGTTTGGAAATGTATGCATGTTGACACATATGATACGACCCATCTAGACACTCCTTCCCATGACACACCTTTTGAGATCTTTTTATATTTGTAAGTAGAAATGGCCTATCATTCCTAAGAGAACGTTGGAATTACTTGGAGAAGAATTGGTGATAAATATTTAGATTTTCTCCCAGTAGGTTATTTCTCAAATATGAATCTGTACTATGTATTTTTAGAAATAAAATGTCTGAGTCAAATAAATATTCCAGTAATATGCCAAATAGCTGTTCATTGAGGTTTAATCATTTTTTCTTTCCATTTAAACAACTCCCCACACTTTAATTAGCATGGTACCTTCTTAAACTTTTCTCATTTCTCCCAGTATGTTAGTTCAAAGTGGCATCTTACTGTGTTTGTATTTTGTATTTCTTTTCTAATGAGTGAGGATGATAAATGGCTTTTTGTATTTCTGTTATGCAAATCAACATTTCTTGAGAGCTATTTAAGGTAATTAGCCTTTTCTAGTATGAATTACAAGTAAGTACTTTCTGACTTTCAGTTTATGTTTTCACTTGATAATTTTCATGCATTTACCTAAATTAATTAATTAATTAATTTTATTAGTTGTGGGGCTTGAACTCAGGTAAACCAGGGCATGGCCCCTGAGCTCTTTTACTCAAGCCTAGAATTCTATCACTTTGTGGTTTTTTTGTGTGTTTTTTTTTTCAAATTTTTATTACCAAACTGATGTACAGAGAGGTTACAGTTTCATACGTTAGGCATTGGATACATTTCTTTTTTTTTTTTTAGTTTTTATTATAAAACTGATGTACAGAGAGGTTACAGTTTCACACGTTAGGCATTGGATACATTTCTTGTACTGTTTGTTACCTTGTCCCTCATACCCCCCTCTGCCCTCCCCCTGTCCTCCCCTGAGGTGTTCAGTTCACTTTCACCAAACAGTTTTGCAAGTATTGCTTTTGTTGTTGTTTCTCGTATTTTACCCTTTGTCTCTCAATTTTGGTATTCCCTTTGAATTTCCTAATTCTAATACCAGTACACACTGTTTCCCATACACTCAGATAAGATTACAGAGATAGTGTAGGTACAACCCACGGGAAGGTGACAAAAGAACATCATCAATAATAGAAGCTACAGATACACATGGGACGTTGAAAGTAGTTACAACAGTGATATAACAGTCGTTTCCATAACATGGCGTTCATTTCACTTAGCATCATCTTATGGGATCATAAGGGTATAGCTATTGGGCTCTTGTGATCCTCTGTTGTGACTTGCCTAAACCTGTGCTAATTAGTCCCAATAAGGGAGACCATAGAGTCCATGTTTCTTTGGGTCTGGCTCACTTCACTTAGTATAATTTTTTCCAAGTCCTTCCATTTCCTTACAAATGGCGCAATGTCATTCTTTCTGATAGAGGCATAAAATTCCATTTTGTATATGTGCCACATTTTCCTGATCCATTCGTCTGCGGAGGGGCATCTGGGTTGGTTCCAGAACATAGTACTAGAATTCCTAGCCAGAGAAATCAGGCAAGAAGAAAATATAAAGGGGATCCAAGTAGGTAAAGATGAAGTTAAACTCTCTCTCTTCGCAGATGACATGATCCTATACCTAAAGAATCCCATAGACTCTACCCCCAAGCTACTAGAGCTGATCCAAAACTTTGGCAAAGTTGCAGGATATAAAATAAACCTTCAAAAATCAATGGCCTTTCTGTATGCTAATGACCCGAAGACCGAGGCTGATGTCAGGAAAGCAACCCCCTTTGCAATAGCCTCCAAAAACATAAAATACCTAGGAATAACCTTAACCAAAGAAGTGAAAGACCTCTTTGAGGAGAGCTTTAAAACCTTGAAAAACGAAATTAAGTCAGAACTAAGGAAATGGAAAAACCTCCCATGCTCCTGGATTGGGAGGATTAATATAATCAAAATGGCAATATTGCCAAAGGCTATCTACAAATTCAATGCAATACCCATTAATATCCCAACACCATTTTTTGATGAAATAGAGGAAGCAATCCAGAAATTCATATGGAACAATAAAAGACCTAGAATAGCAAAAACAATCCTAAGCAGAAAGAACAGTGCTGGAGGAATTACAATACCCAACTTCAAGCTGTATTATAAAGCTACAGTAATAAAAACAGCTTGGTATTGGCACCGGAACAGGCCTGAAGACCAATGGAACAGAATTGAAGACCCAGGAATGAACCCACAGAACTATGCCTACTTAATCTTTGATAAAGGGGCTAAGACAATAGTTTGGAAGAAAGATAGCCTCTTTAACAAATTGTGCTGGAAAAACTGGCTCAACACATGCAACAAACTAAAACTAGATCCTTATATATCACCCTGCACCAAAATCAATTCCAAATGGATTAAAGACCTGGATACATTTCTTGTACTGTTTGTTACCTCGTCCCTCCTTCCCCCTTCCCCCTCCCCCCTCCCCCTTTCCCTTTCCCCCCATGAGTTGTTCAGTTCATTTATACCAAACAGTTTTGCAAGTATTGCTTTTGTAGTTGTTTGTATTTTTTTTACCCTATATACCAATGTTTACCAGTATACATGGTTTCCAATATACTCAGATAAGATACAGAGATAGTGTAGGTACAACCACAGGAAGGGGATACAAGAGGATCATCAATAATAGAAGCTATAGTTACACATAGCACGTTGACAGTAGTTACAACCGTGATATAACAATCATTTCCATAACATGGAGTTCATTTCACTCCTTCACTTCTTACTTTTTGAGTGGTTCACTGGAGTTAAGAGTCTCATGGGAATTTTTCTTTGCGAGTTGGCTGTGAACTATGTGATCTTCAGATCTTAGCCTCCTGAGTAGCTAGGATTACAGGTATGAGACACAAGTACCCAGCTTACCTGAATTTTTAAGAGATAATTCATAATTTGTTCTCTTGTTTCAAACCATTTTATAAACTTAAGAAACACCTTTATAATTACACAATTCTTATTTTTTTTCAAGTTTGTACTGCTTTCTTGATGTTAAAACTTGTGCTTGATTTAGAATTTATATTGGTGGAAAGGAAGAAATGGAGGCACTGTTTTATTTTTATTGAGAAATTAGTGCTTCCATAGAAAACAGCGTTTTTATTATACTTGCTTTTTTTTTTTTTTTTTTTGGGGCCGTCCTGGGGCGTGGACTCAGGGCTTGAGCGCTGTCCCTAGCTTCTCTTTGCTCATGGCTAGCAGTCTGCCACTTGCCACAGCGCCACTTCTGGCCATTTTCTGTATATGTGGTGCTGGGGAATCGAACCCAGGGCCTCATGTATAAGAGGCAAGCACTCTTGCCACTAGGCCATATCCCCAGCCCCTACATTTCTTTTTTAAAAACTACATTTTGGGGGCTGGGAATATGGCCTAGTGGCAAGAGTGCTTGCCTCATATACATGAGGCCCTGGGTTCGATTCCTCAGCACCACATATAGAGAAAATGGCCAGAAGTGGTGCTGTGGCTCAAGTGGCAGAGTGCTAGCCTTGAGCAAAAAAGAAGCCAGGGACAGTGCTCAGGCCCTGAGTTCAAGTCCCAGGACTGTCAAAAAAATACTGCCTCAGATTTCTGGCATTATGATTAGTTATAGAAAGGAAATAGAGGTGAACACATAGCCTCCTTCCTTCCTTCCTTCCTTCCTTCCTCCTCCCTGCTTTCCTCCCTCCCTCTCTACCTGTCTTTCTTTCTGTCTGTCTGACTTCCTCGCCTTCCCTCCCTCCTTCCCTATCTACCCCTTCCTTCCTTCCTTCCTTCCTTCCTTCCTTCCTTCCTTCCTTCCTTCCTTCCTTCCTTCCTTGCTTGCTTTTTATTTATCTTTACACTGCTGAATATCAAACCCAGGACCTTGTGTATGTTAGGCAAGTGCTCTACCATTCTACCATTGAGCTACATCTCCATTTCTTTATTTTGTTAAGACAGAGTCTCCCTGTGTATACTCAGCTGGGCTAGAACTCTCAGTCTTCCCACTTCTACCCCAAGTGCTAGAATTACAGACATGTACCACCCTACCTGGTCCCAGTATTATAATTTTGACCAGTAAACTTTCCATGATTCTTTTATCTGATTTTAGAGTTCTAATTGACTCTATGGGCTTTTTCAGCTGTATCATCAGAGGTTTTGGATCCTAATGCTTTGCAAATTTTTATACCACCTTAATTTCCAAACCTGTATAACCAAGAAACTAATAATATCTTTTCATAATTATTTTTAGTTAAGTTACTATGTTAAGGGTTGTTTCTTGTCAAAGCACATGCTCACAATATTTTCTATTAATGTTATAATTTATAATATATTATATATATATATATATATATATCTTCATTCCAGTCCTGGGGCTTGAACTCAGGGCCTTAGCACTGTCCCTGGCTTCTTTTCGCTCAAGGCTACCACTCTTATCACTTGAGCCACAGTGCCTGCCACTTCTGGCTTTTTCTGCATATGTGGTGCTGAGGAATTGAACCCAGGGCTTCATGCATGCTAGGCAAGCACTCTACCACTAGGCCACATTCCCAGCCTCTTATATTATAAATTTTATTATAAATTTTATTTAAAATTTTTACTTTTCTTATCACTGTATGGTCTATGTTCAATTTTTTTGAGATATATGTATATATCTTCTTTTGTTTTTATTCTATATTTTTTATTTTGTTATGTATTTTTGTTCTTTGTGGTTTTTTTTCAGTATTTCTTTGCATTTTATGGTAAATTATATTTTCTTGAATGGTCACAACAGAATCCCCCATTTAAGATATCATTCAATATATGGGTATTACAATTTGACAAAGTGTCCTCTTCCTTTGAAACTGGATTGGTCTTTGTGATTATCTTGACTAGTAGATTAAAGTAGAAGAGATTCTATGTTGTTTTGAAGCAAGCCATAAAAGACCACACCCTTCTACTTTATTTCTTGGGAATAAGTTAGCTGGTATCTAAGCAGTGTGCCTGTACTGACTGCCATTCTATAAGGAACAGCAAACATCTATACCTAGACCATAAAAAGAGACTCTAAAATTGCAAAAAGATGCCTGGATAGCTCCACATGACTCTTAGTCCTCGCCTGACTCAGCTGCAGCAACCACATTCCTGAAATCACAGAGGGTATATGCACCAGAACTGAGAAATTTTTTTGTGCTCATGGTACACAGAACTACTGAGAGATAATGAAATAATTGTTGTTATTATAAGCCACTGAGTTTTTTTCAGGTGATTGAATATATGAAGCTAAGCAGAACATAAGGCTTGTAGTTTTGTTCTGGGACTACATTTACATCAATCACTTTTATACAATGTTTAATGTGCTGATCTCTGAGAATTTGTCTATTGTCTCCCTCTTAGGCTTGATGTAGTACCACTTTCTACTTTGATGTATTGCCTAACTTTATTAAGTATATTTTGTATAGCTCTTAATATATATTTAGTATAAATACATATAATATGTTAATATACTTTATATACTAAATATATTTAGTATAAAACTTTCAAAATTCTTAAAATGTACTTACTTGATATTTTTAAATATCTTAGCCCTAATTTTACCTGCCTTTACAGGTACAAAACTATCCTTTTATGCCAAGTTACGGATTCTGAACAACATACTGTGTGCATACATGTTTTACTGTTATACTGTCTCACTGCTGAAAATGCTTGGAAAGTAGAGCTCTCTTTTAAGTGTTTTTTGAAAGAACATTATGGTGGAGAACAGTCAAAATTAAAGATATGGCAGTATCTATTTGAAATGCACTTTGAATATATATCATCCATTTTATCTTTTATCTCCATTGTACTTTTTTAATATTTAGGAAGTAATAAGGTGTTTTAATATCGTTCATTTTGCAGTATAAAAACTGAACAGCAGCTGAAGTATCAGTTTAACTAGAAAATCTTAATTAATCTCACTCTGCATCAAAATAATATAGCAAATGAATAGTAACCTTAAGCATGAATAGTGCACAACTCTTGGGAGAGGGGAGAGCAGAAAAAGGAGGAGGGAGGGGAGAAATGACAGAGGAGGTAACGAGTAGAACAAGAAATGTACCCACTGCCTTTCATATGAATCTATAACCCCTCTGTATCACAGTTTGACAATAAAGAATAAAAGAATGAATAGGAAACTTGGAGAGAGGACACTGGTTATGAACTTACATTCACAATAATGTCATTAGCTGCCACAGAAGAAATTCACAGCACATTTGAATGCTCAGCATAAAATTTTGCGAGCATCAAGGTAATGTGTCTTTTCATCTTCATTCCTCTAGGAATAAATTAAATTTGTACCATGTTGGTAAGCATCAAATGTGAACTGTTCTTCAGTATATGTTGTGACACATTGGTTAGGTTCTTCTGTGTTTCCCCAATTATCTCACACTCTTAGTGTTGGCCCACTGGGTACTGTCAGAGTTGTTTTATCTTGCTTCCCCTGAGAAGGATGCAATGGCTTCAAAGACAACATTTTAATATGTAAAAATGTCTTTTTAAAAATTCACAGCCTAATGTATACATACATTTATGTCTTTGTGCACATGCCGTTTCAAAAGAGAACCTAGGGTAGCCTCTCAGAGAGAGAGAGAGAGAGAGAGAGAGAGAGAGAGAGAGAGAGACTCTATTGATGAGGTTAGCATTTTAGGTTCTACTTGAGAGGTAGAGAAAGATAAGAATAAACATATCACACCTGGATTTATCATCCAGTGTGTTAGTAATGTTTATTTATTCTTCATTCTTTTCCTTGTCTCGTATCATATTCCTGGCATTGAGGATGTACATGACAGGCATTCTTTAACTATTTGTGGAGGGAAGAAAGCAAGGGAGAAAAGGGTAAGGAAAGGAGAATAAGGACACAGTAGCTCATGACTGGTAGCTCATACCTGTAAACTTAGCTGCTCGGGAAGCAGAAATCTGAGGTTTTAAGCCAGTCTTGGCACAAAAATTCTACAGATAATTATCTCCAATTAACCAGAACAAAAGCCATAATTGGTAGGGTAGCTCAAGTGGTAGATTATTGGCTATATATAAGTGAGAAAGCTGAGCAAGAGATCCTGAGTTCAAGTCCCAGTTCTGGCACAAAAAGTAAACCCCAAGTCAAACAGAAAATCAATGACTAGCTAAATGACTTAAGTGATTTTATTATATTCTTTCTATCTAAATAAAAACTCATATTTGTTTATGTGAGCTGATTGCTACAGGATGAAGTTATAGGCAGTAGGCATAGAACTCAGGCAGATTTAAGGATTTTAGGCTACAGGCTGATTCATATGTAATGGTATCAACTTTGTTTAATGGAATAACTTTATAAGGGTCTACTTTAGGTGGTCAGGTATCAAAGAAAAAGTGAAAATCTGAAGATTTGTTTCACTTTCAGCCCTGTGTCCAGGAGCTATTTCATTCATTTATCTATTTTTACACAGTAATATTTCCTTGGCAAAAACTCAAGGAGACAGACCTCTAGCAGGCACATCCCTGGACCTTTTTTGTGCTTCCTCTTTTACCCTGTCCAGGGGGGCTATGATTTGGGACTTATTTATTTAGAGAAATTAAGAAACTGACAATGACAAAGCAGCTACTGTGAGGCATCAGACATACTGCCTTCAAAGTGCTAATTGGTACCTGACTGGCACAGAGTCACAGAATTCAGTCTCTTTGCTTAGGCAATTATGAATTATTTGGTCACTGCAGTGCAAAACAATGTAAGAGCAGACTTCTGTTGGAGATACTAGCTTTTAAATCCTCCTAATTCTCTAATACCATATTTAAAATTTGAGCTGATTGTTCACCATGAGTATATGAAACCAGTTAATTTAGCCTAGTTGTGTTTGCCCTTCTCTAACCCTTGAGAAATTACTGTCTGGGTACCTGTGGATTAAATAAATAGAAGACCACAAATATCTGTGTCTATGAATTTTTTGGCCTGAGATAACAAAATACTACAGACTGGTAGCTTAGAAACAACAGAAACCTATTTAGGAGGTTGGGAAATCCAAGATGAAGACACTGGGAAATAGTGACTAATGAAGGGTCTTCTTTGGGTCTAACTGTCCTCTTGCTACGACCTTACTTTGCAGAAGGAATCACGAACTCTCTGGAGTCTCTTTTAGTGGGAAATTATTCTCATTTGTGAGGGCTCTATTCTCGTGATCTGCCTATCTCAGAGAGAATGTACCTCTTAGAATCATCACAGTATGAATTAAGATTTCAGTATACAAATGTGGGGAAGATAAAAAAAAAAAAACTTCAGTCCATTTTAAGAAGCTGTTTTGATTTCCTTTGTTTGAAAACACTGTATTAGCAACATTCAGGAGCACTGTGAGTGTCTGTATTCCACCCCAGAAAAAGAAGAGATATTGAATTTTATAATTTGGAGGAGTCCGCCTATACTCTAAAGCAGAATTGTGGACAGGTAACTCAGGAATGCTCAAGTTATGAGTAAGACAACTTGACATCAGAATCACTATGGACTGAGGATACTGTTGTAAACATGAGCCACATGGCCATACTGTGTTGTAATGTCCTTTACTTTTCTGGTATTGGGGCTTGAACTCAGGGCCTGGGTGCTGTCCTTGAGCTTCTTTTGCTCAAGGTAAGCACTCTACCACTTGAGTCACAGTGCTACTTCTAGCTTTTTGAGGAGTTTATCAGAGATAAGAGTCTCACAGAGTTTGATGCCCAGGCTGGTTCTGAGTTCCGAACCTCAGATTTCAGACTCCCAAGTAGCTAGGATTTACAGGCATGAGCCACTGGTGCCGAGCAATGTCCCTATTTCTAAGAACTTCTTACATTTCCTTTTGTGCAGTATCCAGGGTACCAAGATCAAAAACAGTAATAGCAGGGGTAAAACCATGGGAAAGGAATACAAGAGAAAAAAAAAGGTACAGTTTCACATGGTATGTTGAAAATAATTACAGCAATGTTATACCACTTGGTTCCATAACGTGGAGTTCATTTCACTTAGCATCATCTTATGTGTTCATATGGGCATAGCTATTGGGCTAATGTGATCTTCTGCTATGACTAACCTAAACATGTACTTATTATTCCCTATGAGGGAAACTATAGCTTCCATCTTTCCTTGGGTCTGGCTCACATCACTTAGTATGATTTTTTTCAAGTCCTTCCATTTCCTTACTAATGGAGCAGTGTTACTCTTTCTGATAGAGGCATAGATATCTCCCTGCACCAAATTCCAAATAGATCAAAGACATAAAGTAAAATCAGATACCTGAAAACACTGCAAGAAGGAAAAGGAGAAACATTTGGGCTCCTTGGTACAGGATGAAACTTCCTTAATAAAGGCCCAGAAATGCAACAAATCAAAGAAAGGTTGGACAAATGGGACTGCATCAAACTGCAGAGCTTCTACACTGTAAAGGGCATGGCTTTCAAGATAAGTAGAAAGGTCACAGATTGGGAGAAGATCTTTACTGGCCATACAATGGACAAACGCCTCATATCTAAAATATATTCAGAACTAAAAAAAATTAAATCCTTCAAAACAAATCCTCAAAGAAACAACTGCCCCCTCAATAAATGGGCTAAAGACTTCAAGAAAGACTTCTCTGAAGAGGAAATGAGAATGGCCAAGAGACACATGAAGAAGGACTCCACATCACTAGCCATAAAAGAAATGCAAATCAAAACAAAACTGAGATTCCACCTCACCAGAGTAAGAATGGCCATTATCAGGAACACTAACAATAACAAATGCTGGAGGGGATGTTGCCAAAAGGGAACCATACTACATTGTTGATGGGAATGTAAACTGGTTCAGCCACTCTGGAAAGCCGTATGGAGGTTCCTCAGAAGGCTAAACATAGAACTCCCCTATGACCCAGCAGCCCCATTTTGGGGCATCTACCCAAAAGATTACAAGCAAGACCACACTAAAGCCACCAGCACAACTATGTTCATCGCAGCACAATTTGTCATTGCTAAAATATGGAATCAACCCAAATGCCCCTCAGTAGATGAGTGGATCATGAAAATATGGTACATATACACAATGGAATTCTAAGCCAAACACTCTTCTTAAGAAATAGAAAGTTTGATGCCTTCTGTATGACAATGTATGGTCCCTCTTCCTACCTGTTTTCCTCCTCCATCACAACACACACAGAATCAGAACAATTGACTTTATCACCTGATCCCAACTATTCCAAGCTTTCAGGAAGCATCACGCACTTATAAACAATAAAAATGAATTACCTTTAAGTCTGACTTCTTCACCATCTCATTGTTATTAGGAAATAATGATTGTTTCTTTGCCTTTCTTTCCTTTTCATTTTGAGTGTTAGGGGAAGTTATGTAAAGATTGCATCAGAAACTTTGTTCTGAAATTTCAGGTAAGCCTCTAGTAATACAAAAGTTGGCCTCAAGCTCTGAACTTTCTAGTACAAAATCTCTAATATTTAATCTTGTGCATGCAAACTGTTAAAACTGTCTTCTATATCTTTCTTCTTTTTCTCTCCACCTATTCCCCACTCCCATCACTCTTCAAATACTGTTAAGAGATTTTTTTTTTCCTGGTAGGAAATTAAGGACTGATTATATTCCCAAAATTGTTTCAAAAGACCTCTGCTTTGAACATAGGGAATATTTTGATGTGATATGATTTATAGATTGTTGTGTGTTGCTTCAGCTTAGAAGAGTTGATATTTCTAGCACAATGAACATAGAATTATTTCTTGGCTCCAAGGGACATGCCACTGATATCGTAATGACTTTTGCACCTTCCTTGGCTCAATTCATACTCTAAATATTGTCATTAGAAACCATCAGAATGACAGGGAAATTGCCATCATCTTTCATATTGCCTCTTATATCCAAATGTGTGTTTTAAAAAGTCCTAATATTTAATAATAGTGGAAACAATAAGAGAACATCTTTCTCCCTGGGTCAGATTGTTTCTGAGGTGAATTAGTAAAAAATAATTCTAATCTCAGTACTTTTCTCACAGCCTCTGCCCTTATTACTCCTGCTATTGCAATGGCTCTTCAGTAGCTGGTTACATAAAAGTGTGGCTTTGTAGAGAAGCATGCCTCTGTATTTAGTTAACAGGATAAATTATTTAGATTACTAAAGAAACAAATATTCCAAAGTAATGTTCATTCACACAGATTCTTTTGAGTAAATAGAAATTAACAATGAATGAATTAGACTGGGAAAAGCTTGTTTGAAGAGTCCTTCAGCCATTTAGTCCACCTAAAGGTCTGAAGATATAGAAGGCAGAAGAAATGGTTAGGTCTTTAAAAAAAAAAGCTGAATAGAAACATTTATAGTTCAAAGCAAATTGCAGAGAAATATTAAAAAGTATTAATGAGCCTTTTTGTAAAGAGAAACTAATTACAAGCTTGGATAGCTGAAACCAGAAGCAATGAAAGTGTCTGAAATGACAAAAGTACAAGGGAGAAAGATAAAGAAACAAATCATAGTCCAGAATTAAACAGCAATTACCTAGTTCTTAAGGGCTTTATGATTCAAATTCTTCTCTAGTTGTGGTATAAAATTTAATCATGGATGTTTATACTGTGGATAAGACTTAGAGATCATGTTATCATATGTGTGTTAGGAAGTAATCCATTATAAACCATCCTATTGTCTAACCTAGTAAGTTTGCATGCATTTATTTAATATAAATGATATTATGTCTTTCTTTTCATTGCAATTTTAAAATGTGTACATCCAAACCAGACTTTTACTATGAATGTGATATTCAAAATAAGCATTAAATCTTATAATGTCAGAAATTGATACCTAAATTTTATCCCCCAGTTCCTGCAATCATTAACTTCCCAGGGGCTAGTGATGTTCTTCATCTAGTAGTGGAGCTCAGGACTTCAGAGTTGTCTATGAGTCCTGCCATAATTGTCAATCTTTGTGGAAATCCTAATGCTTTAATTTTGATATCCACACCTATTCTGACACTACCTTCACAGTGTATATCTGTATCTCAGCCACCATAATTGATTTCCTATATGAATACTGTACTCTGACATCTGATAACTGCCTGCATCTACCATTGAGTCAGTCAGTTTAAACTATTCTGCAAATTATTCTGCCATTCCCCTGCACCAAATCTCCGATTACTTCATGACTCACTGAAGTAAAAGGCAAAGAAAATCACAATGGCCACAAAATTCTGAGGATTTGATCTCCAGTCATTTTTCACCTCATCTGCTTCTATGTTTCCTTCACTTCTTTGCTCCAACACTCTGGGAAATTCAATTTGTTCAACAGGCCAAGCCTGCTCCTATCTCAGGGCTCCTACCTCCTATCTCCTCTTTCCTCTTTCTATAATTATTGTGGCCCAAATATATGACCGATTCCTTTTTTCATATTTTTTAATCCTTTACTCATTTAAATCTTCTTACCTATCCTATATGAAATTGCAAATCCCTATCTCTGTACTCCATCCTTTTACCAACACTCTACTCACTTTCCATGAGTTTTCCTCATAGAACGTATCACTATAAAATCTGTATATTTTTCTTATTTTGCTCATTTGTGTTTCGTTTGTTTTGATTTCGAGGTCTTTAATCCATTTGGAATTGATTTTGGTGCAGGGTGATATATAAGGATCTAGTTTTAGTTTGTTGCATGTGTTGAGCCAGTTTTTCCAGCACAATTTGTTAAAGAGGCTATCTTTCTTCCAAACTATTGTTTTAGCCTATTTATCAAAGATTAAGTAAGCGTAGTTCTGTGGGTTCATTCCCGGGTCTTCAATTCTGTTCCATTGGTCTTCAGGCCTGTTCCGGTGCCAATATCAAGCTGTTTTTTATTACTATAGCTTTATAATACAACTTCAAGTTGGGTATTGTAATTCCTCCAGCACTGTTCTTTCTGCTTAGGATTGTTTTTGCTATTCTAGGTCTTACATCAGCTTAATGAAGAATCTGATGCTAAAACAGGCTTCATGAAGAATTTTTGCTCTTTAGCTCTAAATACCAAGACCTACAGCAGTAACTGACCCACAATGAGCCTTCTATATGTTTCTGCTAAATTCATTACCTTTCATATTTATGATTATATTTACCCAAACAGACACCAAAGTAATAGATTGTCACTCATAATGCCATGAAATAAGACAAGAGCTACTCATATGTGCCTCTTGTCACACTTAAAGGAATATAAATTTGTGTAGGAGACTTCCATTCTTCAGACTTCCTGAGAGTCTCTAAGAGAGGAAATCAAGATGAACATCAAAACTGGGAAAGATATAAATGACTACATGAAGGAAACAAATTCTAGGACTCACTACCCCTTTATTCTAGCTGTCCTTCTGTGATCCATAATCTTAGGTGCAGTATGTTTTATTTGTTCAAGCCCTCTAGAGAAAAAGTACAAAAGAAGCCTCAGCCTAAACTCTTAGTTGACTGTGCTTCAAAAATTTAAATTAAGAACAATACCCCTAGGCTACTTGGGAGGAAGGGGAGGATTTGTAAATACAACTGATGGACATATCTGATATTACAACTGAGGTAAATATCTGATGGACTGGCATCAGATATCCTTCTGTCAAAATTCAAGTTATAGCATAAAGGCAAAAGGGCAAAATCATGCAACTGGGTCTAGAATAATATAATACTGCCTTGTGTTATATCACAGGATAAAATGATGCTTGATCCAGATAAAGGGGTATGGAAGAAGATAAGCAAGTTCTGAAGGATTGAACATCTCTAAAAATAAGGCCCTGTTTGCTATTATTATCAAATCCTCCTAGACCAGATCTTCTACTGATCAAAACTTGGGCTTCGTAAGAAGAAAATCATTTTTCCCCTTCACATTACTGATTATAGCCTAAAAACAACTCACATAAATCATTTATCAGGACATAAATTAAAAAGGCAGATTCTTGAACATTCTCAAGAATAGTTTTAGAATAATATCAGTTGTGATTTTTAAAGTTTCCAGATAATTTTATGGGCCATCAAGCCTGAAGAGGTATCTAACAAAACTTTAGAAATAAACTAGAAATATCTATAAGAGAAAGAGTGTGCTGTTATGAAATATATATTATTGCAGTTCTATTTCCAAAATTGTGTTCCAGTTTTGTAAACAATAATAATACTGAAGGGCTGGGGCTTATACCCTTCAGAAAATGTATTTGGGGAAAAGTTAAGTAACATTGCTGTGGGTTTTTCAGAGACATTTTATACCAATTGTGATATGCCATGAAGATGATAAGTAGGCCACATTTTCCAAATTTATATTTTACCTGTTAATCAAGGAGAATTATGCAGAATATGTATTCTGGGAAACACATTAGATTAACAGTGGCATAGTGTTATGGCATTTATAAGACAGAATTCATTATGATTGTGAAGTCAAATAAGGATGCTTCAAATATCTTACATTGTATGTAACATTGAAAATTTTAAATTTATGTGGCAAGATATTGTTGTTACTTTCACAGTTGCATACTGGTTACCTCTGATTAAATGTGTTGTTTATTTATTTACCTTTAAAAGTAAGTCCAAAAGAGGATGACATTTAAAGCAAAGCAATAGTTTTCCAAAAGATGCTGCTTGGAGAAAGCTGGAACGTGGAGTGGGTGATGGCTCATAATCTAGCTCCATTCTTGCCTTCCCAAGTTTGGTAACAAGGAACTCTTGGAGCCTTTCACTTTGTCATCAGCCCCCACATCATTAGTATGCTCTTTAGAGATTGAGACAAAAAAAGGTATGAGAGTATTTGTCTCCTGGGTCAGATATTTTCTTGAAGGGGTACAGTTATTTCTGTCCCCTTCCATTTTCCTTTCTTTCAGAAAGTTTTATGTTGAAGTTTTTACTTTAACTTATTTTTCTATGTCATGTCTATATCCTTTCTGAATTATGTCCTCAGCCTCTACCAGTGCCTTTGTCTGACTGATGCAAACTAAGATTCTGTTTCCCTGTCTTTCTTTTCAGGCCTTTTTCATCCCCCTCCCATCTGTCTTTCCTTCCCTTTCTCTCCCACTTCTTCCTTCATTTATATAAATCTGTCTGGTAGACTTTGCAGGAAAAAATGCAATTAACAGAAGATTAGATAAGACAAGATAGAACCAAAGAGATATACACTATCATATCACTTTTTGATTGTTTATTCTCATCCAATTACTTAAGAGTTCTGTGTGCCCTGTCCTTACGTTAGGAAAAATAAGTAAATAAAGGTGACAACTAACTTATAGAATTACAGAAAAAAACACCATGAAAGTGCCTGAAATTCTCTTTTGCTTCCCATCTACCTCCTTTCCCATTAATACTTTTTGTAAAAGATTTATCCTTCCACATTTACCTCTTGATTCCTCTAAAGCTTCCCTACACAGGTTCTAGAGAGCACCCCATGATCCATTGATGATGTATTTATAATCCAGGAGCAGGATGACCAATAATTTTCCTCCACATACCAATTACAAAACAAATAGAGAAGGGTGGTGAGCTCCTGGAAGGTTTCTGAGAATAGAAACATCATGATTAATCTGTAATGCAATCCATTTGCATGCAAAAATGGTTGCAGCATATGCTATTTCTAGGTCCACTCTAAAGCTTTTCTTCTCACTCTTTTGCCATACAGATTTTATTATGCTTACCCTATCCCATCTTCTAGTTTGTTGTGTAGCCAGCCAGAGTAGCCCATGCCGAACATAATACCAGTTCTGACTGAGGCTACTCTGTGTAATTTCTTTATGGTGTGTGTGTGTGTGTGTGTGAGAGAGAGAGAGAGAGAGAGAGACAGAGACAGAGACAGAGAGAGACAGAGACAGAGAGAGAGCAGGGGGAGGTTATGTGTGTGTGAGATCTAAATTTAAGGGTGAAAATTATTCATGCAATCTCCTTGCAACGGTTCCCTCTAGTCATATTGTGTAATTCTCACTTGTTACAGGGACTGTGTGGCTTTTTTTTGGCGGGGGGGGGGGGCGCCATGGGGCTTGAACTCAAGGCCTGTGCACTGCTCCTGAGCCTCTTTGTGTTCAAGGCTAGCACGGTACCGCTTGAGCCACAAACAGTGCCACTTCCCTTATTTTAGTAGTTTCATGGAGATAAGAATTTTATAAGCACTTTTCTGCCCAGTCTGGCTTAAACCACAACCATCAGATATCAACCCCTTGAGTAGTTAGGATTACAGGTATGAGCCACTGGCACCCAGAGGAACAGTGTCTTTACCACAATTATTCAATTCTGACTTTATGGTGTGGAAGCAACCACACACAATACATAAATGAATGCCTGTAGCTATGTCCTAATGAAGCTTTATTTGCAAAAAGAACGAGCAGTGAGTTAACTTCCATGCCTTCATCATAGTCTTCTGTTCTATCTATCAAAGGTACACTTCTGTACATAAGAGCTCCCCAGTGATTCTGGAGGCTGGTTCTCTGAAGTGACTCTACTATTGAACTGCCAGAAAAATCTAAGAAGGCCTTGTGTCCTGTGACTTTCAGTAAATTACCAGCAGGGCTTAATCCTTGATGTCCATATGGAAATACTTTAGTGGATTTCACAAAATTGCCTGTGTCAACAGTGCTCAAATGTATGTGTACATGTGGATGTACCTGGAGAACATACAAACAGAGATTGCTGTCTCCCAACCTGGCACATCCAATCTAGTATGTCAGGGACAACACCTCAGAATTTATAGCTCTTGCAAGATTCCAGAACATGTACATGTATCTCATCCAAAGTTCACATTTTGAGATACACTCACCTGAGCCAACCCTTTGCCCCCCAAAATCAAAGATTCTCTCTTAGTAACAAGACAGATACTATTAGTTCAGCAACAGTAGAATTGATCAATCCTCCCAATGCCACTCATAGCAAACTTCTCTTAGGATACTGTGACTTCATCCATGAATTTCCTTTCTGTTGACAATTGAGATACCTATTTCAGGCAACCCACAAAGTACAACTTGAAATTGGTAGATAATAGTGATTGGGTGGGGAGAAGAGCTGCGGCTGATTTCTCATTCAAAAGGCTTCTTGTAGTCTACCTCCAGCTCCATTCATCAAAGTGGGCCCCTGGAGTGGAGGCTTAGGGAATGAGCTTCTACCTAAATCTCATAAAAATCAAACAGTAGTTATCCTCCTGTATTAATGTGATTCCAATTCCCATAATGTGGCTTTGTTTCCATGGAAGTGCATAAGAGACTACACTGACAACACAGCTACCTTTTTGACTGGTTATATCAATGAAATCACTCAATAACCCATGTTTTTTTACCCTTTTTTAGGCAAACACTGCACAGTCTTTTCATAGTCTAGCAGGTATGGGGGTGTGGGGAGTGGGTATTTGATGCATGTAATACCCTTAGATTTTTTCCTTGGAAAGAGAAAGAGGAAAAATTATATGTGTTAACAAAATAGATTGGCAAATCATTGTTTTCTGCAAAAACCTTTCCATGGCAAATGCTTGAATATTTTTTTGAACTACTCTGGTTTTAGGGGAAAAATTATGATGTTAGGGGTCATTTATATCTGAGTGAGGATAAAGAGAAGATGAAACCAGAGGGAGGAAACAAGACTAGAGATTGAAAATGGATGAAGAGCACTGAATTAAACTGCTCTGTCTCTGAACAGTATCTAGAATGACTCCACCAACAATCCACGCTAATGCAAATGGAAGGTTAAATTTGTAAGTTTTTCCTATGCATGCACCTTTTACATACAAAAGAAGTGTTTGGATCTTTTAAAACCCACAAAATATAGAGTAAATTATACTGAGTCATGGGAAAATTGACTGAGCAGGGGGCTATTAAATTCACTTTACAGACCTTCCTGGATACAAAGCCACAGAACAAACATCGACCTGAGCTCATGAGACAGAAGCAGCTCAGTGGTTACTGTAAAACAGTCTATCCCCTGTCTTCCCAGGCCCTGAAAGTGCCTTGTATGATATACAATAAAGTTATCTGGTTCTATTTCCCCAGTTCACAAATAAGCACCAAAAGACTGATCCTAGTCCCAGGTGGCAAAGTCAATGAAAGCTCAGAGACTGAGACAGAAAATATGAATATGAATAATGTTATTGTAGACTTCTGAGGCTATGGCTTGATAAGTGTTGTTTGTAATTCCAAGAAATGAGCTGATTGATGTCAAGTTTTATTTTAGGGCTCATTTTATGTTTTTCTTACCTCATATACCAAAACTTTAAACTACAGTAGCCTGTTTATTAGGCATCCTACACACACACACACACACACACACACACACACAAACACACACACACAGAGTTAGAAGGGCAAAGATAACAAAGAGAAATCAAAATGAGTAAGACATTGCAAATGTAGAATTCTGCCTGTTTGGGTAAGTAATTACTAAGGGAAAATACCATATTTATGGTATAAAAGAAAGTGAGCTAAAACTGAATGCATTCACACTTCAGTTTTAAGAGATGTTTCAGCCATATTATAAATCCTTTTAAGTATAAGTTTCTAATAAAATATAGGGAAAAACTTTAAATAAGTGGGTTTAGCAGACACCAATTCCTTGTATTAAAAAAAATTTAACACTTGCTTCAAGCTTCTATCCAATTCATGTTCATGGGCTTTATTATATCTTCAAAAAACTATATTATCCTTTGAATCTCAATTTGTCTTCCTTCAAATCTATTTGGCTGATGTTAAAGGTGAAACCTGATATAACCCAATGGAGCATGGACTCAGAAAAATTGAAAATGGAGTATGTATCATTTTCAACTTAGAAAGAAGCTAATAAAAGTTATTTTTCTCTACTCTACTATTCACATAGCTTCTCTTTCCCATTGGAAAGTTTCGTGGGTTGGAAACCCTCAAGCTATCAGTAATAATATCCATGATACAAATTTGGCTAGAATCAATTATATTGTAATTGCTAAAATAAAAACAAGAGAATCAGGCTATGAAATGAGCACATTTATAGATGAAAATTCACTGTGGAGAGGGTATATAACTTCAGTGCCAACTTTTAACTTGTGAAATGGAGAGGAAAATGTTCTGTAAACACTGAGAATATAATTTCTCATTCTCACTCAAGATCTATCCATGTTTCTTCTCTGGTTGTCAAATCTTTTTCTTTTTCTGCAATGGATATTAAGGCTTGTAGCACTCAGACCAAGGACCTCTGATGTGTGAGATCCATTAGCCATACTTAATATTTAGATTTTTTTCTGCCACATTCACTATCATTGTTATGTATTTTTAGATATGAGTTCTACTCATAAGAAACATTTCTTACAGTTTCATATGTTAGGACTTGGGTACAACTGATTTCATGAAGAGAAGAATCCTTTTTCTTGTAAGAAAAGGACTCCAATGTTAGGGCACAGAATATGTCTTATAGATTATAAAACCTTACAAAATAAAACCTCCTAAGTAAAAAGAAAAAAAAAGAAAAGAAACATTTCTTCCTCTGAGTTCACTAAGACTGTAAACTGTAGCTTCAAGTCATTCTTACTGTGTGTGTGAGCCCAGGCTTTTTAATATACTGTACATACTCTCTTCTCCGAGTTATAATTTAAGTTTTATCACAACACTGCGGGAGAAAGTTGCTAGTGTCTGCAGCTTGATTTCACCCCATGGTTTATGCCCTGAAGTGTGAGGCAGATAGACAGTGCTGTGCCAATCAGTTTTAGCCTTTTAAATCTCAGAGAACAAGGCAGAGATGAAGTGATGAAAGGCAGAGAGTTGATGATGATTTACAAGTAGGCCTCATAGATCCTAGGATTTAGGGGTCTGTCCAGAGAAGAGTGAAAGCAAGAAAGTTTCCATTTACATAGTTTCTTCTATGACCTTCAAAACACCTTGTGGAAAACTGGAAAGTCAAATTCACATTCCCTTCTAAAGACCAGGAGAAAAAAGTTAAGGAATAAAGTGGCTAGCTGTAGAATACTAAATTCTTCGCAGTCACTGTCACCTGTGACAGATAATAGTACATGAATGAGACCTCGAAATCATCCACTATTTAGGTCAGAGTGTCCTTATCTATAAAGTAGGAATGCTCCAGAAATCTATTTCGTGGGAGTTTTTGTTAAGAATGAGAGAAAAAGCCCAGCAGGAAGCCTGGTCTGTGGGAATTCTGAATACATCCTCTTTTTCTTGTTCCTATTCTTTTATTCCCACCACAACAATCATGACAGTACTTCTTGGACATTTAATATGTGTTAAGCATTATAGCAAGCCTTATGTTCCTCACCACATGTAATACAAAAAATAATATGGAGGTTATCATAATAACCGTGAGGTAGATACTGCTTTTATTTCCATTTAACAGAGGGAGATAATGAGGCTCAGAAAGGTTTGTGAGGGTTAGTGGTAGACTGGGGATTTGAGAACATAACTATGAACTCAGAGGTTCCTGAAACATTATTAGTTCCATATGACCTTTGGAAATTAGAAAGTATAAATACTGATTTTCCTAAGAGTACTGGGAATAGCTGGGCTGCTGACTAAAAAAATAAAATAAAATAAAAACTTTCATAACTTTGGCCAGTTCCAATTCAGAAACTTTTCAAAATTGCATTTCCACAAGCTGGTTGCTCCCAAGGTTTTCTGTTTTTCGTATGTATTCTCAAAGGGGTCATCTTTTACATACATAGGCTGTCCATAGTTTTACCTAAATGGTAAAACAGTACAGTAGAAAAATCTGATCAAGAGATAAAAAGTGGTATCTGTCATATTGAAATAAGACATGTACAATCTTTAGATTCATTTACTACCTTTCTGTAGTATTTGAATTCATACAGTCTGTAAATATTGTGTGCTGATGACTTGATTTGTGAAATCAGTCCCATGAGGTTTCAGGAGGCTTGAAAAAAAACAACCCTAAGAATTATAGTGCTAATTTCACTGGAAAAGGTACCCATACTGACATTTAAAAGCCATGCCCTAACTCATATTTGTGACAGAAATTGTAAGGCAAGGTTGAAGATGTGGTTCTGGGATTTCAAGTGATTGCAGAGCAATATAGGGCTCAGGCTGCTGAAGAAAGACTGCATGTTTGTTTTCTGTAAAGGCACAGAGAGCCAAGGGTAATGAATGGTTCAGAGAAGACTAAGCTAAGAAGTATTTGTAGTGAGTACTGTTCTAAGTAGGTTTCAGATATTCTTGCAAGTTAGTTCATCTACATTATGGAAATAATAATTTTTTTAAAAATCTCATTGGCCCATTGGAAAATTTAAGTGAATAATGTATGCGAAACTAATATAAACCCTATTATGTAAATGTCAAATATTTTAATAAATTCAGAACACTGAGCATTTACTGAGCATGGTCCTCTTGACTACAGGAATCCAGGCACTGAAATATAAGTTGTTTCACCCTTAAGTATCTAACTATTGAGTGAAGAAGATATGTCTTGTTTAAACAATCAAAATTCTGTGTTCAAATGGCTAGCATAGATGTATAGACTAAATGCTCTAGTGCTATAGAAATAACAGATATAATTAATTCAGAATTAAATGGCAAGGTTTTTGGGATATTTTTAAGTTTCACTTACTCTAATAGCTACAATGGAATTTTTCCATTAAGAAATCACCCTAGGCAGAAATATCTAGATAGAAGGGACACCGTGAACCTGGGCATGAAAACATGACATAGTAATATCTAGTGAGTGGACCAGAGAAGACCCTCAGGAATCTAATGAGCGATGAGCTTAAATACTAGATGTGAATGCTATGTATAAAGTCTATGTTTGAGAGGACTTGCAAATATTTTCCAAAAGGAGAAACAGATGGAGGGTGGAAAACTAAGAGTGGAGGTGGGGGATCATCCCTACCTTCGGGTCTTTATCTTCCAACTCAGGAGGTCCTATCAACTCATAGATACAAAGCAGATGGACTTCTTCAACTTCACCATCAGAAGCAAAATTTAAGCCAATACCTAAGCAGATGTCTTATTTTAGTAGCCTAGAGGTATTGGATCCAACAAAGACAATCCACAGACCAAAGATCTAAAAGTAATGGAGATTCTCATGCCTACATCCTAATAAGAGTAAACAGGAATTGAAACTTCCCTTATCTTACAAATTAAGTATAACTAGCTTAGAATTTTCCTACTAACTCATCACATGTGGTCAGAGAGACTGTTCCTGATTAGAGAATGCTTTCTCAGTGTCATTATATATTACAACATGGCTCCAAAGGTTGAGCACATCATCTATGTGTTATACAAATAATACCAAAGTCCTCATAACAGTCCAAAGTCCTCATAACAGTTACCCCTCACTAATATATTATATTGAATTTTATGCATCCCAATTTTACTGGATTTTTAAACATCTTGTTTACATTTAACTTCTAAATTAGTTTTTTTCTGCAGTTTTATAAGGCTTAAGCATTAATATTTTATATCTGGCTAAATCATAGTTATAAATTGACATAACTAAAGTATAAATTGTCATGATTAAAGTAACCCAAATAGTATGATAGTGGTTTTTCCTTAAAAAAATATAATACTAACTACTCAGGAGGCTGAGATCTGAGGATCAAGGCTCAAAGCCAACCTTTGCAGAAAGTTCATGAAACTCTTGTGTGCAACAGACTAACCCCCCAAAAGCTAGAAGTGCAACTGTAGACACTAGCTTGAAGCAAAAGAAACTTAGATATAGTGTCCAGGCCCTGAGTTTAACCACCAGGACAGATTGCATGCACACATACACACACACACACACACACACACACACACGTGCACACACGTCTTTGATTTGAGAAATAGGATTTCATACAATGTACATAGTCCTCATGTGGCATAATTAAGACGTGAATGATTTGTAGTTGATAAAAACCTTTTAGATTGCTAAAAATGAGAGAAAATATACAGCAATTATCAAATCCAAATTTTATTTTGTTTCAATGCCACTATTTGAAGGGAATGTGCTTTTTTAAAACTATTAACATGCAAGTTCAATTGACACTACAAGAATTAATTTTCCACAAAGATGGACAGTCAACATAAACATTGTTTCCATGAATATACCCTATTCTTGGTTCTGGCCTTGATTTTATGAGGTCAGGAATATGATTTATATATGAATTACAGAATGAATGCTGACAGCTCTCCTTTTCTCATGAATAGAGCCATCTCTCATAAGTATGATATATTGGTAATTTTAGAACATGTTTGTTTTGAAGGATTTGGTTGCACATCCAGGATATTTTGTTATGATTCAAGTGCTTGAGAATTACAGACTTCGATAGTCTGACATATCTGTTTCAACGATGAACATTGCTATGCTGCAAAACAGAAAGAATGGAAGCGTGATAAGGGTATCCTTTATCCTACAGGCAGTTCGAAAGGATACTACTGTCCATTGCCTTGTAACAATCATTGGCCTCTTTCTGAAACCTACTCTCTTCTTACCTCAGTTACTAGAACATCGTGTCATTTTGTACAATCATTCAACTATGCTCAGTAATAGACTACAAGTCATTCTTTTAAGTTCTGTGTTTGAAGCATGAACTCAAAGACATTTTTCAGCACATGCCACAGAAGTGACAATGGATTACTCTTAGTATGGATCCTACCCTCATGAAGTTTATAGTCTACTGAAAGAAACAAACTAGTGTTTAGACTGTGCCCCATGTGTCTAAACTGACATGTACAGGCTGAACAAAAATTAGTTGGAAGTGTATATGTATAGTGGAAGTGTGTGTGTGTGTGTGTGAGAGAGAGAGAGAGAGAGACAGAGACAGAGACTGTCAATGAAAGGGAAGAAAAGGAAAGAGATATTTAGGAGGAATGAAGACAGTGAAAGAATAAGAGGGAGAGCATATACTCATGGGAAAATGCCAGTCAGGACAAATGAGAGTAAAGTAATTTGCTTGTAGGAGCACTGTTCTGATCCATTATGTGTTGATTCTACAGTTGAATTCTTAATCTTCAAGAAGGGAACATTTCTTTTATTATACCTTTATAATTAATGTAGGAATGAAGGCTTAAAATTCTGACTAGATTCTCATTTTAGAAAAATGTCGCAGCTCACCCCAAGCAGCTGTCAGCCGCACTAAGCCAAATTCTCTACTGAGCAGCCTTTGGAATAGCTTAACAGAAACATGGTACATGCCGTTTTTCATTGTTCTGTTTTCTTGCAAAAAAAATAATAAAACTTAATGCATCCACAGTGATACCTGCAAAAGCATTTCTTTATAGCCCTTTATTTCAAGTGAATGGATATCAACTTTTTGTAATGTGCATTTCTCCAATTTGGATCTCATTTCCCTGAGTGGAGGTGGCTATAAAGAATAAGTATAATCTTGAAGCACAGTTTGCAGCAACCTCCTACTTCTAATAGTGTGTCCAGTTATGGTTTTCTGAGAAGTCATATTCTCACTAATTGTACACACAGTGAAACCATTTCACATTCTAATCGCCATTCTGTGGTCAAATGCCACATGTGACAGAGCACTTGAAATTTTTAGCATTTATAGTTGTGGAAGGATGTCTCATGTCTCTCTACAAAGAGTATTCACCAAATGTTCAAACATGGGGCTCCCAACATGATAACCTTTCTCTCCGAGATGCCCTTTCCTCTTTACCTAGTAATGGATGAGTTGATCATCTTTTAGTCTCAGAATCTCTCTGAGTAACCCAGAAAGTTGGTTCTATCCCTTTAAGGCTCAATAAAAAGAAAGGTTTTCTCCTTTGATTTTTTTTCTTCTGTTATATTTAACTTTTCAATTTTCCACTCCCCTAGAGTTTCAGTTATCTACCTCGCAGTATCAAGTTCTGCATTCTGGAAGAGAAAATAGGAGATATAAATGCATTTTAAGGAAAGAAACCTTTGAAATCATTTGGGAATTGAAGATGAACAGTATGAGGAAAATGAGGCAGCGATTTAGTTGGGGTATTTTTGAATGTGTAGTTATTTTCTGCTTCTCATTCACTAATAAGTACCAGTAATTCTAAAGCTTCTCATTTATATGTCTGTGTTTAAAAAAAAAAAAGATCTCTAAACTCCTTAAACTGTCTTTAAAACCACAACCAATGATAGCATTGTGAAGGGGAAACAGAAATAAAGTCTTCAGACTACACAATTTTAAAATTGTTGCGCACCGGGGGGCTGACACTAACTGCTGCAGTCACAAAGTTTCAACAAGTATTTAATGACATATACTGGATTCCAGAAAGTTCTCAAGGCAGCACTCCAGTTCATGACAGCTAGGGAGATAAGAGTTGTACGCACAGGTAAGCAACAGTCCAAAGACAAAAGACACTATTCCAACCTGTATTCTTTTTCTTAACATTTTAAGTATAAGAGTAAAAAAAAATGTAAACCGAGGCTGGGAATATGGCACAGTGGTAAAGTGCTTGCCTCGCATACATGAAGCCCTGGGTTTGATTCTTCAGCACCACATATAGAAGAAGCCAGAAGTGGTGCTGTAGCTCAAGTGGTAGAGAGTAGCCTTGAGCAAAAAGAAGCCAGGGACAATGCTAAGGCTCTGAGTCCAAGCCACAAGACTGGCTGTGTGTGTGTGTGTGTGTGTGTGTGTGTGTGTGTGTGTGTGTGTGTGTGTGTGTGTGAAAACTCTGTCATCAACAACAAGAAGAAGAAAGAAGAAGAAAACAGTTGGAACTAGAAGAAAGAGCTTCAGGGAGGAAACTTGAGAAAAGTATGTCTAAAGTTGAAGCTACACTGTACACATTCAGCATTGTAAATACCTGAACTTTTCTTTGGCCATCTTTCCCTGTAAGATTCTCTGAGAAGCTACTTTTTCATGTGTCATTGTATTATAGGTTTGGTTATGAATTTATTATTCAATGATTTCTTTTAAATCACAGAAATATACAGTGCTTAAGTTTAGCACTCTACCACTTTAAAGTACAGCTCCACTTCCAGTTTTCTGTTATTTAATTGAAGATAAGAATCTCAAGGACTTTCTTGCCTGCCTGGTTTTGAACCATGATCCTCAGATCTCAGCCTTCTGAGTACCTAGGTTACAGGCATGAGCCATCCAGTGCCTGGCTCTTAGATGTTTTTTTTTTGTTTGTTTGTTTATTTTTTTAATTTATTTATTTTTTATTAATTTTATTGACAAGGTGTTGTGTAAAGGGGGTACAGTTACATAATAAAGACATTTCTTGTGAAATCTGTTTTACCCTCATTTTTCTTTCCCTTCCCTAGATCAGCTAGGCATATATACATTATCTAGTGTACCAAAATCATATACAGTAACCATGTAGGGTATGCCAAAGGCAGTCTTGGGGGCTTTTCAGCCTGGGCTACTTTGAAACTGGATTTGAATAGTTAAGATTACAGATCTGAGCCACCAGTGACTGAATAAAATGAAACTTTGCACTAATTTAGATAATACAGTTACACAAATTTATTTGGAACCATACCAGATAGTATTTCTTCATGATATCTACAAGTAATGAGCCTCCTTCCTTTACCTGAAAACATGGCAATCCCTCACATAGCTCCTTTATTCATTCAAACACTTACTCAAAAACATGTGATGAGTACCATGAATGTGCCTACCATTGTTCCAAGTGCCATAAATCTGAAGCAGATTACAGGCAACACCAATAATGACAGAACAAAGCACATTAATTGACTAGGAATGCTAATGAAGGGTTGTAAACTTAAATAAGATAACCTAGGAAGGCCTCATTGAAAAGATGGCATTCAGCCAAAGTATACCAAGATGTAATAGCAGATATTTGATAAAAACCAATCCAGATAGAGAAGTCCAGATAGAAAGTTTGTAGCATAGTTTCGCTCATCAAGCAAATAACTAACAATACATTCTTTGCTCCATTGTCCCTTCCAGGTACCATCCCACTTTTCAATCTCTCTGTAATCTTTATCCTTGATTATATGTCTTTAGTTGTTTGATTTTGTATGTTCCCCTAATTAATTGTGCATTCCATCAAAAATAGGGACTTTTAAAATCTTATACATGGTTTTATTACTAGACCCCAGGTGAAAATATAGATATATACACAAAAAGGTCCTGCATAAATATGTGTTCAGTGTGAAAATTAGTAAGGAACATTTTTTGAAAGAATGAATTAGTTTTCATTCTTATGCTTAATGGTTTGTGGCTGTGAAATATGTTTTGTTCTGGTAGTGTTTCTGTGATATCTTGACTGTAACACTCCTATTCCAATTGGAAATTATGAAATATTATATCATTTTTATTATCTTTAGGAAGTTGGACAAAGATGTTTCAATTCAACATGGACTACTATATCTTAAGTACATTGAAAATGAACTTTTTAATGTAAAAAGTTTTATCATTTCTCTTCTCAGTCCAACTGTACTTACAACAAAGAATATTTCAAGTTTGGAGAAAGGAGAAAGATATTCAGCATTTGGAGTACTAGTGTACTAAGTCTGATCAGATGTGACATTTTTTTCCTGTGTGTTCCTATCCTGGCTATGTAAGAGCATCAAATTGAAGTGTCAAAGTGTACACATTAAAAGTAAGGAAATTAATAAAGCATTCCAAACTCTTTGAAAAGTGACTATAAAGGGTTTATAGAATACATTAGTCAGAAAATTGATTTTTTAGTATTAAAACCTGAAAGAATTGAATTTATGGCTAAAAATTATAGGGGAGATGAGAACTTCTGGCACAAAGACAATAAGAATAAAACTAAGGAAAGTGGGTGTAAACTTTCAGGCAAGGCTATAATGGAGGCTCCACTTCAAGTAAAAAGGAGACAGTTATTGATTGAGAGAGATCAAACCACATTTCCTCCTCAACACATGAAGAGACAAAGTTCTTATTCATGGAAGGGGTTCTGGTGGCTGGAAGTCTAAGAATTTTTTTTCCACTGTTCCAGGACAATATACACATACATATATATGCATATATGTCACACATACATATATATATATACATACGTATTTCAAATCTCCTACTCTTGAGGAATAAGTGGTCAGCTAGACATAAGACTTCTTGCACTGCTTTTATAAATATCTTAGCCTTCTGTTACGAATGAGCCCCATGTCTCTTCTAAGAAAACCTGCCAACAGGGGTGGAAGAAAATAAAAATATAAGTTGTTGAAGAAGAAGAGATTAGGGCCCAGGAGCTTGTTTATCCTTTTATGGTGATTTCCAAAGATCCCTGTCATCTAGTTCATTCTAGGAGAATTTAGGGTAAAGTGTTTATGAACTACTTGGTTCCTAGGGTAGATAAGAGATGTTTAAAAATGTTAAATAGATAATGGTCAGAAATTCAGGAGGCTGAGATGCCTGGGATTTTCAAGAAAAGAGATATTAAGAGGAAGAACGTACTAAAATAAGAAAATGCCATAATTGTCTGTCCCTCCCATAAGCCATTTTATTTCCATATCTTATCGCCTCCAAACCTTCATGAGAGCAGGGAGTATGGTAGTGTCATCAGTAGTATTCACAATGGCAGATAAAATGTCTTCATCACCTTGAAAGTTGCTGTATTAGTTACCTCATCTCATATAACCTTCACAACAAACAGGCCTTCTCCCGGATACTCTTTTTCTACTGAGATCATTGAGTTTTAGAAAACTCAAAAGTTGCAAAGCTGAGGACTGAACTCAAACTGTCTGGTGAAGGGACCTTGTTCCTGTAGCTAATGGTATGTTGTATGTATGTTACAACATTTTTTCCCATTGGAAGTACTTAAGAAAAAGGTTGTGTTGTTTTCCTATGTACACCCCCCTGTGCCTCACATAGGATTTTCTCTATAGTTGATTATTGGCAGAGATATTTATTGGATGAGTAGCATGAAAGTTATAAATACCTTTTCAAAGGTAAGTCTATTATGAGCCATACTCGGGTAGACACATTGCCTCTCCAGTAGGATAGATGAGTATGATGTATTTTAGCTTTGTGTTCAGTAAATAAGATTTCTCATGAATTTATTTTTCTTTTCCTTTTTTTCAGTTTAGCTCATATATTCTCTGAATTTTATATTCCTACTTACTAGGATTTTGAAGCAAAATGTACATCCTCAAACATAAAAGATTGTGTTTTCAGAGCTGGCAAACATAGGGATCAATATTCTAATCATTAAGTATGAAATTATTTTAGTAAAGTAAGATTTGTTAAATTAAAAGGAAAGGAAAAAAAACCTAGAAGCATTGTTAGGAAGCCTACCTCAGCTTCTGTAGAGGGAAAACTACAGTTCAAAAGCAATAAAGGGAAAAAAAAGAAAATCATTACAAGTCCAACCACAGGCCTTACAGTTTAAATGATTTTTTTTAATTTCAGAATGTATTTCCTTGGACTTATTTTTTTTCCTGCCTTTAGAGCTGAAAATGAAGGGGAGGTGACATAGAAATAACGACCTTGTGATTGCAATAAATTGAGGACAATTTTTTGGTTAAGCTCTGAAATGGTTTGAACAGAGAAAACAAAGCATCTTTTGTATAAAATCTGGGAGCAATTTGTAGCAAAACAGTGGTTAATTACCTCATATCTTTGAACCTCACCTATCCCCATAGCTAGGATGCTTAATGCAGAAGTTTGGGCCCTGAATCACCCAAGCATTTCAGTCTTTGAAGTGAGGTATAGTGAAGTAACAAAGTATGCTATTTTCAGAAGCATAATTATGAAGAAGACTGATAAAAACACACTATTGATTAGCTTCTGGTTTAAACAGAAGATGCATAAAAACATTCTTTTCAATGAATTATAACTATTATGACTTTGCACTTACTGTTTTAGGCATCTGGCTTTAAAAGCAAACAGCCTTTATCAAAATTAGAAGCAATATGAATGTAAAATACAGAATCCTATAGGTCTTGTTTTCTGTGTCAGAAATTAACTGGCAAAAAACAGCCCAATTTGGGTGATACGGTTGAAGCTTCGCTTCCTCAGAGTCCACATAATTTTAGGGAAAAAAGGCCATTCCCAGGACCTTGGAATCTACTCAAGTAGAATGCTCAGTCTATGATGGGAGGAAAAATGTACAGCAATAATTCAATCAGCGAACATAGCAGAATCTAAGAAGCAAAGGAACCTAGACCTAATGGCTCAGGAAGAGGGTGAAAGAGGATGAAGGGAGTGGTCCAAAGCTTGGAGCTAGAAATAAATGGGAAGATGCTCATACCTGACCTTGATGAACAATGCTAGCTACTTTATATGGGGGTGTATCATCTAGCTCAGAGGCATTCAGTACTTAGACACATTACAATTGCCACTTTCCCTGATGTTCCTTCCAAATTCTCTCATGTCTGGATGACTGTGTCTTCCTTTGTGTTCTTGATACTTGTCATTAACTGCTCCAGTGTCATTTGTTATTTTTTAGTCCTTTAATGCAGAAGCCAGAAAACAAGGTTATTTGGACCCACATCTCTATTTTAACACTTTCAGCTGTGTTTTCTTAGGCAAATTTTTAAATCTCTTTGTATTTCTACTATAATTACTGTACTTGCTATACTAAGTATAGAAATAACAGAAGTTTCTATAACTCATAACATTTTTAAATAAGTACATGAATGGAAAATTCTCAGAATACTTGCTGGCAAGTTGTGACATGCAAAAAAAATATATTTTATTAATATAGTCATTGTCATTTTGTCTTATCACAGTGTTTAGTACAGGGCCTGACCCATGTTCATCACCTCTAAATACCTGATAAGTTAGTAAACTAAAAGTCATGAATCTTATGTTTGTAAATATCTACAGAGGTCAAAACAGTTACCTTATTTAGAATGAGCATTAATAATAAATCTTAACCATTGTCCGAAGTGATCATTTCCTTCCCTAGTCTTATAAGGAAAGCTTAAATTTTTCACTGCATTTGAGCAGGGAATAATTTCTAACATTTAGAGGGATTTTCTTTACCGATTAGCTTGATATTTTGACCTTACAGAATACAAGCAGAATCATTTCCTGGACAAATGTAAGCTGACCTACTTTCATCTTGATCAGTGTTACAAGTCACAACTGAAAGACATCTTAATTCTGGGCTATTACGGAAGAGTTCCTAGGTATATCAGGAAACCAAATCAGTCGAGTAATTGTTATTAGTTTTAACCAAGTCCAGTGAATTGTAAATAGGCAAGTTGGATCCCATTGAGCAGAAAATTGAGCTACACGTGTAGCTTGTGTGTATTGCAGTGACTGTGGAATGAGAGAGGATTTTAATGCTCTCTCTCTCTCTCTCTCTCTCACACACACACACACACACACACACATAACTAGGTATCATTTATGTACTCTTGATTTTGTTGTGGAACTTTGAACATTTACTCTTATTTTTATTATTTAAGAACAACTACCAGAAGTAGTATATGATACTGTCATAATGACCTTTAGGCCATGTCAGTCAATTCCCCTGAATTACTAGAATTTGTATCTGAATCCTATACTTTTTTAGTGCATTCTGTCTTTTGTAAGCAAAAAAAAAAAAAAATGGATTATTTCACTCTCTTTAAAGTACACTGAAAAAAAGATGGGCTGGAATATGGCTTGGCAGTAGAGTGCTTGCCTAATATACACAAAGCCCTGGGTTTGATTCTTCAGGACCATGTAAAGAGAAGAAGTCAGAAGCAGTGCTGTGGTTCAAGAGTTAGAGGGCTAAACTTGAGCAAAAAGAAGCCAGAGACAGTGCTCAGGATTTGAGGGCGGGGGGAGAAACACACCATCCCATTATGCTGCATTTCAGTTGGATTCTATTTCACCTGGTCAAGCACAGCCCACCACAGTCTAAAAATATCAAGTAGAGAATTACTTATAAGTTTTAAACATCACAAGTTGTATGGGGCAGGACGGGCACACGTATGCTGAGATAGCAAATTTTTCTTGTCCATCTCTAAGACATGAAGCATCCCTATGGACCAGGGTCCATAGGTTAGATACTACTTACCATTAGGCATTTAGTCAGGGAGTCACACAATTGTGTTCAAGTCATGTTGATTTTTTTTTTTAATTTTTATTTTTTGGCCAGTCCTGGGCCTTCGACTCAGGGCCTGAGCACTGTCCCTGGCTTCTTCCCGCTCAAGGCTAGCACTCTGCCACTTGATCCACAGCGCCGCTTCTGGCCGTTTTCTGCATATGTCGTGCTGGGGAATCGAACCTAGGGCCTCGTGTATCCGAGGCAGGCACTCTTGCCACTAGGCTATATCCCCAGCCCTCAAGTCATGTTGATTTTAATGTTTATTTTTTTACAGCACAAGAATGGTAATGCTGGCAATTTCAGACATGTCAAAGGCAAATCAAGATATGCTTCCTTTTAGCAAAAAGATAAAAATCTGGCTTAATAAAGAAAATATTATGCTGAGATGTTTATGGTACTCAATAAAATAAAGAAATTTGAGAGAGGAAAAATTCACAATCACATAACTTTTGTTACAGTATAATATTTTACTTGTGATAAATTATTAGTCTTCCCCCCCCACCCTTATTTTTCTGGCCCTGGTGCTTGAACTAGGGCCTTAGTTCTGTCCCTGAGATTCTCTATGCTCAAGTATAGTGCCTTACCACTTGAGCCATAGTGCCAGCTGTTTTGAGTAGTTTATTGGAGATTAGAGTCTCACAGACTTAACTGCCTGAGTTAGCCTTGAACAGAGATCCTTACATCTCAGCCTACTGATTAGCCATGATTACAGGTGTAAGCCACCAGCATCCAGCTAGAAATTATTCGTCTCTTTCTATGCCCAGCCTATAAATTAACCTTCATCCAGTGGAAAAATATGGAGTATAGAGGTCACAGCCTTGTGCTACTCCTGGGGATCTTGGGACATATCTTCTGTGGAGAAATGAATAATGTTTATTCATTTTAGTATACCAGGAGCCTTTAACCAATTACCAACTTTTTGGTATGATGTCTTTGCCTGCAGCTCACATTTAAGGTCATGCATACTTTGGGCTGGGATTAATCTCTCCCTCTGTTCCCATTTTACCAATGTTAACATTGGTGCCAACTTCCCAATGTATTAAATCAAGAACTAATTCACCCTTTTATCTGTAATGTTTATAATAGACATAACATCATTTTCTGCCTCTGGCTTCTGGCTCCGTGAGTGGCCCTTATACACTCCAGATAGTCATTCTCAATACAAATGCACACATTCATCTGGACATACCTTTTCCAACTGTAAAATTCCTAACTTAAATAAAATGTAAGCTTCTCAGCTTGGTACTTAGAGAGTTCTCTAGTCAGTGTCCTATAGCCTTTCTACCCTTCTCCGTAACCACATTTTATAGGTCTCCTGCTTTTGTTTCTTGATTGAAACACTTCCTTTTATTATGGCATGTTTTTACACTTTGCATCTCTGGATGAGTTCCTACTATGTTTTATCATGTGTGTGTTGAGCTAATATGCATGGGCAATCATGTCTCAATGAAACCTCTTGTAAATAATAACTTACTTAGCAATGTATTGGGACCTGGAACTCAACTAATACTGTCACCATACCCATATCATAGCCTGGAGTACTAAACAGGAAAATAAAATTCTCAGGAAAAATAAAATGTCTTCTTAGAGCATAAATGTTAACCTATAGTTAAGGAATCACTACATTTCTTAGTTGATTAGGCAGTTGAATATCTGTTGCTATGTGTTCCCTCCCTCTGACTGACCAATATTTTTTCCATTGTTGGAAGAAGATTTGTTTCTCCAATGATGTCATTGGAGATGGCTCTGAGTGAGCTTCTACATCGCTCCATATTTTGGTATTCTTATCTCTAAGTGGCTGACCTAACACAAGCCATGCAAATAAACATGATGTTTTGTGAATTTTGTCATCCAGACTCTGACATAAAAGGTGACCTTCTCTACGATAAAAATAGATGTGAGCTATGAGAACTAGTAGTTACATAAGTAGGCAGACTTAAGAGATTGATGGTTTATTAGACTCACAGGGATCAGAGACAGGTATTGAGCCTAGATAAACAAGGAAACAAAGGGATAAAGAGACTTGAGGTTGTTCAAGACTTTCATAGATATATCTTTCTTCATTTCTGTTGCTTCTTCACTTTTAAAACTTTTCTTGCAAGTTTCTCTTTTTTGCCTAAATTAGTTTAGCATTGACTTCAACTCTTTGTAACGGAAAGAATTCAGGCAACATAGGAACACGTGATGAAATTTGTTTCAAACTCTGCTTGTACTTTTTGTGTGTAAGATAAACCTTTGAAGAGACTTTGAATTCCCAGCAAACCATTCAGTACTCCCTACATCTCTCAGAATATGACTTTGACTTTGTTGTTTGAGATATGCTACTGAAATATTCTCAGAAAAATATTTTAGGATATTTTGGAAAAGTTGTCAGCACTTCAAGTAGAATAATACTTAACTAAAATCTGTTGCATGTGTGATGAAATTAATTAGAAAATACTGTGTGAGTAACTGTTACAAGATGGAATGAAATCAGGAAAATACCTTAAGAGGAACATTTCTGAGGTGTGATTTGACAAAATCATAGATGAATGTCTTCTGTATCTAGATTTCTAATAATATGTAAGATATACTCTCTATTTTATGCAGCAATAAATACTCACTAACAAATATTATACATAAAATTTTATTATATTTGTAACATAAATAGATATAGAAAATTTTATAATTTTCTTTTTAGCCTTAGGAGAGACCTTCAATTTTTGTCCATTATTTTTCCAGTGTAAAAAAATGAGACTCATAGCATCATTTGGCTAAATAACTTTTAAGAAACTAGTGTTTAAAATGTGTACTACTTTTATCCATTATCTAATGAAAATGATCATTATAATTGTACCCTGGCAACATAACTGGGAAAAACAACACTAAAAGTTTATTGCTAGTATTTTTTCTTAAGCATATTCTTAGCATAATATACTCATATCTCTTCATCAGCTACTTATTATAAGTAGCTGCTCTTTTTTTTTTCCAGCAGGTGGTTGCTGGGGCCTAGGGCACAACTGTCTTTCCTTGAGAAATCTGATTGCCCAGTGCTTTCAATAAGTAAGAACGAAGTTTATTTCTACAACTAATAATATTCAAAATTTTACTCTATAAATGTATTGTATGTTTATATAATATAAATAGGAACTTTGACCTTGATACCTTTATCCTGTGGCTAAGGCAATTATTATTAATGTGGTGGGTGAGATTCTGTAAGGACAGAGCTTGATTTTGGAAGCCTCCTCCTGATGTCATTGAAAATATTAAAATGAAGGCTTGGATACAACTAAACATTGAGTTAGATCCTAAGTATTCTAGCTCCAGGGAGGAAATCAGGAAAATCCTCAGAAGCCAGTAGGCTAGAAGGCCTAATAAATTGAGACATAAAGCAAGATATATAGCAGTCATTGTGATGCCAGACATTCAGTTCATTCACTTATTCATTTATCCTATACCAGTCCATTATCTGGTATTGCCAGGTGTTATTCTCCTTACTGATGATGGACTAAAGAACAGATCGCAAAAACATTACTACACTATAGAAACCGTCACTGAACACATACTTCATAGCAGGTAGCTGTGGAACAATAAATCAATGCCCATTTGTAGATTATCACACCATAATACAAAGAGCAAGGAGAAGTTGTTTCTTTTCTTATGGGATAATCTAGACCTGAGAGGAGATGGAGAGAAGAAGGAAACTGACAGAAAAGGAATAGAAAAGTAGCAGATAATTGTAGGATAAACTTATAGCCCTATCACTGAACCTAGGTAAGGCAACTGATAATTTCCTGCCAGAAATTTCTCTCCTTTTTTACCTTATCTTTAATAAAATAGATCTAAGCATCATCATTTTTTTCTTTATTGTCTAAGTGCAGTAAGCATCATCATTTTTTTTATACTAGGCTATGAACTCAGAGGCCTTTTGCTCTCAGCTTTCTTGCCCAGGGCTTGCACTCTGCCAGCCATTGAACCATTCCTCTTATCGTATATTTTTCTTTAGTTGGAGATGAATTCACAAAGACCTTTTGCACAAGTTAGCTCTGAACCAAAAATCCTCCAGCTCTCAGACTCCTAAATAGCTAGGATTACAACCATGAGCCACTAGCCTCCTGATAAAATAATCGTTCTTTTAGTGAGTGAGTACCTCACAGAAACTCACTGCAGACCAGAGCTTCAAGATATCATATAAGAAAGACATTATGCTTCTTGGAGTCCAATAGACTCCAGCATATGCAATAGGTGCAAAGACATGCTCAGTGCAGCACATCTTTCCTGCCTCTTAGGGCATCAGACAATACTGTTAGTTGTCTTCATGTTCTAGCACCACTGATTTCTCCTTAGTTTTATTAGATTCCCTCTTATAATGTAGAGTATTCCCCTAGAACTATGTCTGTAAAAGTATTATTTCAGTAATGATAAGAGCTAGGATCTGTGTTCAGTGAGTCTGGGCTAGAAGCGGAGTCATTGACATCTGTCATTTATCTTCATTTTAAAAAAGGAACTCACTTAAATTCATCTGTGCACAGTGGTTTACTTTACAGAATCAAGCAAAAGGATTGTATTTTAAAAAAAAATCTTCTTGCCAAGCACCAATGACTCAAATATATAATCCTAGATTCTCTGGAGGCTGAGATCTGAGGATCACAGTTTGAAGCCAGCCCAAGCAGTAAAGTTCTTAAGACGTTTATCTCCAATAAACTATTCAGGAAAAGCCAGAAGTAGTGCTATGGGTCAAGTGGTAGAGTGATAGCCTTGAGCAAAAGAAGCTCAGAGACAGCACTCAGACTTTGAGTTCAAGCTACATGACTGTTAATAAAAACAAAAAGAAAGGGCTGGGGATATAGCCTAGTGGCAAGAGTGCCTGCCTCGGATACACGAGGCCCTAGGTTCGATTCCCCAGCACCACATATACAGAAAACGGCCAGAAGCGGCGCTGTGGCTCAAGTGGCAGAGTGCTAGCCTTGAGCGGGAAGAAGCCAGGGACAGTGCTCAGGCCCTGAGTCCAAGGCCCAGGACTGGCCAAAAAAAAAAAAAAAAAAAAAAAAAAAAAAAAAAAAAAGAAAAGGTGAAAAATCTCATTTTCACCTGAAAGAGTATTTGTTTGTTATTTTTTTTAATTATCTTTAGTTAAAAAATCCATACAATAAATTCACAGAAAGGTACCAGTTAATCATGTTTGAGTTCTAAATGAATCCAGGAAATCCTTAAAGGCTATAAAAGAATTTTAAAAGTTTACTTGGATTTTTACCCTAGTCCTTTTTTAATTTTACTCTCTTCAAAATGGTCAACAAGATTTAACATAAGAAACTGCTTTATATAACAATGACCTAGGAAAAATATGCATATACATATCTATATGTATGAATCAAATTGTGCTTTATAAATGTATGCAATGATTATTTCTCAATTAAAATCAAAAAGGAAAATATAATAAAGGCTAAGTACCAGTGGCTCGTGCTTGTAACCATAGATACTCAGGAGGCTGAGATATGAGGGTCAAGGTTCAAAGTCAGCCTTAGCAAGAAAGTTCATGGGACTCTTATTTCCGACTAAGTACTATAAAGCCAAAAGTGAAGCTGTGGCTCAACTGGTAAAGCACTAGCCTTATGCAAAAAAAGCTCAGGCCCTGAGTCCAAGCCCCAAGACTACAACACACATATAAAAATAATAAAATTGGAAAAAACAAACAAACAAACAAGAAAAGTGTATTAATTCTAAAACTTGTTTGAAACATATAAGGAAATTATAACTGACTTTAAAATATGATATAATTTTAATTCTCCTCTGTTAATCCACCTAAAAATGTTATAATAAATGTAGGGTGACAAAGGCACATCTCTGTAATCCTAGCTACTCATGAGGCTGAGATTGGCAGATTGCTGTTTGAAGCCAGCCTCAACAAGAAAGTCCTTGAGTCTTATTGACAGTCAACCAGCAGAAAGTTAGAAGTGGAGCTATGGATCAAGTGGTAGATCAATAGTTTTAATCAGAAAAGCTCAGAGACAGCACCAGGCCCTGAGTTCAAGACCCAGGACTGGCATAAAATATTATAATAATTAAGGGAAAATATTATCAGGTGATTTCAGAATAAAAAGCAAAAGTGAAATATATACTAACTAAATATTCAAGAACAAAATAAAATATATTTATTGCTAACATTTCATCCATCTACAGAGCAGCTTGTCATCCACTTAAGCATGACAATGACAACTGTGTTATAATTCAGACCTATTGTACTCATGTACATGTCTGTGTATAACTTCCTTTTAGTTTTGCTTTTATATATTTTTTGTTTTTTTATTATGTATTCCCTTGCTCAGAAGCAGAATAAAGGAATAAAAAATAACCTAAGCAAATAAAGACATATTTTTTAAAAGAGCTCTTTATAAATAATTCCAATGGAATGAAAAGTTAAACTAACAGTTCCTTCTCAATGTATACACTGTGAAGATAGTTCCTTAGCTTATCTCCTTCTACAAATCTCATCCTTAGGACTGCCTGGAACCTACTGAGCATGCTGGCTAAATAACAGGTGGAAAGCCAGCCCCTCTTGTCTATGCCAGTCTGGTCCTTCATTGTTACTCTGTGGATAGCATAATACCCACTTCCCTTCCACCCTCAACCATGTCTACTGGATATGATCCTCTGAGCCCTAAGGGAGTTTTCATCTGATTTTAGCCAAAAAGAGATGCAGGTTGAAGGAAAATCAAGTGAGAGCCAGATGAAGTGCTGGAATGCTGGAGTGAAGTCGTCTTTCTTTGCCTTCAGACTCCCTAACACATTTCTACGTTGGCCCTCTTTCACTTCTTTTCCTCTTATTTATGGGCTCCATGGGTATTCCAGAGGTTTTTTTTCTCCTTCTGATCAATCTCGTCTGAGAAAATTTCTATTCATGAACTTGATGGAAGGTAGGGCACTTCCTTAAAAGGCTTTTCATTAAGTGTCTGCATAATGTTAAAAATAAAACCACTGTGTTTGTAAATTACTACAGTCCTCAGACAGTTTAACTGTGATAGTGGGGGTTTTATGGTACAGCTAATTATCCTCTTGTTTAATTTTGGAACCTCAGAAATTTGATAGTTCTCTTTTTTTATTGCTCAGAGTAACAGGACTTTAAGGAATGGAGTCATAATTCTAAATTTACTCCAGGTCCTGAGTAAACTGAAAAGCTTGCTCTATGTACATTGTTGATTACCATGTTCTAGAACCTTGCATATTTGTCATCTAGGCCATGTACTTGGGAAGCCAAACGTATAGCCAGGAAGTCCTAGGAATAGAACTGTGATAAGGTCACGAAAATTGGAATGATTAGAGAAGTTTTAGTTATAGGTACGCTAGAAGTAAAGAACACAGTTTGTAAACTATAACAAACTTAATCCAGATTTTGTATTCCTCTAACTGCTTGAAGAAATTTCAGCTCACAGTTTCATCATCTAAAATATAAATACTTACCTGCCTATGCAGCTCTACCCTTCAAATAAGATAATGTATGAACGTAACCCAGTGTTTGACTTGGAGAAAGTACTCCATAAGAATGTACACTGGCAGCGTTGGTGGTATACTGGTGAGCATAGCTGCCTTCCAAGAATGTACACTGGCATCATCATCATCACAGCAGTTTATTCAGTCAAGATGAAGATACAGTAAATTCACCTTAACTGTGAATTTATTATTCATAGTTTGACCAAGCATGCTTACTTACATATAATTAATATGAAATAAAAACAAATTTCAGAAATAAAAAAGTTAAATTCCTTGGTTGCACATTACACAGCTCAGTTGATATAAAGTAGCTCTCATTCAGTACCTTGTTGCAGGTCTGTTTTTCTCAGTATGTCCTGATCCTGGGTCTTGAAATCAGAGCTGAATACTATCCCTGAGCTTTTTTACTCAAGTCTAGCACTCTATTTTTTGAGCCATTCCTCTACTTCTGGCTTTTTGGATGCCTAGTTGGAGAGAAGAGTGTCACAGACATTCCTGCCTAGACTGGCTTTGAAACACCATCCTCAAATTCTCAGCCTCCTGAGTAGCTAGAATTACAAGCCTGAGCCACAGGCACCAGGCTTATCAGTTGTTTTAAAATCGTTTTGTGAGCTGCTGAGTGTTTCCCTGCCCCTATTTTCATGAAAATATGACTCCCCAATAGACAATGAGCAAAGAGGTAAAGAAAAAGCGAATGTGCGTAAGTGCTAAGGTGACATTGTTAGGCTTGTTGAAAGGCAGCATATCCATAATGGGAGTTGGGTGACTTATGGGGAAAAAATGAACCAAGCCAAAGAGTACAGAATCTCAACATCCTGAGAATTTATGGCTTTTCAGTGATCTCCTTGGACTCATATATCACAGATACCCCTGTTCCAGTTAGGGATTCAATTTCTAGAAGTAATGACTCTTCTCTGGCTATTACTGGCTAAATATTGAAATACATACATATATATATAATATATGATTTTCATTTCCTGAAACTCAATGCAAAATAGTGATCTCTTCCTTTATGATATCAGAGGACAACTTCCATAATTAATTTTTTTATGTAGCTGAGCTTTTAGAAGTATCTTATTTTCCCTCAAAGAGTTAAACTGACCCTCATTTGTAAAACTGGCAAAAAATCATAAGAATAGTAAACTTATGAGGATGAGTGAGGTTGGGATTGGCAGAGGGGGGGAGAGGATAAAAGGGGTGAAGCTAATCAAGATGCACTGTGTTCATAAACTCACATATTAAATTGAACCCCTTTATAGAACTATCAAAACTAATTGTATCTAAAAATATCGTAAGATTATGTATTGATATTCAGGGATAGAATGATAGAACATACTTTAAATGCATCTAGTACTGCCTGGTGCATAATGGTTTCTTTTTGCTCAAGGCTAGCACTCTACCTCTTGAGCCACAGCGCCACTTCCTGCTTTTTCTGTTTATGTAGTGCTGAGGAATCGAACCCAGAGCTTCTTGGATATGAGGCAAGCACTTTACCACTGGGCCATATTCCCAGCCCATTGAGTTCAAGTTAAAGTAAAAAGTGTTTCTGGCCTTGTCCCCAGTTTAGGGAAGACTATTAGGACTTTGATGTTGCTATATCTTACTTTATTGTTTGAAAAATGTAATATTTGGTATATCTATGGAAACTAGAAAAAAAACTATTTAGTCCCAAAAGCAAGGATGAATTCAATCCTGGTAATTCTATACATGCTTTTTTCAGTAAAATCTTTTCTATCCTAGTGAATAATTCATGAGATTGACTTAAAGTCAATGGCAATTAATTGTCTTCATCCAATTAAATTAATTTAAAATAAAACATGGACTGATTGGTTTATAACAACAAAAATCTATTTCTCATATTTTTAATGGCTGAGAAGTTCAATGTCATGGTGCTAGAAGATACAATACGGGCTGATACTAAGAACTAATGTGGGCAACTACTTTTGGTTGGTAGATGGCACTGTCTCACTCTCTCCTTGCATTATTGGAAAAGTAAACAAACTGCCTTGAGTTTTCATTTTACTAGGGCACTAATTAGAGTCAAGAGAATCCATCTTCATTATGTAATCACTTCCCAAAGTTCTAAACTCTTAATACCATTATGTTGGGGGTGAAGATTTTAACATATTAATTTTGAAAAGATATGGTATCTGAAAATCTACAGTATGTGCCTTATATGTTCCAGAGTTGATTTTATCTTATAAATATACATATATATGTGTGCAATATAATTTTATTCTGTCAATGATAGGCATGATTTATTTTTTAGAGATTGTAGAGGAATGTAAGAATAGATATAAAAAATTTGATTTGCTAGGATTGTGTGCAAAGGAAAAGTTAAGACATCTAAAATGAGAGCATGGGGACTCTTCGACAGCACAACTTTTCATGACTAATCCTCTCACACAGCATGTGACATCTCGGGAGACTTCTTTTTTTTTTTTTTTTTTTCCATTACTTCTGGTGTTCTGGCTACAGTCCAGAGTTGCTGAAATTGCTACAGGTCTAAGCATAGAAGAATTGGAGCTTACACCAAACCAAGTACATTATTAAGATATACTTGTTTCCTACAAGCTGAAAACAATTATGTGCCAGTTGCTTAAATGTTTTCTTTATCTTTTCTTTAATGATTTTTAATGCATCTGAAGAGATTTATCTACAAATAAGTTACAAATAGATAAATTACTAATCAAAAAGAATTCCTTACTAGAATTCATTCACAAAGCAAAGGGGAGCCCAATAGCAAACACAAAATACCAACATTTCCTGCTTTGCCTACTAACAGCAAGGATTTACTGATTGAAAATTAAAGCAAATGTATTTGTGAAGCTTCTCCTGCAAATAAGAAACAAATCAAGTTCAATTTTGTGTTGTTTATAATTTTCTCCATTGATGAAAAACCATCTCTCTTCTGACATGAGAATGTGTTCTTCCTTGAAATCCAGCCTTATAGCATACTAGGATAAGATGAATATCTGTGGTAGTTTGAACACACACTGAAAGTCTGTAAGTGTTAGAAAAGGGAATGCTGCAGAGTGGAAATCCCTAACTTTGTATCATGAAGTTTACACAATCATTCATTGGAATGCAAAGGTTTGCTTTTCATCACCAAAAGTCAGGTAGAAATATACTGTTATGTGAATAATATCTCATTTTCACACAGAGGAACATTATATATAAACTGTGCTATGTCCATATAAATAAAACCCCCCAACAGGGATATTTCTCAGCACACCAAACCATTCAGAAATTGAAATGCTGTATTTGCTACCTAGAATTTCTTTACATTTGAATCAGCATGTGCTCATCTTTGATTTATGGCCATCTCAATTATCATTTTGCCCTACAAAGAAGAGAGTGAGTTTTATTTTGAATAGGAAAACCCTCTTTAATAATATGACCTAAAGTCTCAACTTTTCTTTTTAGGGAAAACAAAAATATACTTGAATGAAACAAAATGTATGGTAATGAATATCAGGCTACACAATAGCATGTTAGATGTTCCTCTTTTATTTGCTTCAACAGAAAGGAAGAGAGGAATGCTCATTTCATATTTTAATAATTTAATTGCATATTATCAAAGTAGTTTTGAGTACAGAAATTTATTAATTGTCAAGTGAAAATATCTTTATTCAAATATATAACCATGGTTAGTAACAGCAAATAGTCTCCTCTTTGGTCTTCTTGCAAGACTTAGCCTCACTCCTCTTTGATTTATTCTTTAGAGAGGGAAATTCTAAAGTATATTTTTCCTATTCCTTTGTTTAACTCCTTGCCATTATTTTGCATGTCCCATTTAAGCAAATCAAAATATCTTGTACTATAAGACCTAGGATCACTTGTTTTAGAGAGATAAACTTTTCATAGATATGTCATTTTATGTTGCAAGCTATTTTGGTACCCTGGATATTGTATATACATGTATTATTTAAATTATTTTGTAATTTTTTTTTTGGTGCTGGTCCTTGGGCTTGAACTCTGCACCTAGGCACTGACCTTAGGCTTCTTTTGCTAGAGGCTTGCCCTCCACAGCTCCACTTTTGGCTTTTTTGGTAGTTTAGTGCAGTTAAGAGTCTCACAGATTTCCCTGAGTGGTTTGACTTCCAACTATGATCTTCAGGATTACGGGTATGAACCACTGGCATCTGACTGCTTTTGAAATTTTTCAGAGGAACAGTACCTTCTAGATTATTATAAGGAAATTTGGTATCTTTGTAATGTTGAATCATCTAGTCCAAGAACAAAATATGACCATTTACCCACATCTTCATTAGCTTATTACTTCTGCCTACTCTATATTTTAGTTTCTCAAAAAGTTATTTCCATGTTAAGTATGACTTATTTCACTACTTAAAACTAAATATATCTTTAAGTTTAATTAAATTTAATTGATTTGATCAGTTTTTCGCTTTCATATCAACTTCTGATTAGATTTCCTTCCTTATTTACTATATTTCTCACAATTTCAAGAATAATATTAAATAGCTCTAATGATAAAATTCATCCTTATATTGATCTTTATTTTTCTGTAATATTCTCTTAAAGTCTGAACACCATAATGGCCTCTAATATTTATACCCATTAGTATTTTATATTGATTTTGGTATGTATATATAATGTATATACAGTTGCAAAATGTATAATATATTTTCCTACAAAAAGATTATATAAGCTCCATGAATTGAACATTTTTATGAGGAAAGAATGTTGGGGTTTATAATATATTTTGTAAGAATGTATTAAAGGATTCATATGGAATCCATTAATCTCTTACAATAGTAGATTCAATACTAATATCTAATACTAATACTGAAACATCTTTGTTCTCCAAGTAAGCTATACTTGTCCATAATAAATTAGTTTTAGAAAACTGCTGGATTTTTTTACGGTTTCTCCATTCATTGGAGAAAACTAAATCGTTGTATAATTTTCTCTTCAGAATTAATGCCCTCTCAGGATTGGGAAAAGTGTTTCTCTGGCTTTTTAAAATAATCAGGAGTTAGTCTTCATTGTGTTTAATTTTTTAAAATAGTATTGGAATGGCTTGTTCCTTTCAGGATATAGAATTTAAAAATCATCTGAGTTTGGCACTATTTCAGGAGAGAACTCTTTGAGAGCATTCTTAATATCCTCTATGATTATTGACCTGTTTAGGATTTTTATCACTTCTTAAGTAAATTTTGGTAGTTCATTTTTTTCTAGAAAATCAATCACTTAATCTAGGTTTTCAAACATTTAATTTCCTGTATGGCTATAAATCTCACCTATATCAAACTGTAATCAGTATTTGTACTTTTGCATTCTTTGCTAGATGAGGCCAGCAAGTGGTCTATTTATTTTACTAGCTGTTTTTAAAGTATAATTATACAGTTTTGTTTCTATTTTATTAGCTTTGCTTTTAATTTTTGTGTTTCTTCCCTTTTGTTCTGCATGGCAGTGAGCAACACAGAATTGAGTAGGAAGCAGGAGAAAAAACCTTTAATAAAGTCTTGATTTATTTATTTATTTGGAAGAAATAAAGATTATAGAAGAAATATTTGAGACAAGAGTCTGATACTCTAGGCTACTGCACCCATATCAAAAAGTTATCAGTTTAATCTTCAGCCCCTCCTTTTCTGCCAATTCTATTACTCTCTTGACATCTAAAGTTCAGTTTGAACTTTGTCATGCTAACACACATGACATTTGTAGCAGTGACTAAAACATTGGCCTAGAAAACAAAAGAAAAATCTAAAGCAATTACTTGACATGCACATTGATTTTCTGGGGGAAAAAATGTAACTGTCTTTTTGCATAGTTAATTTCCAGCCAGGCTTGGTGTCACACATGTGTAATCCAACTATATAGATAGAAGATGCAATAGGATCATGAGTTCAATGCTATTCCAAGTATATTAGAGTCACCACACCTCAAAAGCAAAATGGAAACAAAAAGACTGTGAAATGTTTAAGTGTTAGAGCTCTTCCTAGAATTAATCAATTCAATTAACAGGACCTCAAAAAAGCTAATTTCCATTTCCTCATCTTGGAAAAATCATTTAGTGTCTTCACACCTTGGTTTCCTCGTCTGTAGAATGGATATAATAATTGTGATCCATCACATAAGGGTGTTGCAGGGGTTACGTGGACTGTCAGGTCTTATAAAAGTATATAGCATATGGTGAATGGCAAGGAGTAAGTTTTATTTAAGTGTCTGCTTTAAAGACCTTTGAGATCACCTTGGATGGGAGTAGGCTGGGATGATTATGTAAGAATTATCCTTGCAAATGTCTGACACATGCCCTGGGCTGATGAGGAAGGGAGCCTAAAGACAGGCACTTTTCTATAGATCATCAACCTGTGAAACTGCTTACCCTTGGCCTCTGGGCAGTTGTAATGAAAGGAAACTGTGTGTGGTTCAGCTGGCTCTTAATTAATGAACACTGCATACCTTTCTTACAAATAAAACCCCACAAGGCTAAGCAGGAAAGGAATTACATGAAGTATCTCAAGAAACTTAATAAAAAATATAACTGCAACTTTATTAAATCATTTTTGTCTCCTTTCATCTGTCTGCTATACAAAGCCATGGACATCTGAGATAACCTTAGCACTGAAAGAACCATTGAAAGGGCCCCAGGCTCACATAGTTTGAGAAAGAAAGAGGAGTCTTAGTAGGAATAATTCTACTGAAGGAATCTTGGTGCTGAGTTAAGAAAGTATTAAGTAGTTTCTTCTACTTTTTGTTGTTGTTGTTTTGACAGCACTGGGGATTTGAACTTGGGCCCTTGCACTTTCTAGACATGAAACCTGTCATTGAAGCCATACTCTCCAGCCCTTTTTGCTCTGGTTATTTTTCAGATAGGACCTCATATTTTTTTTAAGGCCAGGCTCAGGCCACCATGCTGCCTCTATATTCTAAGTACCTGGGATTAAAGGCATGAGCTATCACACACAGTCCTTTTGCTTTTGCAGAAACCCTGTAATGAGTGAGAGGGTGGGGAGAGGAGGAGAAGAAAATGGAGAAAGAGGAAGAGGAGGAGCAGGAGCAGGAGTGGGGAGAGGAGGAAAAGAAGGAGAAGAAGGAGGCAAGGAAGGAAGAAAAAAAAATTTCATTGTACACTTATGAAAATTGTAGAGCCAGGCGCTGTGGCACGCGTCTGTAATCCCAGGTACTCGGAAGGCTGTGCCCGGAGGGAGGATCGCTTGAGTCCAGGAGTTCTGGGCTGCAGTGTGCTATGACGATCGAGTGTTGCACTAAGTTCGGCATCAGTATGGTGACCTCCCGGGAGCGGGGGAACACCAGGTTGCCTAAGGAGCGGTGTACCGGCCCAGGTTGGAAAACTAGAAAGAATGTGAAACAAGGGCAACTTAATGATTCTTAGTTTAAGTTTCAGAGAAAGAGAGAATATGACTGGAAAAGACTGAAAGAGAAAAACAAAGGGGAGAAAAAGGAAAAGGCATGGTTTCCGCTGCTTTAGAGCATTTGTTTCCCTAGTGTTAAAAAAATAGATTAAAACACATCACAGAACTAGAACTACACTATAAACACTTATTCCCAATTCTTAATTATAAATTATAAGTCATAATCCATCTTTCACAAAGAGTTGATAATGTGGGTCTCTTGAGTAAACAATCTGATATACTTGGAAAGTACACCATGATCATATAACATCACAGACCAGACTACTCCACACTCCGTGGCATTAGAGAATTACTTAGAGTATCCACAGTATATAAATGAATCTATAGGTCATCATAGATTATAGTACACACTATTCAGTATATGGAAAACACACTGTAGTTATCCCTGCATCCTTTCTTTCCCCTTTTACCCTTATATTCCTCCCTGAGCATCCTCAACTTCTAATAACCATTCAGTGTGGCTCATGTCTTTACCTTTTTAGAGCAATTTAAGACAGATGCTTTCTCTGGCCTAATTTTCTATATGATCCTAATTTGAACAGCTACACTGATATAAGGAAAAGGAAGTAAAATTCTGCTTGAACAGCCTCCTTGATGGTCAGAGAACACTCCAAATTCATTCCTGCCTCTTTCACTGAATGCATCTGCTTTTTCCCTAGGAATGAATAGTTGGGGATGAAAGTCTCACAATTCATGAATTTTACTTACAAAACATGCTGTACTAAATGAGCTGTGTTTGCTTCTTCAGCTCTTCTAGATTTTTTTTTAATCATGATGTACCTCAGTCCTACACTGATCTCATTCTTTCTTTCCCTCCTGTTGTATTTCATCAATGGCCACGTGCTCAATGTGATTTGACTCATACAAACTCAAATTTTCATTCAGATTTGTCAAATTAACTTGTAAACATCTTAGACTCATTTGGTTGTCATTGTTGTTTGATATGACTATGGTGCTTACCAGCGTGGAGCACTTGGCAATTGTCTAAACAGACTCACTAAGTTTCAAATCCATTCTTGGACAATGGAATTCAACATACACTCCTAGAGATAAAATAGACCATGTATTCTCCCAGTTTTCCCCCAAACTAAAATTGATCACGTAAAAAGTCTACTTATTTAAATTCTCATTTCTGTAATTTCAGATGTTGCTAAACTCAATTCTGGAGTCTAGAAATTCCATCACACCCTGAGAATTCCTATTTTGTGGCCCTTCTACCCAAAGATCTGGATTCAGGGGGTTGTAGATTCCAAGAATTCCTATCACTAGTAATCCTCCACAGGGCTTATATTGTATAATTGTAGCAGGCAAGCAAAATCTACATCTGGAGAGTCTTGGGAAAATGTGTAGTTTTCTCATTTAAATTTATATGTGCCTTTTAACCTCAAGGTCAAGAGATAGTAGACACTTCCATTATGGAATGTACTTTTTGCAATTAACCAAGGAGTTTAAAGTTCAATTAAACTTCAGAGGGATGCAAAATAATTTTATCTATTTGTCTTTGTAACACTCTATTAGTATCTAAAAACTTCATGATCTATCTATGTACCACCTCTTTATCTACCATCAATATAGCTATTACTAACTTTTAACTCAAATTAAGGTAAGGTGCTTCTGTACAAGCAACTTATGCTTTCAAGCATATACTAGAATACATGATAAAACATTTTATGAAACTAATAGGAAACAAAAGATTTAAAATTGCAGCTTCACTGAATGTTTTTCTTTACATTGAATTTTTTTTGAAATCTGTATGTATTGTCTTTCCTTGTAAGCAATTTAAATAATGTAATAAGCAGTTTTTGTTATTAGGAAAATATATTTTGACTAGAAAGGTTTAGTTTACATTTTCATTACCAGGTTTTCTATTTACAAGCTTTTGTTTGCTGCTAAACATCTCTCTTTTCCCTTGACATTTATGTTTCATACATAAAAAGCAACTGAAAAATCTTCCTAGTCATTACTCAGGCCATGTTGAAAGTATGGAGCAATTTGATTCATCTATTTCTTTAACAAATTTAAGCATATTTGCTCATCTGCCTGCTCCTTTGCATGTATTTTGTTTCTCTGATCCTCTGCTACTTGAAGAGATGTGAGTGTGTTCAATGTCAATACAAAAGGATTATCAATTTTAAGATGTGAAATATCGCTACAACTCCAAAACAGCAATTGTTCTTTCTCTATTTGAAGTGTTTGGCTAGCTCTTCATTTTCCAGTCATTAGAATCCATATTTGATTTCCAGTTTTATTGCGAAAAGAAAAAAAAAGCACATCTTTTACACAGCCATTAGAAGGAATAGTATTATTCCATTTGTAAGAAAATGATGGACCTCAAAAAAATCATGTTAAGTCAGGTAAACCAATCACAGACAAACAATTCATGCATGTTTTCTCTCACATGCAGAATCTAGACCTAAAATACACTGGGACGTAATAAATTATACAGCATTATAAGTATTCGCTCTCAATGAGACCAAAGGAGGATAGTCTTAGGGGATAAACAGCAAGGCTCAATTCCTATGTGCCTCTAATCACATAAAATAATATTTATCAAAATTAACTCCAGGAAATGGAAGCAAGAGGTTTTTCTTTGTTGTTTTCTTTACCTTTTGTCTTGCTTATGTTCATTTATCTGTCTTTGGGAAGGTAAAGGGAGCAGAGAAATGGAGAGATAAAGGGTAAACAAATGCAGTAGTGATACTCATTGTCTTTACAACTTGTGGGTAGGGACAGGAAGGAAAAATTGGGAGAGATCACCAAAGGGGGTGACATTGTCCAAGAAAAAATGTACTTATTACCTGACTTATTTGACTGTAATGCCTCTGCACATCACATTTATAATAATATAAAATAAAATTTTTAAAGTTTGCTAGGACTATTCAGAAATGCAGCAAATTTTGATTGCTTTGAGTAGATCATTAAGCCCTAAACCTGAACAATCCCAAAGCTAAAGACACTAAATTGACTGCATCTTGTTACAGTTAGGGAAAATGAGAATGATTTCTGAGTAGAACTGTTTTGCCACTTACTTAGGGCTACCTTCAGAAGGATTTGGACAAATAGCTAATTGAGAGTTTCACCCTTAGCTTTGAAGTTCTAGAAATTCAGAGTTTGCCAATGCAATTTTAATTGATTGGTTGAAAGCTACTAGAATAAATTTGACAATAACAAAACTCCACTTAAAGCAGGACAGAAAGCTATTGATATATAGTAAGAATTCCACCAGATCAAATTCTTAGGACATAAACTCTATTTAGGTAAGGTGGAATGAAAAGACTAAAAAGAAGAAATAATATTCATTTGGCAGACAATGAGGTCAAAGGAATTACTAGAGATGTAAGTATTTATCTTTAATCAGATGGAGTCATCAGTGTTTTAGGACATTTCTTCTGATCAATCCAAAATCTTTCAGATAGGAAGATTAGAAAATTCATTACTTATATAGTTTGAATATAATTTGCCCCCTCAAATTCATATCCAATCCCAGAAAATTAATATTTCTCTAATTATTAATTATGAGCTTCTTTTCTCACTCATATTGAATAACTAAGGTAATTTTCTGTATTACAGTATTCAACCAAATATTATTTAAACATTATCAATTTTGGCCCAAAGTAATTTATATTCCCAGAATGCATTTTAATTCTGTATTGTTAATGACTAATGACTATATTATGCATATATGTTATATATTGCAATAAATAAAGATTCATATAGAGTATGTTTTAAAGAAATGGAATTGGCAAGGGATGTTATTTATTTATTAATGGAATAGTCTTGATTATTAGCATGAGCCTAACACTATGATGGGCATTAGAGAGACATTCTTGCTTGAGTAGGAATGATTCTACCTTTGTGGAGCCTATAATTTAATAGAAAAAGAAGATTAGCCAAGTACTTATCAGATATTTTCATAACATATTTAGAAAGCATATGCATATTAATCATTATAAGCATATATAAAATGACATAAAGAAATCTATTATTTTGTACAAATAGTAAATACTAACGATACACACAGACAAATATTAATTTCATCCAGAAAGAGATTCATGCAGAAATGTTTGGATGATATCTAGGCATGCTGTGGCCCAATCAGATTGACATATCTAATTGAATATCACATGAAATAAGAGTAATCCATATAAGATTGGAAGGTCTCGGAATGACAACCTCCTCAGCTGTAACATTGAACAGGCTAGCCACATGTGTAAGATACAGCCCGAGTTGAGAAATGCTGTATTAAATTTCTTTAATTATTGTTAAGTAATGGAAAAAATGTTTCAATTCAACATATCAATTTATGAGTACAATGAATCTTGACCAATAAAACCTCTCTCCATCCATCCTCCCTAGTCTCTTTTCACTGCACCAGTCTCCTTATGTTATCCTGCTCAATTTTCACATATGTACTTCGAAAATTATCACTGTATTCACCCACTCATCCTCATTCCATTCTGCTAAAGAGTTATTTGGAACAAAATGAAGGTAAAGTATCACATGATGGTTGAATGTCAACTGATAGCTGGCAGAGCATAATTCATTCTCAATCATTTTCTAATTACTCTTAATACTTCAGTCAACATTAGGTTGTTTTCTTTTTTTTCTGGTGGAATGAAAACCAGGTGGCTTGGCATTTGACTAGAATATCTGGACTTCTTTGAGTGTGTCTATAAGTGTGTTCCTTGATAGTTGGTAGTCTGAGTGCAGATCTCCCAGTGTAAGTCAGCACTATCCTATTTCCTGGAATCCGGCATGGAACAAAAAGTTGAGAGAAGAGAGAAATCTCATTTCCTCTATTCCAGAGACAGAGAACTCTTATTCTCCTGTTCTTGGATATCAGAACTCTTAAGGTCTGGCTTTTGAATTCTGAAATTCACACCAGCAATCCATCCTACTCTTGATTCTCTGGCCCAGAGTTTTGACTCCAAACTGGTAGTTAGACATTGGCTACCTTGATTCTAAGAGTTTTAAAATTGTACTGTGCCATATTATCATTCCTCTGATTCAGAGGCCATTGGTCTTAGTCTGAATCACACTGCAACTCCCATGGTTCTAGGACTGTAAGGTAAAAATGAACTCTGCTACTAGTTTCCCTAATTCGAAGGCCTTCTAATTAGATTTATGCTTCACTGTCTTGCAAATGGCCCATCATGGGTTTCTCCATCCTTCCATAATATTTCCCTTAATAAATCTCCCCTCTCTCCCACTTTCCTCCTTCACCCTTTCTTTTCTCCCTCTTTCTTTCCCTCCTATTTTATCTCTGTATCCTAATTAACAGTCATTGGACATTTAATATTGATGATATACTAAATAATTATAATGTGACATACTGGGTTAAATGAAATATTGCACTAAAATTTTAATAAGATAATATATGTGCAAAAATGGGAAAATTCAAGGGACAGTGATAACTCCATTAATAGGTTTAAATATATTTATAGGAAGTATTTTCCCCAAATAGTAGGAGTTTAAAAGGTAGGAAATAGCTTCTGGTAAAAGAAAATTTTATAGACAAGGCATAGCATTATTACATAGCTATGACTTAAAGCTGGAACAGAAATAAATGATAGGCTATGAAACTCAAAATGGAGTGCATTCAAAAGAATATGTGATAAGAAATAAGGCTTCTTTCCTGTAGAGTAAGAAAGCCTATGAGGATTTTTAGATAATATTGACAAATGTTTTAGATAGTTCCTAATTATTCTACTGTATTAATTTACCATCTCTGGTCCATGATGTAAACACCTTCCTGAATTTGTATTGCAGATTAAACACATCATTTAATGGAAATTTGGGGAGAAGGGTGTTTCTGTTTGCCATTGGACGAAGTGTCCTTCTTCCTAAGGCTTCAATATTTACAGAAAACTATGGTGATTTCTCCAATAACGTAATTATCTTCTTTTGTCTTACTATGTATCTTGGTTTAAAGTCGAACAAATTGGTTGTATAACATTTAGATGATCACAGTTATGTCTGTAGAGTTCTGTTTTACATAAGTGGCCAGGTTTATCTGGGGAAGGTTATAGGCATCTGTATACCTCACACCCTCAGATAGAAATGACAACAGCCTTAACCTCATTTCAGAATTCTAAGGAAATAATTATAACATGACTTGAATAATAACAGCACAAGATTTTTTTATTAACTATAATCCTGAACATTATCAAAAATGAGTTCAGTGATCTTTTAGGATGACTCAGGATGAGTTTAATTTTGCCTCTGTACCCTCAAAGCCAACTCATAGAGTTCTCTTCGTTCATATTTGTAACATGCATTGTATTTTCCCATCTTCATTTGGGATCTAGTTTTTGATTTTCAGTATGTACATGTTGTTGCATTTTGTAAACCTTACTGGTAATAAAATGTCTTAATATTAAATTAGATCTCTTAGTAGGAAGAAATAAGTTCAATGAGATGGCCCAAGGAAAGAACCTAATAAGCCCTTGTATTGCTAACTGCATAAAATGTTTCACTTTGTGCTGTTTAATTGAAATCTTTATTTCTTTTATCAGTTCTGCTTCATACACATGAGCTCATTGAATAACCTGGAAGGTAAATGATATACAAGACTGGAGGCAGAATTGAATTATAGGAACTGGAAGTGAATTTAAAAAAGGGAAGTATATGGTATTCACAAAATTTGAGTTAAAGGTACTTTTATGTGCACACATGTCTATCATGTGTACATATGTCATAAGTACAGATCATATTTGAACACACTCTAGAAAGTTATTGAAAGCAAAGATTCATCTGTCCAAGAACAGATTGCCCTTGGCCAAAGTCATGCCTCTAGTGATGAGTTTTAGTAATCACTCAGATGCCAGTCGTCATTGGGAAGATCTGGACCCTGCATTGCTGAGTTATACCACTTTAGCTGTCTGTCCACAATGACAGATAATGACATACTCCATGGGGCTTTTATGTGTTTTTATTTTTTTCCTGATAGGTAACTAACCTGAAAAATAGTTTCAGGCATGACTGAGCAAAAACCCCCCCTTTTGGAGGTCATCTCTCTCTCTCTCTCTTTGTTTTTATTTTTACTTTTTTTACTGATAATGAAAGGGTAAACTTTCAATGAAATTGACTATTTATGTAGATTTTCCTTATGCAGAAAATGGTCTTTACTTATTGCAGACAGAGATGATAGTTTTCTCATTTTTCTTACCTCTTGATTTTTCATTTCTTTACTTAGGGGATGGTATGGCTGTCTTGTTGATATATACATATGCATATATATAATAATTGAACATAACATATATAGAGAGAGAGAAGATAACAATAGTGCATCAAACTTTTGGCCAAATTGGGATGGGTGAAAAAGAATATGCAATTCATATGCTTCAAAAATTAAAGTTTGTATTGTCTTTAAGTAGCTGTACAAAGGAATTGCCATCCAATAAAGCATAATATAATATAATGCATCTTGATCAGTGTCACCCACTTCAACATTCTTAACCAACTTCAACCTACCCCTTCCCTTACTTTTCTTTTTTTAATTTTTTTCTTCTTCTTTATTATTAAAACGAAGTACAGAGGGGTTATAGTTTCATATGTAAGCTAAGTAGATTTCTTATCCAACTTGTTACCTCCTCCCTCTTTTTCCCTGTTTCCCCCTTCCTGCTTCCCTCCCCACAATGAGTTGTACAGTTGTTTTACACCAATTGGTTTTGTAAATATCACTATTGCAATGGTTTGTCTTTTTATCCTTTGTCTCTTGATTTTGGTATTCCCTTTCCCTTTCCTAATTTCAATAATGCCATGTGTATATACAATATCTGGGGTACTAAGATCAGTTACAGTAATAACAGGGGCAAAATCACAGGAAGGGAATATGAGACGGGAAAAAAAAAGGTACAGTTTCACATGGCATGTTGAAAATAACTACAACAATGATATACCACTTATTTCCATAACTTGGAGCTCATTTCTCTTAGCATCATCTTATGTGTTCATATGGGTATACTATTGAGCTATTGTGATCTCCTACCATGACTATCCTAAATATGTACTAATTATTCCCTAAGAGGGAAACCATACAGTCCATCACTTAGTATGATTTTTTCCAAGTCCTTCCGTTTCCTTATGAATGGGGCAGTGTCATTCTTTCTGATAGAGGCATAGAATTGCATTGTGTATATGTACCTCATTTCCTTGATCCACTCATCTACTGAGGGGTATATGGGTTGGTTCCATATTTTAGCAATGACAAATTGTGCTGCAATGAACATAGTTGTGCTGGTGGCTTTAGTGTGGTCTTGCTTGTAATCTTTTGAGTAGATGCCCAAAAGTGGGTCTGTATGTGGGAGCTGTATGTTGAGCCTTCTGAGGAACCTCCACAAGTTTACATCCCCACCAACAATGTAGTAGGGTTCCCTTTTGGTCACATCCCCTCCAGCATTTGTTATTGTTAGTTTTCCTGATATGGCCATTCTTACTGGGGTGAGGTGAATCTCAGTGTTGCTTTGTTTTGCATTTCTTTTATGGCCACTGATGTGGAGCACTTGTTCATGTGTTTCTTGCCCATTCTTGATTCCTCTTCACAGAAGTCTCTTTCTAGATCTTTAGCCCATGTTGAGGGGGCCATTGGTTCTTTCAGAAGTTGTTTTGAACGAATGTAATTTTTTGAGTTCTACATATATTTTAGATATGAGGCCTTTGTCCATTGTATGGCCAGTAAAGATCTCCCAAAATGTGGGCTTTCTGTTTGTCTTGCAAGATTTGTCCTTTGCAGTGCAGAAGCTCTGCAGTTTGATGCAGTTCCATATGTTGCATTTCAGGGCCTTTATTAAGGAAGTTTCTTCCTGTGCCAAGGAGTCCAAGTGTTTCTCCTATTCCTTGTTGTAGTGTTTTCAGGGTATCTGGCTTTACTTTGAGGTCTTTGGTCCATTTGGAATTGATTTTGATGCAGGGTGATATGTAAGGATCTCGTTTTAGTTTGTTACAAGTGTTGAACCAGTTTTGCAAGCACCATTTGTTGAAGAAGCTGTCTTTCTTCCATCCTATTTTTTTAGCTCCTTTATCAAAGATTAAGTAGCCATAGATCTGCAGGTTCATTTCTGGGTCTTCAGTTCTGTTCCATTGGTCCTCAGACCTGTTATTGTGCAAATAACAAGCTGTTTTTATTATTATAGATTTGTAAAAGAGTTTGAAGTTTGGTATTGTAATTCCTCCAGCACTCTTCTTTCTACTTAGGATTGTTTTTGCTATTCGAGGACTTTTATTACTCCAAATGAATTTCTGGATTGCTTGGTCTATTTCATTAAAGAATGATGTTGGTATATTGATGGGTATTGCATTGATTTTGTAGATAGCATTTGGCAACATTGCCATTTTCACAATGTTAATCCTCCCAATAGAGGAGCATGGAAGGTGTTTTCCATTTCCTTAGTTCTGCTTTAATTTTCTTTTTCAGGTTTTTAAAGTTCTCAGCATAGAGGTATTTCACTTCTTTGGTTAAGGTTATTCCTAAATACTTTTCTTAATTTTGTGGTTTATATAATGGATTGTTGACTGTGTTTTCCTCCATCCCTCCTCCATTCTTCTGCTCCTTCCCCTTGCCTTCCCTCCCTGCTTGTGCATGTAGGCATTTCCTGATGCTTAGTGTTTTGAGCTTTGACCTAATCCTTCTAAAAATGTATTACTCTTTGATCTGTCCATAGAGAATTTTATACTTCAATTAATTAATTCGTAACCACTTGTATGCCACCTAAACTGTTTACTTATAGATTTATAGGCTCATTCTATCTACCACAAATGAGGGAAAGCATGCAACCTTTGTTCTCTGTGGTTGGCTTATTTCACTTAATATATTTTTTCCAAATCTTTTCTGAATGGTACAATCTTTCTTTGCAATGGGTGAGTAAAATTCTACTGTGTGTAGATACCATATTACCATGATCCATTTGTCCTTCGAGGGGCATCTGGGATGATTCCATATCTTGACTTTAGTGAAAAGTGCTGCAATAAATGTGGTTGTACTAGTGGTTTTACTATAATCTTGTTTATGTTCTATTGTATAAATGTCCAGAAGTCGAATGGCTGCGTCTTAGGGTGGTTCTCTGTTTAGATTTCTCAAGGAACCTCCATAATGCTTTCCAGAGTGGTTGAACAAGCTTACATTCCCACCAACAGTATTTTAGAGTTTTCTTTTGGCCAAATCCTCACTAGTGTCCATTATTATTTTTTTGACAATGACCATTGTAACTGGGGTGTGGTATAATCTCAATGTCATTTTGATTTGCATTTCCTTTATAACCAGAAATGTTGAGACTTTCTTCATATGTCTGTTGGCCATTTTCACTTCTTTTGAAAAAGTTTCTCTTTAATTTATTGGCCCATTTACTAATTGGGTTATTGTTTCTTTGAGGGTTTAATTTTTTGAGCTCTATGTATATTCTGGGTGTTCATTAGACCTGTGTCTGATATCTATCAGGTAAAAATTTCTCATTCTGTGAGCCATTTAGCTTGTTAGCTATGTACTTTGCCATGCAGAAACTTGTAAGTTGATTCAATTTCATTTATCAACTTTTTCTTTGATTTGTTGTGTTTCTAGATACTGCTCCCCCAAGCTACTAGATCTATTCAAAACATTGGTAAAGTAACAGGGAATAAAATCAATCTACAAAGATCAATAGCTTTTCTGAATACCAATGAGAAGATTGAGAATGAAATCAGAAAAGCAACTGTACTTGCAATAGCCTCAAAACAAACAAACAACTAGGAATTAATTTAACTAAAGAAGATTTAAGCAAATGGAATAAAATCCTTTCACAATCCTAGACTGAAAGAATTAACATTGTTACAATAGCATTGCTGCCCAAAACAATCCACAAATTCAGTGCAATACCCACCAAAATCCCAACTATATTGTTTAAATGAGATACCTAAAGTGTTCCAAAAAAATTCATATGGAATAACAAAAGTCCCAGAATAGCAAAAGCAATCCTCAGCAGGCAGAACAGTGTTGGAAGAATAACAATACCAAACTTCAAAGTCTATTACAAGCTATAGTAATGAAAACAGCTTGGTATTGACACAAAAATAGGCCAGAAGACCAATGGAATAAAAGACCCAGAAGAAAACCTACAGACCTATACACATCCAATGTTTGATAAGGGAGCCAAAAACAAGCTAGAAGAAAGACAGCCTTTTCAACAAATGGTGCTGGCTAACCTGGATATTCACATGCAGAAAATTGAAACTAGATCTGTATAGATCACCTTTCTTCAGCATCAATTAAAAAATGGGTCAACGACCTCAATACAAGACTGGAAACCATGCAACTATTACAGGAAGAGATAAGGGAAATGCTAGGGTGCCTGGGAATAGGTTGAAACTTTCTATGTCCTTGTTAATACTAGCATCACTGAGGTTTTTATATGATGTTCATAAAAGAGGCTTGAGGATATAAGTACCACTATAAAAAGAAGTGGACTAAAGTTCATGATTATTTTAATGTATCACCACAAAATTCTGCTTTTCAAATGAAGAATTTAATTCTTTAATCAAAGGCTGGGCAATCTAAGAAAATGGCATTACACACTATATCATCTAGGATTCAAACATGAAAAATTGTCTCATGAAGAAAGATGCATTGATTCTATATTTGATTGGTGGGGCAGAGTTAAAATTTTAATTCCCAGCTTAGTCACTAAGGAGTTGTCTAAAAAGATATTTTTCTTTGTCTCCTATAAGGGATACATGCAAAGTACATTATACAGTCTCCTAATATATTTCTTAAAGAGATAGGGATTTATAAATTATTACAGATGCTATTGAAGGAAAAGCAAAGAAAAATAAAACAACAAACAGTCCAGTCCAGGGAGAGATACTGAATTGAAGACTGGTTTGCATTTCCTTTGGGGAATTCAGCCCCATGTGACAGAGGTCTAGTTGTACGAAGGTCTAACTTTCATCACTAGCTACTTTACTCTAAATGTCAATCTGATCTTGAGAAAAATTATAAATGTATTTCTAAGGCTTATTTTCTTTATAACTTAGGGATGGTATGAATCCCAGTTTTTATAAGGACTAATTGACAATGCTGATAAGGCACTTAACAATAAAGGATTTGGCACTTATGCTAATAATACTAATATTTCTTGAAAATATATTCTATTTATTGAAGATATACAATTCATATAAATTGATATGTATATTTTTCCATTTATAACTTTCTTACTTTGCATAAATTCTCAGGATTCTTTTCTTACCTCATGTAAGCTAAGATATGCCAGAAAATTTTTGAAATAAGAGAATGACAACTTTACTCAATTCTACTTTCACTTAAATTATCAAAATCTTAAAGGATTGTATGCCTATCATTATTTAAAATCTATTGTATATACAATAAAAAAATAGAAAAATACCTTTCTATCAAATATATGTTGGCTTTAATGTTGTGTGTGTAGGTGTGTGTGTGTGTGTGTGTGTGTGTGTGTGTGTGTGTGCGTGCGTGTGTAGGTTCTAGGGCTTGAATTCAGAGCCAAGATACTGTCCCTGACCCTTTTTGCTCAAGGCTAGTGCTTTACCACTTGAATGACTGTTGCACTTCCAGCTTTTGTAGTAGTTAATAGGAAATAAGAGCTTCACAGGGCTGGGGATATAGCCTAGTGGCAAGAGTGCCTGCCTCGGATACTAGGTTCGATTCCCCAGCACCACATATACAGAAAACGGCCAGAAGCGGCGCTGTGGCTCAAGTGGCAGAGTGCTAGCCTTGAGCGGGAAGAAGCCAGGGACAGTGCTCAGGCCCTGAGTCCAAGGCCCAGGACTGGCCAAAAAAAAAAAAAAAAAAAAAGAGTTTCACAGATGTTCTTGAACCGTGGTTCTCAGATCTCAGACTTCTGAGTAGGGAGGATTAAAGGTATGAGCCACTGATGATGGCTTTGCTTTTTGTGTTTATAAAAAAAGAAGTGAAATCTAGACATGGTTGAATGTGTCAATCAATAGCCTATCAAAATGTTAAGGTAGAGGCCAGAGGGTTGCAAATGTGAAGTCAGCATAGAATACATAGCAAGAATCTCTCATTAAATTTTTTTTAAAAGTCATTAAAGACACCAATAATATAAAGAAGTAAATGTATGCATACATATAATATATGTACATATTATATGCATGTATACCCACATCTATAGCTCCCAAATAGGTCTATGTTATCATAGTTCATTCTAAACGATAGTGTACTCAAGCTCAGTATTCTTAACCCTTCCTTCCTTACTTAGCAAAAGTTCCTTCTGGACATGCTGAATTCGATGTTGGAAGATACGACATCTAAGAAGAAAAGTAAAATGTCAAATCCAGAACTAAAATGATGGCTTTGTCTTGGAGATATAAGATTGAATGTTAATAAACTATGGGTGGCATATTGAACAGAATTCAATGGAATTTAATGAAAATAAATATTTGAGGAACAAAACCTAAACACCAGCACTTAAAAGAAAGGGAAACAGAGCAACCAAACAAAGAGCTTAAAGCATTGTGATGGACAGAAGCCTCATTTCACACATGAAGAATCTGAGTTCCATGACCCATGCCCCTAAGCTGACAATCAGAGCCTTCTTACTTTGTCACTTAATATAATGTTTCTTAGCTCAATGATCGAAGGTAATTAACCCTTCAAAAATATACTCCTAGTTTACCTGGAAATAAATATTTTAATATTATATATGTTCAATTTTAAATACTATCTGTGTGTTGCTCATTTTTATTTGTCTTTGCTCCAGACTTTAATCTGAAGGTTCATATATTCTTCTGTCAGCTTTATTTGAATGTCTAATAGGATATCAAACATATATGTTTATAATTATTAAATGGAAAAACGTGTGACTATTTTCTATTTTCTTATGACAAACAACAATAATAGATTTTCCTGGGGCTTAAATATATATCTGATAATAATTGCATAACACATAATGTATTATTAATCTATCAGGTTCTTCCTTAATAATTATATATTGAAGAAATAACCACTTTTAATCTTTCAGAGTTTTTTGTTCTCTTATCTTCTTAATCTCCTTAAAGGTTACTTATGAATAGGATGATCTTAGCTTTCTGGAGCAATTTTGTTCACATAATCTTCTTCTTAAGAAATGTCAGCTGCTTTATGGATTGATATAATGAGATGGAAGGCTATTTCTCTCTCCCTTTGCATTTTTGTGACATTTTAGGTGCTTATTCTTAGGGTATTTATGTCCTAAGAAATGTATGGACTGAAAGCTTTACCCACAGCTCACTGAGTTTTCCCCATGAATGTGGAGATTACCTTTGATAGACAAGGGTGTCTGTTCGCATTGATGTTATGTCCTAGTTTAAAATTGTGATTGCTATGGCTATTTGCATAAGTACCTACTAAAAGTAAACAGGTCAAGGTCATTGTTCTCCATGTGAAAGTATAACATTTAAAGAAGGACGTTAATTTATCTGGAATCTTAATGTCAGAGCGTACATTTCACTTCATGGAATAACAGACGAAAGCTCAGTCCTTATCCAGTCAAAAAATGTAAACCAAAAGCATCTGTAGTTGTCTTACAAGAGACCTGAATTATTGAAATGACAAGCTTTGACATAAAGGAATAAAAATGTATAAAGTAGTTATTTCATAATGTCTTTCAAGTTATACCAACAAAATGTTTTACCTGTCAAACCATACAACCTCAGGAAAATCCAAAGACCTGACCAGAGACATGAAAGTTGTCCAGTTGAATTCCCTGAAATAGTTGTCACTTTGACAGCCATCAACATGGCATAGCATTTTTTTTTTCAGTTTGGAAGATTTCTTGTGCCAAGATTTTGATGGGAAGATGAGTACATTTTGCGACGTATGTTCATTTTAGACATTCTATTTTATGCTCCAACAATTCTTCAAATGATTTAATGCAATATATTTGAAGTGTTTTATTTACACAGAAATTAAGAGATGATTTTTAATAATCAGAAGAGTAAACTGGAAAAAATCAGTGCCAGTGGAAAAGTATCAATGCCATAGAACATTTTATAAGCAAAGACTGAATGCGCATTGACAAATTTCTCTGTCCATAAATTTATTAAAATTAGTTACTGAAATAGTTCAGAACTTTTTAGAACTGGATATGATGATACATCTTTGATAAGTTGCACTGAAATTACTTAATCTTCTGATGGACCCGAGTGGCAGAGCTGAAATTTGATCTTTGATTTTAAATCTACATTCTTTCTGTCACAGGGAGCTGATGAATTTTCTTCCTTTTAATACTCATTCTACTTACATTTTTTCCCCACCTTTGTTCAACCTCTTTCATCTTCAAAACTGTCGATTTCCTTGAAAGGCTGTTAGAAATGTAATTCATTGATAAAGGTTTTGACCTTGATTTCTTCCAACTGAAGGACTCAGCGCCTTGATGATGGGTCCAGCAACCTGCTATTATTGGAATCCATAAGTGATAATGTGATAAAGGCTTCTATCCTGCAGCATCTGAATATTATACCAATAAATCCAATATACATAAATCTATCATATAATTACCACTAAATTATATTATTTATAATTCTGTATTTTATCTGCAATATGCAATTTTAGCCTTATGTCCTGCTTTCCCATATTATACTAAATTCATGAAATTTTTACAAAACATATTTTTATAGTAGATTAGATTGGAAAGATTAAAATTAGGGGGTTACATTCTTTATTGTCAAGATGAAAATACAGTGGATATTTCACTGAAGAGAAAGTTCATCTGATTAAGAGTATCTCAAAGATATTTATGACCCATAAATATTTATATTTCTACTTTCTCTGTGCCTTGATACATGACATTTATGCCATCATTCCTTAAAGTGTATCTTATTTGACATTACTAATGACTTTATAATATTTTCCTTACCTCTAGAAATATTTTCCAGTTGATCGGAGTTGGCAACAAGAAAAACATAAGGACAGAGAGGAAGGAAACATAGTAAGTGTTAAGGCAGAAACACTGGTAAGGGCACAGATGAGAGAGTATAGATATGCTTGAGAAATCAGAAATGTGCCAGTTTGGCTGCCTCTGAGGTTGCATATATCAAGAGAACTGAAACAAATATAGTATATGTCCTATTCTCGGAAATCTCCAAATGCTGCACAGAACTCCACTTATATATACTACTTTCTTTAGCCACACTGAACTATTTCTCAAAATGTGAATTTTGTTTTTCATTTCTGCACATTTACTATAGAATATCTATAATAGAAATGATATCCTACTCTATTACATTATTGGAACCTTAAAATAACCCTCTACCCTCTCACTTCCATGCCACAAGAATGACTAGTAATTCATTCATTGATTAATGACTTCTAAGATGTGATTTCTGAAGCCATTAACTATATCTATATATGTTTGTCTAGATTGTAAATTCCTTAGAATAAAAACAACAGATTACCTTAAGAAAGATTAAATTATTCTCAATAGTTACGTGGTGAGCAGTTCACAGAACCTTGAATTTAGATAACACAGATAATTTAAAATCTGATGGGTCTGGCACTACCCTCTACATAGCCTTCTCTGTGTGAAAGCTTAAAAGCCTTCTAGTATCATAGCTAGAGAGAGAGTTGGATACCTGCCTTAAAGGTAGCTAACACCTTTGAATCCAAAAGTAATACAGTCATAGCAGAACAAATGCAGTTTAATCAGAAAAGAAGCAGCAACCTTCAAAAATCTGATGAGGCATCTTGAAGGTCAATCTTATAGGATCTGGAGTTCAAACAGGAGGTTAAACTTGAGTCACAACTCTAAATCTAGAAAAGTCCTCTATTGTGTGTGGGAATCAATGTCAGAATTGACAAAAATCCCCCAGAGTTTACTTAAAGATCAATAAATATATTCATGAGACCCTGATGTATCTGAAGTAGTCCGAAAAGGTCATTCTGTATCTTCTTACATTTTATAGGGGGGAAAAGCCAACTAAAATAGAAGTACACTGAAACATAAGTTATTATCACACCAAGACTCATGTGATCTAGGTTAAATCACAAATATGTGTAGTCATTTTTCTCATTCTATAAAAAGGCAGGTATATTTTCTCCTATGTACTTCTGTTTATTTCCAAGCATCCATTGTTAATATTTTCTATTTTGGACATAAAAATTATGAAAGGATTTCTTTCAATTACTCAAAAGATATGTATGTTAAGTATCTGTGATCAATGGAAATTTTGAAATTTACAACTAGACCACTCATAAAAAGTAGTAATCAGTTTTAAATTTCTTCTTTTTTTCTCTTATTTTTCTGACCTTAGCTTAGGCGACTATTAAGTCATAGCTATTTATAAGAAAGGAGACGTCATGAAAGTGATTCTAGATTGAGTCACTTAGGCCGGACCTGGCCTATGCTGAAGACTGACTAGAGCTATGCAGTGAGGTAAACTGTATGATGAGATACCCAGGCTAACCCAAAGTGTTCAGGTGGAAGATTTTTTGAGTATCTCTTTGGATGAGATACAAGCAGAAATCTAGGGCTCAGCCTCATGGGCTCTATGAAAACACTCAGCTACCTTAGAATGGTAGGGAACAAGGGAGTTCCCTCATCTTATTTGTCTGATGGATGTTAAAGACTGTGCCTTACTAGAGTTCTTTATGTAATCTCATGTTCAGATAATTGTCAAATTTGTATCATAACATCCAACGAAAATTATCTGCCAGAATATAAAAATCTCTAATATCCTAGCTAATACTTTGTCAATGTTTTCTCCTTATGTCCTATGTCTAAGATCTATGTGGTGTAATAAGCAGGACACAAAGATGAATTTAAATTACTTACACATTTGTCTTCTGTACTCGGTCAAATACCAAGTTTGGTTTAATTCATACCTGTTTTGTGTGTTGTCTTGTTTCATTTTTTGTTTGTTTGTTTGTTTCTGCCAGTCTTGGTACTTGAACTAGAGATTTAGACATTGACCCTGAGCTTTTTTGCTCAAGTTCAGTGCTCTACCACCTCAACTACAGATTCACTTCTGACGTTTTTGGTGGTTAATTGGAGCTAAGAATATCCTTCCCTGACTGGTTTTGACCTTCAAACTTCAGATCTCAGCCTTTTGGCTAACTAGGATTACAGGTGCTAGCCACCTGCATCAGGTTTGTTTGATGGTTTTATTTGTTTGTTTGGTGGGTTTTTTTTTGCAATGATTCATTAATCTAATCATGATGATTATTATCAGGACCAAGAACTGGTTTTAGCTATGATCTCTTCATCCAGGACAAGTTGCAGTTTTTGGTAGGAAGAGCCTTGACAGGGAAGTCAAGAATTCAGGGATCTGGTACTTATTCTTTTTTTTTTTTTTTTTTTTTTTTTTTTTTTTTTTTTGGCCAGTCCTGGGCCTTGGACCCAGGGCCTGAGCACTGTCCCTGGCTTCTTCCCGCTCAAGGCTAGCACTCCGCCACTTGAGCCACAGCGCCGCTTCTGGCCGTTTTCTGTATATGTGGTGCTGGGGAATCGAACCTAGGGCCTCGTGTATCCGAGGCAGGCACTCTTGCCACTAGGCTATATCCCCAGCCCATGGTACTTATTCTGACACAATCGAGTTCCACATACACTGTTCTTCATTTGTGAAATAACAAGTCGGAGCTGAATGATCTATTTGGGTAGATTTTCATGCATCATTCTATGACTCTGTTAAACTATCTTACCATCTAACCAGATCATCCCAGAACACTTACCTATATACTAAATAATGGATTCTTCATGGAGAATTAAGACAAAAGAAACATGACACTTAATGATGCTTAATTCTAAGGCTGAATTTACTGTTTTAAATTTTGAAGAATCATACTTTTACCATTTCTTTACTCCTCATTGCCTGATCCAGGTTTCCTTTTCCTTTTTTAATATTGTTTTCTTTCTCTTTCTTTCTTTCTCTCTCTTTCTTCATTCTTTCCTTTGTCACTTTTCTTCTTTAAATCTTCTTTTTCCCTCCTTTCCTTTTGTTTGTTTGTTCATTTGTTCTTTTTCTTGTGCAAGAACTGGGGTTTGAATTCAGGGCTTTGTGCTCTTTCTGGGCATTGTTACTCAAGGATAGAGCTCTTGCACTTGTGATATTCTCCATTTCTGGATTTTTGGAGGTTAATTGGAGATGAGAGTCTCCTAGACTTTTTCACCTGGGCTTGCTACAAACCATGATTTTCAGATCTCAGATTCCCAAGTAGCTAACATTATAGGCAGGAGCCACCAGCACCTGGCTTGTAGTATTTTTTGTCTACTTCTAATTTAACATCTCTAATTTTGGTTCGCAGCAACAGGAATGTGAGCAATAATTGCCGCAGTTTCCTTTTACAGAGAACTTATTCTGTTCTATATCTTATGATAGGTGCTGACACAAAAATGCACAATGTATTCACATGCTTAATCCTTATACAACTGTCATGAATTACACTTTAACAAGAAAAGGACAATAATGTCAAAGAGGAGAGGAAAAATAACTTCCTCTCATCTTAATAGTTGTAAGTGGCAAGATGCTAAACAACCCCAGGTCCTTCTGATGTCAAATTCTGAACATCAAAACCCTAACAAAAGTGACATCAAGTATGAAATGCTAATTTTATTTCCATGGCTGGAAGCTGCTCCTATTATTATGAAGGACATGGGAATTGGTCTCTACAGAGAGAAGACATCTCTCCACATGGCAAAGTTTGTATTCTCTAACCACAATTGTTTAATCTGATCCCACGGGAATATTTTCTATTCCCAAAATTCACCATATGCAACATACCAACATGAAAGTTCTCATCTGAACACTGTAACAAAAGTTCCTCATGAAGCAGGCCGGTGTTGCAAGTCAAACATTAAAGCCCTAAGTTATAAACATATAAAATTTGTCAAAGATCTATGTCAGTTGACCTGTTACAAAAGTCAGTGTCAAGAGTGTCCAAACAATATGTCTCAGCAGTGAGAATCTCAGCTCTAAATCTGACTCAGAATTGTTCTTTACCATTGACACAAGATTAATACCACCTTGACTCAGCCAAATGTCTCCTTATCACATTAATAGTTAAAGAAATACGTTTGACTAGAGAAACAACCATTGCGCTATAGAACTAACTTGACTCTGGGAACATATCTTTAGTTATCTCTTGCTGTATAAAACCTCTCCAAAATTTAATGGCTTGGAATAATTGTGCCCATTAGTTTGCTATTTTGGAAGGGCTTAGTGAGAATGGTTTATACCTGCTTCTCCTTGTGTTGGTGAGGGCATCTTACCAGGAGCTGGCTACCCTTCTATTCTCCATGTTTCCCTCTCTCAACCACATAGTTTTCCTTTACATGATTCTCTCATCCAGATTGAAAGCAAATGCTACAAAGTTCTAAGGTCTGGATGCTGAAGCTCCAGAGCTTCATCTACAACATATTCTATTAGCTGGATCAGTCACACAGTCATCCCAGATTCAAGGGTAGGACTGGTACTCTTCGTATTCTAGATGGGAAGAGTGCAAAAGAAAGAAGCAATTGCTGTGTCCAGTTTTATAGAATCTAACTTTTTGTTTCTTCCACCATTCTAGGGGACGTCTATGGATCTTAATTTACTCATCTTTAAAATAATTTGTTTTAAGGTTGTGCTTGTGCACAAATAGAAAGGATACATATGGAGTGTCTACCCAGCCCTTCAATCAAAGAAGAGGCTTAGTAGATATTTGTTTCCTTTAACACCCTCATGAGGAACAAATTGAAGTACAGGTAGATAGCATTCTTTCTATGACAGAGAAGAATATCCTATTGCTCACACCAAGATTTTGCAGTTGAAGAGTTATTGGTCTTACAAACATATTTAATGCTGAAATGCCATAACTTTGGATTGATGACTTGTTCGTTCTGTCTGTGGCTTCTTAATGCATGTGGTAAATCCTGTACCAAGAATCAATCCGATAATCGCAGGATTGTCTATTTCTTTGAGGCACCACCAAGTAAAATTCTGCTTTGCTTGAGTTTTAGGCAAACTATCTCAAGCATATAATTCACTTTTAAGGATACTGCTTGGCAGTTTTCACTCTTGACATCGTTATGAAGAGACAGGCACATTGCTTTATTTTTGTAGTCATTATAAGCTAGTAGAAACCCATAAAAAGCTATGTCAGTGATTGAATACATTATCTCACTCTCAGTGGTCCTCAAGTTCTTTTCCATTTTCAGTTGTTATTCCTCTGGATTGAACTTCCTCAACCTCCTGGAAGATGAGGTTTATTTATTAATTATTACAGCTTTTATGTTTTGTGGTAACCAAAGCTCACAAAACAGTTATACATATAGGTTTGACCCTTTAGGAATAAACTTTCATTTTGAGTCACTTCATAAAAACACAGCTCATAATATAGTATTCCATACTTGAACTTCAAGAAATAACATCGAGGAAAGAACATCCAAGGCTCTCTATTTTAGTAGAGAAAATGTATCTGGCCTTCCACCAAGTGCTTGCAATATGAAAGAGATGCTCAATATTTAAAGTTCTTTATTTAAATAAGCCATGTCAATATGACCTGAAAAGAGTTGAATTTGAGATCCTATTGGCATGGAGAAAAGATGCAGTTAAGTAGATATTTCATTTTCAATAGAGAGTGTTTAATACAAATGATAGGATGAATAGGAGGCCAAATAGAGATGTTAGGAAAATATAAAAGTGAAACCTCCAGAGTTGGATTTGAAAGTATTTGTTTCCGTGGTTGATGATCCGTAAGCCATATAATACTCTTTTGTGGATGTTGCCATTTAGTTTCATGTGTTCAACTCACTCTTTCTTTCTCAGAAAAAAAAATTTACTTTGTTCTCTGTGGCTCCAAATTGATAGGTGCTCTCTTAGAAGCACAATTTCCTTGACTACTATGAGATTTTAAAGAAAGCTTGCCAATTTCTTTTTCTTTCCAATTTTTATTATCAAACTGATGTACAGAGAGGTTACAGTTTCATATGTTAGGCATTGGATACATTACTTGTACTGTTTGTTACCTCGTCCCTCATACCCCCCTCCCTCCTCCCCCTTTCCCTTTCTCTCCATGAGGTGTTCAGTTCATTTATACCAAACAGTTTTGCAAGTATTGCTTTTGTAGTCGTTTGTCTTTTTTTTACCCTGTGTCTCTCAATTTTGGTATTCCCTTTCAATTTCCTAGTTCTAATACCAGTATACATGGTTTCCAATATACTCAGATAAGATTACAAAGATAGTGTAGGTACAACCACAGGAAGGTGATACAAGAACATCATCAATAGTAGAAGCTACAGATACACATGGGACATTGAAAGTAGTTACAACTGTGATATAACAATCGTTTCCATAACATGGAGTTCATTTCACTTAGCATCATCTTATGTGTTCATAAGGGTATAGCTATTGGGCTCTTGTGATCCACTGCTGTGACTTGCCTAAACCTGTACTAATTATTCCCAATAAGGGAAACCATAGAGTCCATGTTTCTTTGGGTCTGGCTCACTTCACTTAGTATAATTTTTTCCAAGTCCTCCATTTCCTTACAAATGGGGCAATGTCATTCTTTCTGATAGAGCCATAAAATTCCATTGTGTAAGTGTACCACATTTTCCTGATCCATTCGTCTACTGAGGGGCATCTGGGTTGGTTCCAGATTCTCGCTATGACATATTGTGCTGGGATGAACATTGTTGTGCTGGTGGCTTTACTGTGATCCTGTGTGTTCTTTTGGATAGATACCCAAAAGTGGGGCTGCTGGGTCATAGGGGAGTTCTATAATCTTCTGAGGAATCTCCATACTGCTTGCCAGAGTGGCTGAACCAGTTTACATTCCCACCAACAATGAAGTTCCCTTTTGGCCACATCCCGTCCAACAATTGTTATTGTTAGTTTTCTTGATATATGACATTCTTACCGGGGTGAGATGGAATCTCAGTGTTGTTTTGATTTGCATTTCTTTTATGGCCAATGATGCAGAGCACTTTTTCATATGTCTCTTGGCCATTCTCATTTCCTCATCAGAGAAGTCTCTTTGTAAGTCTTTAGCCCACTTGATGAGGGGGCTATTGGTTATTTGAGGTTTTGTTTTGGAGGAAGGTAATTTTTTTAGTTCTGCATATATTTTAGATATGAGGCCTTTGTTCATTGAATGTCCGGTAAAGATCTTCTCCCAGTCTGTGGGCTTTCTGTTTATCTTAGCTTGCCAATTTCTTAAACAAAAACAGATATCTATTTAATATCAAATGCTCTTCTCATAGTGTTTCTGGTATGTATGCACTATACATTGCTTCAATGGATAGATAGAAATGCTAGGATGTGGACCACTAAAGAAAGCAGCAGTTTTCCTTTTATTCTTGTTTGTCTTTCTCTAAAACACTGGCCCTGCCTCTCCCCAAGTGCAACATTGCTAGGCCATATGGGCCTTTCCATAGCCCTTCCATTCCTTAGATAGTCAGTTGAATATTTTAAAAAGAAAGCCAGTACTTACTTCATTGGAGATGGAAGCTTGATATCTATTTATTCAGGGGTAAGTAAAAAAATTAATGTTTGGGCCATAGATGTAAAATAGTTTTTAAAATAAATAAAGTAAAAGACAAATATAGTTTGTTCCTAAGGTCCTTTCTTATTCTAATAGGAATGTACAGATGGTATAATACATACTGTTATAAATACATCATGGCTGTGATCAAGAAAATCTTCTTGTCTTTACATAAAACAATTAAGGGCAATCTCTTATTCCTATAATAAAAACTAGATTAATATTTTCAAAGTCTTACCGAGATCTTGTTCATAGACTTTGGTATGTATTTTAATGGGTTAACTTTAAATATAATTCTAAAAATAGGGGAATGGAAGCAGATTTCTGAATTCCAGATGGACTAACAACTGTCTGTTGTAACCAGAGCTAATGGCTTCCAAGCCATATGGCCTTCTTTAGATTATTCCCAAGTACATGCTTCTAGGAATAGGCCACTTGCCCTAAGAGCCTTGTCTTGAAGAATTGCAAATAATATTCCTATTATAGTAGGAATGCATTTTAATTCTCAATACTAGGATACAAAATGCCTGTGGTAGTCCATAAAATTATTATGCTTTTTCCATACCACGAATGGGAATTTTTAATGTCTGTTCAGGGAAAGCAAAGATTACATTTTCTTGACTCATACAATGGTTTCCATTTCACTTAATTTTAGTCAGATTAAAGAAGCAATCAATTAAATAAGTAGTTTTGAATGTTGACTATGTATTCATCACTATACGCGAGATTCTGAGGACTACATAGATCAGTGTTTCCTCCACTAAAGGCAGATTCTCTAGAAAATCTACACTTCACCCCTGATATTGTGACTTTGGGAAGGTCATATCTGTAATTCAGAAAGAGAGAGAGAAAGGGTGCTGCTGCTGCTGAAAAGATTAGTAGAACTGATGCTTCAATCAAATCCAGATTGCTATCACATTTCACATAACCAAGCAAATCTAAAAACAGTAGAGGGTTTTAGTTCTCTCTTCTCTCTTCTCTCTCTCTGTCTCTGTCTCTCTCTCTGTGCCATTAACTAACGACTTATTTTTTGAAACCCAAATGTGATTCTTACTTAAAAGTGGGAGAAATATTGCTATTCTTCTTTTTATTATTATAAATCTTGAATATATGAAGGACTTTCTCTCCTACTAGACATTATTCAAGCCTCTCAAGTAGTTAGTTTAACTTTGATCTGAGCAAGAAAGGGATGAGCATAACAGTGGCAACAAAATGTTGACATGCAAGTAAGTATTATATTCTAAATGTTAAGAATTGGCCTGAAAATTTAATAATTAAGGAAACAACAAAATGCCTAAAATTAAAGATACTTTTACATGCCGTGTACATATTGTGACACATTAGATATTCCAAATTCTAGCATCAGAAAATAAGGGCTATCCAGCATGTTACCTATTATGAGAATCACAAGCCCAACACACTTCACTGGAGTTAAGAATTTTAATAGTTAAAAGTATAATAGTACCCTCATAATCACATGAAACAAGATATAGGAATTATAGGATATCACTGGTAATTCTGTTGACATACAGATGATGGTGTAGAAATTGAAAAGTCAAAGAAAAGACTCTTAGCTTCATTCTGGAGGAGTTGCTTTTTATTCTTAGGAAAAAAGACAGAAAAAGAAATTACCACACAACATTCATGTTGAATATAGGATTCATACTGAGTCCTATGGAATTTTTGTGATAGCATGTAAAATAAAACAAAACAAAAAATTAAAAGCCAAGCACTTCTGTCTCTAATTTTTCCTGGTAGTAAACGAATCTGCACAGGATAGCCAAACTCATTGATTCTTGTTTTTTGTTTGTTTGGGTTTCTTTTGTTTTGTTTTGTGTGTATGTGTTTCTATTTTCTCTTGAGTATTATGACTGTATTTTCCTCCCATTCTTTATTCCATGTGTGTTTCACTATAGATACAATAATAATACTGATAGCTTTCTTCAACATGTGAGTTTCAGTGAGAAAAGTTTTGTGCTTCCCTGGCACCTCATAAGGGGCACTAAGCAGTTTTATTTTATACCTTCTATCCCCTGAATTTGTATCCAGAGCCCGGTTTCCTTGGGAATTCTTCACATTTCAATAATCCTGAAAAACCGGGGCTGGGGATATAGCCTAGTGGCAAGAGTGCCTGCCTCGGATACACGAGGCCCTAGGTTCGATTCCCCAGCACCACATATACAGAAAACGGCCAGAAGCGGCGCTGTGGCTCAAGTGGCAGAGTGCTAGCCTTGAGCGGGAAGAAGCCAGGGACAGTGCTCAGGCCCTGAGTCCAAGGCCCAGGACTGGCCAAAAAAAATAAAAAATAATAAAAAAAAATAATCCTGAAAAACAGTGTACCACTAATAACAGTGTCAAAAGTTTGAGCCCATCTTTAAAGAATTCACTTAAAATATTTTTAAAATAATTACCTCTCACTAAAGTAGGTAATAAATACCATTTTGTTTTTAAATTCCTTGTATATTTCCTCAAGATGGTTGAAGACATTGAAGCTAGGGAGTTATAGAAAAGAAACAGTCATCTGTTCATGCCATAGGCAAGGAAAGAAGTCTTCTCTTAGGTCTGATTTCCCCAGGTCCTTCAATTTATCTTTCTCTATTCTCTCCCAAACATAAAATGAAAATAGTGGCATTTATTTTGGTGGGAAAACTGTAAATTTTTCAATTAAGTATTTAAAGGAACATTAAAATATTTTACAGGGTTTTTATTTTTTAATAGCACAAAGGTTGAATGTATAATTCAGCAGCTTCTGAAGTCTTTATGCTTATTTTCTCTGATTTATATTGTAGTGAAGTAAAGAGAAGAAACTAAATTTTTAGAGGCCCAGTTTGTCTTTATTCACTGATCTTTAAAAGAGCTTTTGTAACTCCCCCCCGCCCCACACACCTTTCAGAAAAAAAGGCTTCTCAAAGATATTTCATAAATAATTGGGTGTTTCTCTGAGGAACATTCTTATAAGGGACACATTTTCAACTCTATTGTCCTATTGTCTTTTGTGGCTCTCTGCCAAGGGACCCAGCTGATTTCATTTAGATTTCCTATCTTCTGGCTGCAGGAGCTCCAAGTACAAAAAGGACTAGGTCCCTTTGTCTTCCTGCATGAGAGTGCCACCATGTCTAACATAACAACAAAATGCAGAAAGAGTAAGGATAACTGAAGATAACACACTTAAAATATTGCAAAGAGGTTAAATTCCTTTGTAAGAGCAAAATCCCTTAAAAGAACAGTTTAGGTTATTCCTCCAATCTGTGGGTAAAGTCAAACCAAAGGCACTTACCAATATTTAAAAATCAGTTTTAACTTACTTTCAGATACATCAGTGTGTTCTCTGCATGCTGGTAGGGGTTAAAATCAAATCTGTATTGTAAAATAAGCATATACATACTCTCTCCCTAGAACTTTTCTTCTTGAACTTTTTTTGCCATAAAATTTATAGTATAGAATTGAGTTTCAGCCTGCAGATCCAAGATAATCTCCTGCAAATGTATCTAAAATACAAATTTAAGTGGAAAGATGGCCCCAAATACTCAAATTGAAGCAGACAGATTCTATATAAATTGATATAATTTTTTTTTTAGTATGACGATAGGATTTTTTAAATCCAGGCAGTTTCTTTCTTTCTTTCTGTTTTTTTGTTTTGTTTTGTTTTGGTTTGGTTTGTTTGTTTCCCCAATTAGAGTATCTGATTACAAGCCACTAAACAATGTCACACAAAGCTCAGGAAGCTCCTTGGTTCCAGAAAGAAAAACCTTGTCAATGGAAACCATAGGCTTTTCCCCCATAGGTTGGTTTCAACTTTCAGAAAAAAAAATGTGCTACTTCCATTGGAATTCATTGTTATGTTTTTCCATGTTAGGTCTAAAAATGTTGTGTATCACAATTCATACTGCTACTTAGTAGTACATATAAACCAGGAGGTAGAAAGAGATTGAGGAAGATTTACAATTGGATTTTGAATAATAGCCTCAGTAAAGAATACCTGAACACGGGATATTTCCAGCAAATTCAGTGTTAGCAAGTTCCTTCCTTCTCCATAGCTGGTTTTCTTTGGCATTCAAGCCACTAGAAATGAAGACCCCAGTTTCCCTGGCAACAATAAGGATGCAAAATTCCTCACCAGAGTTCCTTCATTCAGATGGTTAGCTATACAAATAAAGTTCCACAAAGAGATTGCTTCAGAATAAAAGAAAGACTGTTCCAATCTATTGTGACAGCTGTTAAGGTATTATTCACAGTGCCTCCAAGTGGACAAAGTGTTTTGTGATTAACTGAATTACCTTAGATTGGCTTTCCGCACTTTTTTTTTTTTTGGGGGGGGGCTTGGCAAAGAAGCCTAAGCTTTTCAAAGTCTATTTAGTCCCCTCCTCATTAGCATCAGTCCCGTTTCATTCCAGTTTGTTGTAGAGGAGATTTACTTGGTAGGTTGCCATATTACCTGCTAAGGAATTCATTTCCAAATGAAATTTAAGTGTAACTCAAAGCTTTCAAAATAATTCTAGACTTTTTTTTTCTCTCATGTTCTACCTCCTCTCTGTTTTCTCCATGTCTACAAAAAAAATGGAAAAAAGGTATTTTAGGTGGTCTGACATGTAAAATAAATTAATTAATAGATGGTTTCAAATTTGTTTATAAGGCTTGGAAGGTATTAGTGTGCTACTTGTTTTCTCTGATTCATTCATCTGGGCTATCATAGAGAGGACAACTTCGCTGATGTGTATGCAAATAACTTAAAAACATATTTGATAAATGTATCTTAGCTCTCTAATTGATAAACCTCTTGGCAATTTTTCCTAGTGAGGGGCAGTCTACATGTCAGCAAAATTGGTGCTACAGTTTTTCTTTTTTTATTTTTATTTTCAAGGTGAGGTACAGAGGGATTACAGTTACATATGTAAGGTAACATGCTACAGCTTTTCGATCCCAACTTTCTCTCTCTTTCTTTCTGATTTGTTGATCTTCAAAAGCTTTTGCTTGTAATTTTTCTAGGAGTCTGTCTTCTAGCTATGTGGACCTCACAAAGTGATTTTTTTTTTTTTTGCCAGTCCTGGGGCTTGAATTCAGGGCCTAGGCACTGTGCCTGAGCTTCTTTTGCTCAAGACTAGCATTCTACCACTTGAGCCACAGCTCCACTTCCAGTTTTTCTCTTTTTGTGGTGCTGAGGAATTGAACCCATCCATGGCTTCATGCATGCTAGGCAAGCACTCTACCACTAAGCCACAGAAATTCCCAGCCCACAAAGTGATTCTGTGGGTCCTGTCCTGGGTTCTGAAATCATTCCATACAACTTTCATCTTTTTCAAGACCCAGATTGTGCTAACAATTGTTAACACTGTTAAAAAAAAAAAACAAAACTATTAAGTTCGAATTAATAGCCAAGGCAAAATGTTTCATGTTAGCCAAAGTTACTTTTCAACTTGGAATGGTAAAATGTCATAAACAAAGGGCAAATTATGAAATTAATTTCAAACTCCACACCATAAACAGGTAATATCAGCTTCTGTGAATTACCACACTGTTTATAATTAATGTGTTTGTTTTCAAAGTGATTTACAGAGAGGTTACAGTTTCATATATAAGGCGGTGAAGACAATTCTTATCCAACTTGTTACCTCCTCTCTCATTTTTCTCCAATGTTGCACTCTCCCCATTTTCCTCTGCTCCCTCCCCATGATTTGTACAGTTGGTTTACAGAATATAGTTTTGTAAGTATTGCTGTTGCATTGATTTGTCTTTTATCCTTTGTCTCTCCATTTTGACATTCCCCTTCCCTTCCTTAGTTCCAATAAATGTATATACAATGCCCAGGTACCTAAATCAGTAACAGTGACATCAGGAGTAAAACTTGGGGAAGAAATACAAAAAAAATTGGCATAATTTCACATGGTATGTTGAAAATAATGACAATGATAAACCATTTATTTCCATAACTTGGAGTTCATTTCCCTTAGCATCATCTTATGTATATAGCTAATGAGCTATTGTGATCTTCTCCTAGGATTATCCTAGACATGTACCAGTTATCACCAATGAGGGATTTGGGTCTGGCTCACTTCACTTAGTATGATATTTCCAAGTCGCTCCATTTCCTTACGAATGGGGCAATGCCATTCTTTCTGACAGAGTCATAGAATTCCATTGTGCAAATTTACCACATTTTTTGATCCATTCATCTAATGAGGGACATCTGGGTTGGTTCCATATTTTAGTAATGACAAATTGTGCTATGATGAACATAGTTGTGCTGGTGGCTTTAGTGTCATCTTGTTTGCAATCTTTGGGGTAGATGCCAAAAGCAGGGCTGCTGAGACATAGGGGAGCTTTTTGAGCCTTTTGAGGAACATCATATTGCTTTCCAGAATGGTTGAACATGTTTACATTCCCACCAACAGTATACTATGGCTCCCTTTTGGCCATATCCCCTCCAGCATCTGTTATTAGTTTTCTTGAAAATGGCCATTCTTACTGGGGTGAAGTGGAATCTCAGTGTTGTTTTGATTTGCATTTCTTTTATGGCCAATGATGTGGTTCACTTCTTCATGTGTCTCTTGGCCATTCTCATTTCCTCTTCAGAGAAGTCTCTTTTTAGGTCTTTATTCCATTTGTTAAGGGGGGCAGTTTGTTCTTTGGGGATTTTTTTAGGGGAAATTAATTTTTTGAGTTCTAAATATATTGTCTGTTGTATGGTCAGTGAAGATCTTCTTCCAATCTGTGGGCTTTCTATTTATCTTGGGAGATATGTCCTTTGCCATGTGGAAGCTCTGAAAACTGATGTAATCCCATTTGTCTAACCTTTTATGATTTGTTGTGTTTATGGGCCTTTATTAAGAACATTTCGACCTGTGCCAAGGAGCCCAAGTGTTTCTCTTATTTTTTCCTGTAATGTTTTCGGGGTATCTGATTTTACTTCAAGGTCTTTGATCTATTTGGAATTGATTCTGGTGCATGGTGATATATAAGGATCTAGCTTTACTTTGTTAGAGATGTTTAATCAACTTTACCAGCACCATTTGTTGAAGAGACCGTTTTTCTTCCATCCTACTTTTTTAGCTCCTTTGTCAAAGAAAAGTAGCCATAGGTCTGCGGGTTCATTTCTGGGTCATCAGTTCTATTCCATTGGTCCTCAGGCCTGTTCTTGTGCCAATACCAAGTTGTTTTTATTACAATAGCTTTGTAATGCAGTTTGCAGTTTGGTATTGATATTCCTTCAGAACTGTTCTTCCTGCTTAGGATTGTTTTTGCCATTCAGAGTCTTTTAGTGTTCCATATGAATTTTTGGATTGCTACCTCTATTTCATTAAAGAATGGCACCACACTCTTTATGCTATCAGGGTACCAAAATTGTTAACTATAATTCATAGCAATGATTATTTCCTGTCTTGAGTACCATATAATTGATTTTAGTTCTTATAGATCTACCCCATGCATTAGTAGAATCATGCATGATATTTTTTAAGACATCTCTAAGAAAAAAAAAGCATAAGTCATTAATACTGATTAAGCAAACAAGTTTTATACCAGTAATGAATTACATACACCTGTATGTGTGTAGTGTAATCAGAATTATCATCAGTAACTAACCCTTCCAACAATCACACTGAACTATCTTTTTATAATGTCTACTCTTGGCTTTCCTTCTTTCTTTTTTTTTTTACTCTTTTGGTTTTTTAATTTTTGTCAAGGTGATATAAAAAAGGATTACAGTTACATATGATGGTGTCAAACTTATTACCTCCTCCCTCATTTTTCTCCCACCTTTCCTCCTCCCCAACTCCCCCCTACACCCCAAGTTTTGCAGTTAATTTACAACATATTATCTGGTAAGTATTGCTGTTGCATTGGTTCGCCTTTACCCCTTATCTTACCATTTTGATATTCCCTTTCCCTTCCCTAATATATATATACAATACCCAGCGTACCAAAATCAAATACAGTGACAACAGGGCTAAACCATAGGGAAGATAAACAAAAGAAAAAAGATATAATTCCACATAGTATGTTGAAAATATCAACAACAATGATAAACTTCTTGTTTCTATATATTGGAGTTCATTTTGCTTAGCATCATATTATGTGATCCTATGTACATAGCTATTGAGCCATTGCCATCATCTGCTAGGACTATCATAGACATATACTAATGATTACCAATGAGCAAAACCATAGTGTCTATGTTTCTTCTGGTCTGCCTCACTTCACCTAGTATGTTTTTTTCCAGGTCTTTCCATTTCCTTATGAATGCCCCATTAATAAGTGGGCTAAAGACTTAAAGAGAGACTTCTCTGAAGAGGAAATGAAAATAGGCAAGAAGCACATGAAGAAGTGCTCAACATCCTTGGCCATAAAAGAAATACAAATCAAATCATTATGGAGCTGAGAATGTGGCTCAGTGGTAGAGTGCTTACCTAACATGCATTAAGCCCTGGGTTCAATTCTTCAGCACCACCCAAACAGAAAATGCCAGAGAAAATGCCAGAAGTGGCATTGTGGCTCAAAAGGTAGAAGTGCTAGCCTTGATTAGCCTTGATGTAAAAGAAGCCAGAGATAGTGCTCAGGCCTTTTGTCCAACAAAACAAGAAAAAAAACAACTTTGAGATTCCACCCCACCTCAGTAAGAATGGCCATTATCAAGAATACTAATAACAATAGATGCTGGCAAGAATGTGGCCAAAAGGCTACTACACTGTTGGTGGAAGTGTAAACTCAACCACTCTGGAAAGTAGTATGGAGGCTCCTCAAAAAGCTGAACATATAGCTTTTCTATGATCCAGAAACCCCACTTTGGGACATTTACCCAAAGGATCACAAACAAGGCCATACTCAAGCTAACAGAACAACTGTGTTCTTTATAGCATTATTTACCATAGCTAAAATATGATACCAACCCAGATGACCCTCAGTAGATGAATGGATCAAGAAACTGTGGCATGCATATATATATATATGAATTCTTTTTTATTGTTTCAATTTCTTTTATTAATTCTCATATCCATCTTTCTTCTGTGTACCACACCAAAAGATGGCTTGCTGAATGTGATATTGCACTGTAAGAAATACTTCTTGTCTTCATTAAATTAGCTGTGTGTTTATAACTTAATTTTGATAAAAAGGCATTCAAACACTTTTTAAAAATGTACAAATAATTTAATACTTTGGATTATATGTCTTGGAACCTCCAAAGAGGTTCCAATCAATCTAAATAACCTTATTTTTATATTCCCAGCCCCATATTGAGGTTTTTTTTTAATTGTGAAGATGATGTACAGAGGGAGTTACAGTTACATACTTAAGGTAATAAATACATATACAGTCCTTGTCATACTTGCTACCCCTTCCTCATTTTTCTCCCTCTTTCCCTCCTAAATAACTTTTATTTAGAGAAGTGAGACTTGTAATGATTCCTGGTCATTTGTCTGTAGTCAGTCCACACTCCTGCACTCTTCACTCTCTCATACTTTCTACCTCTTGCTGTTCCCATATTTTTTATTTACTCAATAGCCTAGGATAATAAATAAGTACTTATTCTATCTCCTAAAATATAGGTTAAATATCATCATCATATGTCATAATATCATCAGAAAGAATATAATTCTCCTGCCTGTGATCCTACAAACCTTTGTATGTCTCTGTTGCTGCCAGCTCATCTTCTATTTTTTAATAAAGAAATAAAAGTCCAGTTTCTTGAGCGGTTATGTTGGTTGCTACCCATATATTTTTTATTAGGTTTGTTGCACTAAAATCTTCTTTTTCCTAACTCTTCTTACCTGATAATTGTTTAAGCTCTTTTGGAAAGGGGTAACAAATATTTGTTGAATTGATGAAAATTAGAACAATTGGACTGAACTAGCAAAATTAGCTTTGATTACTTTCTTCCCAAAATATGATATAAGTTAATAAAACATTGAGCCAGAGATAAAAGTTCCCTAGAGCAGAATTTTTTTTCTGTGCAATTCTAGTAAGAAGTTCATGATACCAACCAATTTCTATCCTCCTTTATATAATATGAATAGGAATACAACCCAAATGTCTAATGCAGTCTTAGAATGGCTTACCGGCTGATCTCCATTTGTGTGAATTTCAACACATCAGTATACCTTTCTGAGAATACCTCTTCTCATCTAAAACATACATGTGAAAGTTATTTATCCAGTAATGTATGTGTAGTAAATAGCATATAAACAGACTAGTGATTGACACTAGTCAAGCGTTGTTAGGATCCATCCTTTGAGATCCTGTTGCCAGAAACTAATAGACCTAGGGTGCATTCTCTTTCTAGTTGCAACAAACCTACTAAGAAAAGTAAAGTGGGCAACACTTGAAAGCTCTGGCTCAGAAAGTTACATTCTTAGGTGAGTCTAGTTACATTCTTGTGTAAGTCTAGTTCTTATTGTTTTTGTTTTCTTAATCTTGGTGGATTTGTGGTAATTCTGATTTCCTTTTCAGTAAGTTGGAGTTTGCCATGAGTGTGCATTAAATGACCTATATGAAGAGAAAGACATTTCCACTGAACTTTCCTTAATATGGAAGTGTAGCCAAGCATTAAATCATAGTAGCAAGTGTGACATGCCGTTTAATAGTTGTGGCACACTTGGCTGCCTGAAGGCTCTTAAAAGGTAATTTTATCTGAGAAGAGATAGCTAAGCTCACATCCTTTTTTTCCCCATCCAATCTTTTCATAAGGGAAACAACCTAATTTCATCCATAAAAGGACCTCAGAGCCTGTGTTCCCTTTCAAAGATGGCACTGGGATTGAGTCACTAGGTATTGTTACTGGGAAAGAGCTTTCAGAATTGAGAGCAAAGGAAAGGCTCATTCAGGGAAAGCTCTCAGTCCTGTATCTACACCCATTAGAACAAGGTTGTAGCACTGCCACTGGCTTTATGCTCTCATTTGTGGCTAAGCATCAATGAACCTGCACTGCTCTTGTTCTCATATCTCTGTTCCCTTTAGAGCAACACTTATACACTGTACTTTAGTCCCTGCAATTCTATGTCCTGCAACATGAAGTGGATTTCTAAAATGACAGCCTTTTTCTTAGAAGGGATAAGTGTAGGGGAGGTTTCTATAACTCTGAATTTCAGAGTTTGATGACTCACCTATTTTGAAAAAGTAGCCTAGCAGATAGGGCATTTTATCTCTTACAGAAATGCATAGAACCTCCTTAGAAATGAGGCATGAATGAGGTCCAGCCAACCAACTGAGTGAAGTTGGAGAAGTTGCATTTATATATCAGCATTTGCATCTCTGCTTTGTCCTTTGTGTTGCTTAGAAAAGGTTCATCATAGTATGCTCTTCTATTTAACAGTGACAAACACTTTTTCCTATAAATGCACAACTATTAGAAGTAGTGAGAATATTTTCTCATTGTTGGGATGGGATGTCTCAGAAACACACAAATACAGTCACAAAATTTTTGAGCTAAAAGAAACCTTAGACTTATTAAGCAAGACCATGATTTAAAGATCAAAAAATCAGCTACAAAGTTCATTAATATCCAAAACTAAAAATATATTTAAAATGCAAAATTGTAGTACTTGGGGAAAATAAAATGAATCGTAACTTTTATCTACTAAGCATTGTGAGAAGGCCTAAGGATAATAATCATATTGAACAAAACAAACTTATCAGCCCTCAGATAAATCTGATCACTGGATGATTCCTGCCCCACCACACACACTACCACCATAATACAGGCACTCATACAAATACATATGAAGACCCCATATGTTAAGTATTATATGTACAAGGTATTTGATGCTAGAGGAAAATATAATGGAAGGCCAGAAGCAGATTGAACCAGGAGGAAGAACAAAAGGATGCAGAAGGAATGCAGGAATGCATAGATGAATTCAGATTCTTAAAAAAAAATAGCAAGAGAAAACTCAGAATCATTTGTTCATGGAATTAGTACTTGCAGAAATATGAGGCATAGGGCTAAGGTGGGAAGGGAAAATATAAGTAAATAAAAATAACTCATTGATCTATGAGCAAAGAACCTCCGTTTGTGTTTTTATTTAGTCTTCTCAGCAAACCTATGAAATAAGCATTTTCCCCTCTTATTTGCAGATAACAGTACCAAGTTCTGGATAGTTGAAGGAAAATTATCACAGGTAGTAAGCAAAGATGTGTGTCAGATTTCAGAACACAACATGTTTCTTCAGGGGTTGGGCAAGGTGGGGGTGGGGGTGGGGGTGGCAGGAAAGAGGTGTGGAGAGAGACAGACAGGTAAAACCAGAGCAATGAATTAAGAATGTGTATGCTATTCCTGGTCAGATGTGAGATGAAATAAGAACTTTTCTTCCTCCTCAGGCTTTCAGGGTTTCCCCTGAGTTGCTCCTAACTTTGAATCTTAGAAATACGACAAAAATTTTAACAATTCTTTATAAAAGTGTATGTATTTCCTTTTGATTAAGTATGTTTGTGAGGGCAGAACAAGATACCATAGATTTGGTGGATTAAAAAAAGAAAAAATATATACATTATTTTCTGGGGTTTTTTTTCTCTTTTTCTTTAATTCCTTTTTTGTGTGCGAGTAATGGGACTTGAACTCGGGGTCTTATGCTCCTGTTTGGCTTTTTCACTCAAAGCTGTAGCTCTAGCATTTGTGCCATACCTCCACTTCTAGCTATTTGCTGGCTAATTGGAAAGAAGAATCACATGTGCTTTTCTACGCTAGTTGACTTCTAAATGAGATCTGATCTTCAGAACTCATCCTCCTGAGTAGATAGTACTAATGGTGTGAGCCATTAGCATCCAGAAGAAAAAATATTTTCTCATTGTTCCATAGGCTAGCAGTCCAAGATAAGGTGCCAGTTATTGGTTTTTATCAAGGGTCAGTTCCTGACCGTAAATGGCTAGTTAGTTGTAATCTCCTCCATTGGCTTTTTCTTAATGAATATGGATGAAGAAAGTGCAAAGATACAGAATGAGAGTTGTCTCCTGCTCCATATAAGGTCATCAAACCTATAGGACTGGGGCCTCGCCATTTATGACTTCATTTAATCCAATTATTTCCTAAATTCCCTATCTCCAAATACACTCACATTGGGGTTTAAATAGGGCTTATTAATTTGAGGGGAAAATGACTCTGGAGCACCTTGCTTCAGTTTCTTTATGCTTATTGACCCAATTGGACTGAATAGCCATTTTCACTACTTGATATTGCTTGTTCAGTTTAATTGTCTCTTTGGTTTTCATTAGTATGCTTTTTCTACTCAGACTAGAATTTGAACTTCATGAGAGCACTGGTTTGTCTTGCTCATTGCGGCATATTCAGTGCCTAGCATGGGGCCTTACACGTACAGGACACTGGGGGGCGTTTGCTGAATGGGGAAAAGAGCAATTCTTTTTTCAGATATTCCATGAGAGCTTTGCTGGAGAGAGCCTATTCTGAGCACTTCCTAATGGAGTGGCTCCTCATCAGTTCAAGCAAAACTACCCCCTGGTGTTTCAGAACAGTTCCTGAGAGGAAAAATAGAAGTGGAGTATTTTTGTCTTCAGCTGCTCATGCATATTCGTACTTTCTCTCTAGATATCTATTACTGCATACCCAGAGAATAAAGTGCACAAGGATGACTTCCTAACTCTAATTGCAATCAGGTTGCAATGATGAGTGATTCTGGGTCCCGATGCTTCAGAGGCTATGCATATGGCAGGTTGATCAATGCTTAAAGTGGAGATGTCTTCAATTATACAATGAGCCTGGAAGTGAAAGTCTCTTGTTAACACATTCATTTGTGTAGATGAAAGAGACTCTATCTTATCATTTTCCTATTCTGGATTTTATCTTCAACTCTTTGGATGTGTACAAGAGATAAAATTTCAGTTCACATTTGGGTTAGTCCCTTTTTTGTCATTGTTACAATCACTTGTATAAATCAGTCAACTTAAAAGAAAAAAGATTAATTTGGCTCAGGATTCCAAAGCTTTCAGTCCATGATTGCTTAGCTCCTTTGCTGTGGACCTTCAGCAAAGCAGAATGCCATGGAGGACATGACAAAACTGCTCACTTCACGAAACCAGAGTGAGAAAGTTAAGAGGGAGAGTAAGAGAGAGCAGGGAATGAAGGAGAGGAGAAGGAAGAGGAGGAACAGCATTGGGGGTGGGGGAAGAAGGGAGAGAGGAAGGGTAGGGAAGGAGAGTATACCTATCACATGTACATCCCAATGTCTCACTTCTTCCAATTTGGCCTCACCTAATAGCCTATTCAGCTATGAAACCATCAATGACTTTGATCTATTGATGAACTCCACACTCTGATGATTCAATTATCAGTAGTGCCTCTAGTTGAGAACCAAGTGTCAACATATGAGCCTTGAGGAAGGAGGGGGAAATCCACATCCAAGCTATAGCACCATTGCAATAGGGCAATAACTGTCATATTTATTTTCTGGATATATGTATCAAGTATTTTTCCCATAGTCTGTTGGAAACGTCCATAGCTTCATTATTGAAAACAATTATTTGCTTAATTTCTTAGTGGTTTGATTAGCTGACTTGATTTGGCTCAGCTAAGTGGCTCTTCTGCTGGGCTTAGCTGGGCTCACCCATGCATCTAAGTTCCTTTCTTAGTCTGTTTTTCATCTTTCCTCTTTGAGAATGATGACTATTGGCCACAGAAGCAATGGAAGCAACACTATGACTCTCATTCCCCAGGAAGCTAATCTTGACTTATTCATATGGCAGCTAAGGGTTCTAAGAGAATGGACAGAGGCTAAGGTACCATGTGAACAAGATTTCCCAAGTCAGGAAAATGCAGGTACTTAACCTTCCCCGCCATCCCCTTAAAAAAAAACATGTAACAAGCCAATCCAATTCAAGAGAAGGGAGGGATTTTAAAGAATCCTAACCATTTTTATAATCAATGGCACAAGTAAATAACAATGATGATGCATTTTCTTCACTGTTTTACTTAAATTTCTTAATTTACTTTACAATTTTGATTAAACTTCAAAGAACCTTACATACCTGTATAAGTCACCTACTTGCATGTTCCAGCACCTCCAATGAACAGAAATGTGTATCAAGAAGTCTTTCTGAACTCTGAACTAATGTAAATTTGGGAGGGGTATGCTAATAGTCTACCTATACACATATTTTAAAACAACCCAAGTAGAAAATATAGTGAGTCCCTGCAGAGTTTCTGACTTCACTATGGATCTCAGGAGTTAACAAATCAACCTGTCTCCTACGGTGCAGATCTTCAGAATTATCACCCAAATATTCTAGTTTTGCAGGCCTGTGTGTCTAAAATCTACTTCTTTGGTAATTGCTAAGTATTACCGTTCTGTGGGAAAATGTCTGATCAGTTAATTTCTCCAGTGTTCTATTTTTGAGAAGAGATAGTACTTTTGAGTTACTGTGAATAAGAGCCTGGAAACCAGTTTTGTGTCTGTTTTGCTTCTGTGTTTATGAGTGATAAGAGGCAATTGATGTTATATGTCTCTATATAGTTTGTGACGCCCAATTTATCAGGAGGCTGTGGGTTTTGAGTGTCTGTCAAATCTGAATTGAGCTTATTTTTAAGCTGCTCAATTAAATAAATAACGCTTTTGCCTTCGCAGCTGCAGTCTCCCTCACTAATCCTTGTTTTGAAACTAATTAAACACATACAGCATATTTAAAATAAAATTACAGATCTGTTTGCCCTCCTCTCCCATCTGTAATATCTTACAAATGTTCTCTTGCTCAAGGCAAGTTTTCATTTTAGGAAATAAAGATTTCTTAAATGAATTCATCTTTTACCACATTCCTGGCAACTAGGGATCCCTTTTCTGCCTGTGTGTATGTGTGTGCCTGTGTTTCCTATCAGAACTAATAATTGAATTTAAAATATTATTGTTATTTCCACCACAACCTTCCGTGCTATTGGTTTCCCACATGGGTGTTTTGATCTATCCTTCAAGCATCTATACTGTTTAAAATTGAAAGCTATCTTTTCTCATAGTCCCATCAGAAATACTTTATAGAAAAAATATATAACCCTTTCTAGGACTTCTTCTAAGCTGATTTTAATTGACTGTTCCAGCCCAGGGACCGACCAAAATAGTTGTGATTCCTGTATGGTCTCCGAGGCAGCCCACTAAGGCATTCAAAATACTTGGGGTGAGAGTGGGCGGGGTGTAATAAAGGTGAGTTGGAGGCAAAGCTGATGAAAAGTTAGAAGGCAGAGCTTATATTTATCACACTAGTCAACAATGCCATGATCACTGGGGTTTATAGTCCTGGTACATACACCTAAATGTCAAAATAAATTATCCCAAGCAAAAGAAATGAGTTATCAAGGTTACTGTTGTGACTCCCTGACTTTTTACAAACGTTCCTCACCAAATTCAATCCATCATTAGTTCCTTTTTTGTTGGCAAGGTAATGTGACCTGCCTTGGCTTTTAGCAGTGGGTGCTGATAAGGTACCATTGTTGAGAGATGCAGGCTGTACAGGAGTAACCAAGACAAACAGCTACTGAAATAGTTTAACTCTTCCTGGCACAAATATTTCCTTATCAGTGGGAATTCTTGCAGGCACTACCCAGGATATTTAATTGAAAAGCTTAAAACACATAGAATCAGTGGGAGGAAATCCCCAGGAATTTAAGAATGATGAAAAAGTTTAATCTTTGTCAATGAAAAGTTGTTCTAATTTACTCTTCATACTGTGAAGTATTAGGCTGTGCAGCACTTACAATAGCAAGCAATTAGAAGCCTTTTCTCCTCTTAGCAATAGCCTTGAAGTGACCTGGTTAAAAATCATGTGAATAGCTTATGTTGAAGTACTGCCTTGCTCTAGTTTTGTACACTAACATTTGGTTGTTCTGTAAATACAACTATATATCTTTTGGCAAATTTGAGAATAATTCATCAATAGCTCAAGTATAGAACTCTAAACATCAGGATTTGATTTAAAAAAATGGCTGCCTTATCAATAACAAGGTCAATGTCTAAGTATATAGAAAAATAACCCAGATGTGGGAAGAAAAGAGGAGAACAGAGAGACAGAGAGAGAGGTAGAGAGACAGAAAGAGAAGGAAACACCACACCAGTGTAGGGAGAGAAGAAGCTAGAATATATCAAATCCCTGTATCATTTTATTGCCTTTTTCCCTTATCTCATGGCTTTAGTTTCACAACATTACTCATAACTTCTTTTTATCTTTTCCTCAAAGAAAGTTATATAAATATATTATGTCCATAAAACAGAAGAGTATATAATTGTGGAAGGTATTCAAGAGGGACAGTTGCTTTCTGTACTTCCTTTGTCATCTACTCCCAACAAAACTCCTTTACTCATCCATTTATTGACTGATGTAATACTCGCCACAAACACTGTCAAAAATGTAATTTTTGGCAGTAGACAAAGACAGAAAGCCCCAAACTGTAACTTAAAGGTAACAAAACCATAAGCAAAGCTCAATGCCAATAATCTTACAAAGCCAGGTATTGAAGGAGGATATGAAATAGAAGTTGCATCAATTCACTAAAGAAAAGAGAGGTGAAAGCAGAGGATGAGACACAACAGTCTCTCTGAAATGAATGCAAACCAAACCTCAAATCCCAAAGAGAGAATTTTTTTTCCTAAGACCTAAGTGGAACAAGAGGGTTTGAGGAGCATAGTGACTTCAGAGACTTTTGGGTGATGAAGTCAAAGATGTAAATCTGCTAAAACGAAACTATTCTTCCCTTCAAAACCCCTTTTCAAGATGGTGTGAACCTCAGCTGTTTGTTTTGCTGCATCCCATATTCTTGTCATCTTAATACATAGTATCTATCCATTGATGAGCTCATCATCCCTGGGTGGTACTTGGAATTCCTGACTCAAATCACAGGGGCCTCACCAGTGATGACTATCCTCATATAACCCCGAAGATTTCTGGCAACCTGTGAAAAAGAGGACTCCATGCTGAAGAGATAGAAGAACGTTACAACAAGAAATGCTAGGTTCAAAACATATAATGCAGCCTTCCCCACCCCAACGCACCATTAAAACAAAAACTATATATGGACAAGTGAGGTGAGTATTAGCCACACCCATGGGGCAAGTTTAGAGGACAGTAACAAAGCAATATGGAATGTTATACTTTAAAAAAAATCATTCTTGTTGCAATAGAAACATTGGGCAAGACTTGTGTGCAGACATTCCTGCAACTATGTGTCTATTCTTATCCTATCATCTGTTGCTTTTTCCCATTTCTAAGTTATTTTTATGCCATTCCCTACCCTGTTCATAACAGAGTGGTTGGATGGAGAATTGTCCTTGTACCAAATGGCTATTTGTGACATGAAGACAGAGGAGCATTCTCAGTGACTATGAGTTTGTGGAGGGTCCCATAGACTTAGCCTAATGATATACTTTTTTCCCTCCTCTGGATCACACTGAAGGTGCCATTTTGAATTCCAGGAAAAATAAGACATTTAATTTATGTTAGAAATCTGATTGAAATTTTTCAGAGTTCACCCATAATGTTAGTGTTAAACTTTTAATTGTGGAATTCTAATTAGACTGTTATTAAATTTTTAAAACATCATGTTATTGGTTTGGATGTGCTTTGATTGTGCTCTAATTACTTCCGAAGTGGTTCTTAGGCAATTAGTGTTCACCGATGTCCCATCTCCTATTTCTACAAAGAGGCCACCAAGGGTGTCTTATACTACTAAGCAAGCTTAATCTAAGTGAAAGGACTAATTCTATTGCTACCTTTAAAGAACATCACAATTACCTTTGAGAACTGGATGGAGTAGGAAAGAAGTGGAGGTTTTCTTTGGTGTAGTTGCACCTCAAACCTTGTTATGAAAGTTGAACACTAGTTTAATGTGTAGTTTACTAAATGCTCAAGGGAAAAATAATCTGTGTCCACATTTGGAATCTTTCCCATAAGTTACTAACTACATCTTACCTTTGTAATATGATCAGTAGAACCATTTCATAATGTAAGACACATGAAATGCATATTCATTCTCTCTTTTTCTCTCTCTGTCACACACATGCACACACAAACACACAAACATACACACATACACTCACTTCGCCTTGATAGACTTTCTTTTTACCAGATTTATTCAAGGTGGCCTTATAAGCCATGGCATACACTGAATTCATTTAGGGAGGTAACTCCCTGCTTTCTATTTCTTTCTTTTGCTACTTTCTACTGCATGCTAAAATGTGAGTAACCTCAGAGGTACCTGAGTTACATTCATTTGTTCATAGTTAGCATTCTTCCCAGAAGCTTATCTAAGTTGTCTTTTAATTAAGCTACTGTCCTTCCTCTTTGCCAGATCACAAATCATATGGTCATTTTCCTCCTTAAGTAAGTCATACCTGTTATCCTAAATTTTAGAAAATAGTTCTGGTTCTTTGGAGATGCTTCCCTCTAACCATAGATATAATTTAGTTATGGCCTCATTAAAAGAGATTCTTGTGCCAATCAAATTTTGTGAGGCTGTACTATGTGCCAAGTCTTCTACTGGTTGTCTGATTCAAGATGGACTAGAAAATTTAAAGTACATTTTAATAGAGAATTAAGAATAAATCTTTGACATGTATTAGAAGAATTTATAATACATTGTAGTAAATGTGGCAATTGTCCTAACAAAGTTATATTCCTCAACATTATACTTCCATTAGAATTTCCTCAATAGTGACTGTGACTAGATTTCCCAAACTATGCATGGCTTAGACAGTTTGAATAAAAACAAATCTTTAGCTCCTGGAAAAGACACACATATTTTAAGATATCCCCAGAGTATGGCTAACAACAGCCTTTTCTTTTTTCAAGGCTCAGTCTGCCAACACAAAAGTTCCTGGCTACGAGGGTTAAAAAAAAAAAAGATACTCTAATGGCAAGGGTTTATTTAAGCTAACAGCACATGGTCTTCTCAGGCTGGATGCAGGAGATTTTAGAAATGCTATTTTCAGGAACAAAGGAGTTTCACATTATTGAAATCATGTCATCAGGTATCTGACATTCCTGTTTCATTGGAAAATATGTATAGTTTTTGTAAATGTAATTACTGAAAGAAACATGTTTAATGAGTACTTACTATGTGCTAATGCCCCGCTAAAGGGAACCTGTGAGGGGCTTATATTTCACAGAGAACTTAAGATGTTGGTGTGCTGAAAGCAAGTCACACGGTAGTGTCATATTCTGCCTTACCCAAATGCCCATCTTTGTCATGATCAGAACAAAGAAACCCTTGCTTCTTGTCAGAGATTGCCATTAATGCTCCTGGTAATGACCAGGGACATTTCTTTCCCTACAGAGATGTCTGCAGCTGTGTGACAAGGAAATGAGTCCTTTCATTCTGGAGGAAAATGCTCTGTATAAATTGCTTCTTACCTTCCTATCTCTTAGGCAACTCAGCCTTAGAAGTAGCTGAAGAATTCTTGTGAAGGCAGAACCCTGGCTCCATTATACTGAAGCTGGTCTAACTAGCTGAGAGATGAAGGGCATATGCTTCAAGTTTGACTTGCCTGGGATTAAATCTTACTCTACTATGGGCTAACTTTCCCTTGGGCAAGTAGATGAAACTAGAACACTTATTCATAAGGGTATGACAAAAATGAAAGCCAAAATTCATATAAACAACACAGTCTAATGCCTTGCACATCACCAGGACTCACAAAATGCTAACTCCTTTATGACTCTATGTTATAAAAACGTAAGGATATGACATTCTTTTGATTATTTCCATAGATGAGGAAAGAAACCTGCTTGGTTTAGAGTTAGTAAAAGTATTCTATTGGTTTTGTGTTATTTTTTTTCATAATTGGTCTCAGTTCTACAGTGAAGACTCTAGAACAAGCCATGTATTTATTGCATATTGTCTCAGTCCATAATCAGAAAACAGACCTGCTAATTCATGCAACACTTTATCGGTGGACCCTAAGGTTGGGAAAAGGGGATGGGAAGACAAAGCCAGTGCCCAGTGAAACACTGATCACTAGTGTGCTTCTATTGATAGAACGTAGGTTGTTGTGGTGGTGGTTATCAAAGTGATGCACAGAGGGGTTAGAGTTATGTAAGTCAGGTAAAGAGTACATTTATTCTTGAATAATGTCACCCCTTCCCTTGCTCTCTCCCAGTTTTTCCATCCCATCCCCATCCACAAGTTGTATAGTTCATTTTAAACATAGTATCTAGGGAGTGCCACTGCTGCTTTTGTTTTCATCAAGATAGTTTGATGATGAAGGCTAACATCTAAAGGATATACTGGTTTCATCTAGGATCCCAATGTTTATCCTTCGAGAATGCCTACTGTCTTGAAAAAGCATAACTGATCTTCAAGTGTCTCCCATTTTTATCTGCTCCTTATGCACTCCGTGTGTGTGTGTGTGTGTGTGTGTGAGAGAGAGAGAGAGAGAGAGAGAGAGAGAGATTGTCTAGCCCTTCTTTTCTCTTAGATAGTGAAATTGGAAAAAGGAGAAAAGGAAAGAAAACAGCTGATGCTCAGCCAGGCACTGGTAGCTCATGCCTGTCATTCTAGCCACTGAGTGGCTGAGATCTGAGAATCACAGTTCAAGCCAACCTGGGCAGGAAAGTCCATTAGACCCTTCTCTCCAATTAACCACCACAAAGCTGGAAATGGAGCTGGGTTCAAGTGGTAGAGCACTATCCTTGAGCAAAAAATCACATAAAAGGTGAGGTTATGAAGACAGATGCATACAATGGTGACTGACTCCTTATGGTGAATGGAGATGCTGCTGCGACCCAAGAGTTCCAAACCGTGAGTTTTGAGGTGTTATCCTCCTAACACTGCTGGGAATTGTGGCAGATCAAAAGCTCCTGGCTCTGTTATCGAATATTCAGAACATAGGGTTGAAAAATCTAAACCAGTGAGATGCTATTTTCCAAAGGACTGTCTCAAGAACTACATAATAGCCCTCAGTGTACCTGGCTAAGCAGCTGGCAAAGTGGGATGAGGTGGAAACAGAAATGTATTTTGAATAATCTTGGCATATTTCTGCATCTGGATGTTTACTACATGGAGGAATGTGTTTCATGGTCATTCAGGAACTCTAGATGCTGAGTGAGTGAAGCTTTTAAGTTCCTTTTAAAAGAAAACAAAGAATTGAATATGAATGTTTCTGGCAGAAACAAAGGTTTTCTCCTTTTAAAAAAGAATTCTGAAACCAAGCTACTCCAAAGTCCACAAGATAGAAAATGTGCTGTGTGAGCTGTGTGTATAGCTTTCTTCCTCAATCATGTTTTCCAGAATGCACATTTTCTTCTTTTTTAATTCATACTTAAGGCAGAGAGTGCATTTCTTATCAAACTTGTTATCTCCTTCCTCATTTTTTGCCCACCTTCTCCCTTCCCAAGTTATGGAAACAAGTGGTATTTCATTGTTGTAGTTATTTTCAACATGCCATGTGAAACCATACCCTTTTTTCTCTCTCTTGTATTCCTTTCCTGTGCTTTTTCCCCTGCTATCTCTGTATCTGATCTTAGTACCCTGGATACTGTATATATGTGTATTGGAACTAGGAAAGGGAAAGGGAATACCAAAATGGAGAGACAAAGGGTAAAAAGACAAACCACTGCAACAGCAATACTTACAAAACCATTTGGTGTAAACCAACTGTACAACTCATGGGAGGGGAAAAGGAAAGGGAGAAGGGGGCGGGGGGTGGGGAAATGAGGGAGGAGGTAACAAGCTGAATAAGAAATGTACTTGCTTTACATATGAAACTGTAACCCCTCTGCACTTCATTTTGACAATAAAGAAGGAAAAAGATGCACAGTGCAGTAAAATGGCCGCAATAATTCATTATTCGCTAATTAAAAAATGGATCCTTATCTTGTTATCACACCCAACATACATTCCTCATTTATATGAAATTTTGTAACATGCAAGTCCCCTTAACCATCCTTGTTTCCCAACTCTCTTGGACTTTATGCTAGGTCATTTTCAGGTTTTGCAATTACTACAGTGACTATTCTCCAGAAAAGTAATTACTGTTGATTGAGAAATATATCTTATGTTCTTTTCAAAGTTATAAATTCAAAGAAAGAGAAAAAGGAAGGAAGGAAGGAAGGAAGGAAGGAAGGAAGGAAGGAAGGAAAGAAGAAAGGAAAAAAAAAACAGAAGTGGATGGAGCTATAGGTCAAGCTGTAGGGACTAGCCTTAATCAAAAAAATGTTTTAGGACAATGCCTAGTCCCTTAATTCAAGCCCAGGACCAGCATCCTTCACACATACACCCAAATATGTATGCATTTCAGAATAAAATAATGGAATACCAAAAAGTTTTGAGATAAAGAAATCAAAGAGGCTGGGAATGTGGTTTAGTGCTGGAGTGCTTGCCTACCATGCATGAAGCCATGGGTTCAACTCCTCAGTACTACATAAACAGAAAAATCCAGAAAATGGCTCTGTCGATCAAGTGGTAGAGTGCAAATCTTGAGCAAAAGAAGCTCAGGAACAGTGCCCAGGCCCTGAGTTCAACCTCAGGACTGGCAAAAAAAAAAAAAAAAAAAAAGTGAGCAAAGGAAATAATATGTTGTTAGACTTAAATAAATGTCTTCTTAGAAGTAAGCAAAAGTCTAATTTTAATAAATCAATTAATCAAATTAAAAAATACTATATAGCTGGGAGCCAGTGGCCCATGCCTGTGATCTTAGTAAATCATAATCAATAAATCATTTAAAGAAGACTGTGACTCTTACTTGTCTTTCTGATGTTTCTGTTGATATAATCTGATTGACTCAAGACAACCCAACTTCAGATCTGTAAAATAGATATCAGCAATTTGAAAGAATACCCTAGAGACTGTACTAAAAGTTCTTTTTAAATGAAAAACTCCATCAAGAAAATGTTTTTTATAGGCACAAAGGACAAGATTAACTGGGAAAACTCCAAAATGAAGAACCTGAGTCAAGAAATACTTCAGAAGAGCTAGACTCTAAATGTTAATAGACTTTAAGAGAATCTTAATCAATTTCTGTGTCTTGTGTGTTCCTTATATATGGCCCACATTACATCTTTTAAAACTGTCCCCCCATCAGTGGTTTAGCCTCAGCACTTACAGAGTTAAATGCCACTGAGAAATCCTGATTCCAGAAACTGGGAGCCAGGAGAGGGCAGCAGAGACCCAGAAGAATGGATTTGTATTTGCATGCACTGTCTTTAGGTCACTTCATAGTTGACTCTCTCAGGTACCTACGAACACATGGCACCTCTTCTACAGAACTGGAAAAACCACTTCCATCCATTCTCATTTGACAAATGATGAAACAAACCTGTAGTCTGTGACAAGTTTAAAGAAACCCACCCAAAAGGGAGAGGAGGGTAACCTAAAGCAAGGGCGGAAAGTTGCTTTCAGGGATTCTTCGCCCTCAGATGATGGCAAACCTTATCAAAGCCTACTGGTGGAAAGGACAACAAACAGTACAAGAAATGTACCCAAGGCCTAACATATGAAACTGTAACCTCTCTGTACATCACTTTAACAATAAATAAGAATAAATAAATAAAAACAAATTTTAAAAAAGAATTACAGATGGATCTGCTAGATACATATTTGAGTTGGTGTTTCATGAAGACCAAATCAGCAATGACTAAAAGTATCCAGTGAAGATGTCATGAAGCAGGCTGCATATCTGAACTAAGATCGAAGATCTTAGGCAAGCCAAAGAGCAAAGAAGTTGAAGTAACTTCCAACCCAATCACAATCACTACAGAGGAAGATAAGCCTGAGGAAACTGACAAATGGGCCAGAAGACAGACTTTAAGCGGGTGCTGTGGTATCTGTGTCTATGAATATAAGGTATACCAGTAATATCTCTAACCCTGCCTGTTTTAGTCTTTGAAGTGGCCTAGGTATGAATATATTAAAAATAAAATAACAAAATAAACCAGTTCTTGACCTGTTTGCAAAAATATTTGAGCAAGACACTGGGGTATTTTATGCTAGTGAAGATAAAGATAAAACAAATGAAAGACTTCTTAGCAATAAATAAATAAATAAGATTTAAAAAGAAGCCAGAGAGAGAAGTTTCTGCCTCATTTACCAAGTGGTAAATTGTTAAAAAAAAAATCCAGTCAGGAAATAGAACAAGGTGAATTCTTGCTGAGAAGGCATATATGATTTTTCATGGCAAAGAAATTGCTCTAAACTTTTGGCCTGACAAGTGTAGTCTAGGTGAAATACTTTGTCAAGATTCATTTCTGCACTGAGCAGTCACTTCACCATGTAAGCCTATGTGCTTAAGATTCTGAACTGTCTTTTTTTGTTTTAGTTTCTTCTGAAGGCTAGAGAGAGAGTGTGTGTTGGAAGACAAGCCAATTCTACCAAATAATCACCTTTGGGAGTACCTGTTAGGAAAAGCCCCAAAGAGGAAAGAGGAAAGGTATGCTGAATGTGTTTCCTAGAATGAGTCTCAGAATACAGAATAGAACAGGAAAGTGTCAAAATGTTATCAATAGGTAACACCAAGGTTGTACAAACCTGCCAGCCTTCCTCCCAGAAAATATACATATATTACCATCTATCTCGAATAACACTTGCTTTCTGCTAGGTACTAGAAGAGATTTAAGTAAAAATTTCTTAAGATTTGTAGAACACATGATTTTGTTCTAACAAAATCTGTGGGGGATTTTTTGCTCCTAACTCATTATTTAATCTTTTATTGTTATAAGGGTGATTTTTACAGAGGGATTACAGCTACATAAGAAAGGAAAAGAGTACATTTCTTTTTGGACAATGTCATCCCTTCCTTTGCTCTGTCCCAGTATTTCCCTCCTATCCCCACCCACAAGGTTCATAGTGCATTTTCAACATAGTGTCCAGTAAATGTCACTGCTGCATGTGTTCACTCTTTGTCCCTCCATTTCTGTGCCCCTTCTTACCCTCTCAAAGACAGATAAACAAGACAAAAAGCAAACAACCACAACAAAGAAAAAAAATCTCTTGTTTCCATTTCCTGCATTTTGCTAAATATTATTTTGTATGATCAAATACACATAGACCTCTTATTAACACATGTGTTCTATAATGTTTATTATTTTACTGCTAGGCTAATTTTTTCTTTATTTTCCTGTAAGGGTGATGTGACAGGGGTTACAGTTACATAAGTAAGGTAGTGAGCACATTTCTTGTTGAACATAAATCTGTGTTTTAATTCAGGCAAACATATATACAATACTCAGGATACCAGAATCAAATACAGTGACAACCGGAGCTAAATTATAGGGAAGATAAACAGAAGAAAAGAGAAATAATGTCACATAGTACATAAAAATAACCAGTGATAAACTGCTTGGTTCCATATTTTGAAGATCATTTCACTTAGTGTCATTTTATGTGATCATATGTACGCTCTGAATCAGGGAGGGAAGGGGAACATCAAAATGGTAAAACAGATTCGAGGAGAAGACGGCGGAGGAGCGGCTGTGCCCTGCAGAGCTCCCTCTGATATCGTAGTTTTCTCACCTCATAGAAACTGTTTCTCCGAGAAAGACAGCCAAAGTAAGTTCTAACAGTACAGGGATTCTGAACAGGAAGGAAAAATCGACTTTGCTGGTCTGAAAACACAGTTTTGAGCTCCAGGCGGCGTCCCGCCGCGGCGCCAGCACGGGCTCCGGCACAGTGCCGGGCACAGCCCCCAGCACTCCACGCAGCTAAAGCGAGAAATACTCCAGACGGCAGCCGAGCACGGAGGACCTGACATCGCAGAGACAGCGTGAGTACCCCGCAAAAAAAAAAAAAAAAAAAATTATTTTCGCTTGTGCCCACAGTCCAGCTTCTGGAAGGCATCCCTGTCCCCACCGCCAGAGCAAAGCGCCATCTTTGCCACTGGCATAGGGTCAGACCAGACTGAAACTGAAGCGGGCCTGGGGAAAGCGAGGTCAAAAAAGCCATCTTTGAAAAGGGCAGGAGGGGCGGAATCAGTGAGAACCAGCTCCGCCCAGAAGAACGCCCCCTGCCCTGGTGGGAGGCGAGTCCGGGGCCTAGCCAGAGAAGCCCCGCCCTGCCCGCCGGAACTTCTAAACTTAAAGCAAAAGCTGCGAGCAGCTACCAGGGGCACGGAAACAACAGAAGGAGGAACAAACAGTTCCGGGGACAGCTAAACGGTCCCGTCACAGAGGAAACTAATTCCCAGCCCAAAACGGAGCTGCATTCCATAGCTACCTATGCCAAGGAGGCCGCCTCCCTCAGGCAAGCAACTCTTAGTGGAGCAAAACAGGCTAGAGGCGCCATGCTCTGCTGAGTTCACAGTCTAGTCAAGACCAGGCATCAAAGGCAGCGGCCCAACAGCAGACAGAGGAGCCACAGTTCCTGTGACTGCCCACGTCCCCATCAACAGAGGACGCCCAAGGCCTGCCTGCAAGCTGTGCGAACCTCAGAGACCCACGATTGCACCAACAGGGGAGAAAGTCAGAACAGAACCACCCCTTGCCAACTGAAATCAAGTCAAATCAGCCAATCAGGAAAATAGACTGCAGTCCATTGCAGGGAAAGCAGAGACTGGTTTCTTTTTCTTTTCAAACATTTTTTTTTAACTTTTCTTTTAAATTTTCTTTTTAATTTTTTCACACCTGAAACATCATTGGCTGTTTTTTCTTTTGTTATTTTTTTTTTTTTGGTTTGTTTGTTTGTTTTCCATTTTTACTGGTTTGTTGTATCAAGTTTTTTTTGTGTGTTTGTTTATTTGCTAGGTTTGTTCCTTTTCGGTTATTTTCCTTTTTATTTACTTATACTTCCTTGTTAAATAATTTTTCTCTGTTTTGTGTATCTGTCTTCCAGTATTTTTACTTCATTTCTCTCATTGCGTCCTCTTCCTATAAAAATTACTTTCCTATAAATAACACCTACACCCTTTTCTGCTAACTCTCCAGTGTCTGTCATTTTATGAATGTTCTTTCTACTGATTCTACTCTTCTCCACATTTCCACGTCACTGAAACTAAACCAAAATCACCACCACCACCCCCCCAATACAGTTTACTCTATTCTCTTTACTACCTCCAACTTACCCTCCGGACTTACTGCCTGGACCTCCAGGTTCCATTGACTTCTGGTTATTGGATAGAGGATATCACAGCTTAATACGAGTGAATCAAAGGGGTTCATAGAGAAAGCCAGTCCTAAAAGAACTTAATATAAAAACAAGAATTGCGTATAAGGTTGTAACAGTAAATAAGTAACTACTGAATACAGGGCCCAGGATCAGATGTTATATTGAAATTGTATTCTTTAGAACACCAAATCTAACTTTATAGACAGGTATACAAGTTATCTGTTTATAATTGTGAAATTGTAAGATTTACACAACAGTGCTTGGTAAGGGCTGCTTTGGGTCTTAAACAGTGCTCACAGGTGCTGGTAGGTTGGCATTCCCAATTCAAATGGGCAGAAGAAACACAAGAAAGATGGCAAATAATGAAGTATTATCCCCCACCCAAAACAAGCAGGAAGCAGAGCAGTCAATCAAAAACATAGAAGAAAACCCCCAAAATGCTCTACAAAGTTCACTGATAAACATGATAAATGAAAAGTTTGAATCTCTTCAGTCAATTATGTTAGAGCGTGAGGAGGCAAAGCAAAAATTAATGGAGAATTTCATGGCATCCACAAATAGAAAGATAAGTGAGCTTCAAGAGTCAAATGAAAAGATAGCTACCCAACTTAAAGATTTGAGAGACAACACTCAAAACCAAAGTAATGAAGTTAATGAAGTAAAGAAGTCCATACAGGACCTAAGAAATGACATGGAAAACATCAGGAAAGACCAGTCAGAAGGAAAAGAGATTCGAAATCAAGTAGTTAGCCTACAGTCCCGACTAACTGAAGCAGAGGATCGAATCTCAGGAGCTGAAGATTCCTTAGATTCTATGGAGAAAGATCAAAAATCAATACAAATCCAGTCCAAGCAACAAAACAGATCGCTACAGGAGATTCAAGACACAATCAGGAAGCCCAATTTAAGGATAATAGGTATTGAGGAAAACTTGGAGAAAGAGGTTAATGGGATAGGCAACCTATTTAACAGAATATTAGCTGAGAACTTCCCAAATATCCAGAAGGAAAGGCCTATACAGATACAAGAAGCATTTAGAACCCCAAATCGACCAGACCAGAATAGGACTTCCCATCGACACATTGTGATCAAAACAGCTTCTGCAGAGTGCAAGGAAAAAATACTCAAAGCTGTTAGGGCAAAGAAAACAATCACATATAAAGGAAAAGCAATCAGAATTACCCCAGACTTCTCAGCAGAGACCATGAAAGCAAGGAGAGCCTGGAATGAAGTATACCAAACTCTAAATAAAAATAACTACCAACCAAGAATTCTGTACCCCGCCAAACTCTCCTTCATAGCCGAAGGTCAAATAAAAGTCTTCCACAATAAGGAAAAACTGAAACAATATATCTCCACCAAACCAGCTTTACACAAAATCCTTAAAGATGTACTATACAGGGAAAATAATCAGGATCCCAACACAGACAGAGAAATGAACCCTAATTAGTAAACACTAGATCAAGAAATGGGAAGACACAGCTTCAAACAAGACAGTGATAATGAAAGGAACAAACGATCACCTCTCAATCCTAACTGTCAACATTAATGGACTTAATTCTCCAATCAAACGACATAGGCTCATAAGTTGGATCAAAAATCAAGATCCATCTTTCTGCTGCCTCCAAGAGACACATCTATCCAGCAAAAGTAAACATCTTCTAAAAGTGAAAGGCTGGAAACAAATCTATCAAGCAAATGGCCCCCATAAGCAGGCTGGAGTTGCAATCCTAGTATCAGACAAAATTGACTTCAAATTAAAAAAGGTAAGAAGAGACAAAGAAGGTTACTACATACTAGTAAAAGGATCTCTCCAACAGGAAGAAATAACCATCCTAAATATCTACACGCCAAATGCAGGAGCACCCAACTTCATCAAACAAACACTACTGGCTCTAAAAACATTCATAGACCCAAACACAATGATAGTGGGGGACTTTAACACTCCACTATCACCTCTGGACAGATCAACACGCCAAAAACTGAACAAAGAAACCACAGAACTAAACAATTGCATAGACCAACTAGACTTAATCGACATCTACAGAATATTCCACCCAGCAAGGACAGAATACACATTCTTTTCGGCAGCACACGGAACATTCTCCAAAATAGATCACATCTTAGGGCACAAAGAAAATCTGTACAAATTCAGAAGTATCAAAATCATTCCCTGCATTCTTTCAGACCACAATGGAATAAAATTAGAGCTCAACTCATTCAGCCACCACAGAAAATCCCACAATTCATGGAGACTAAAGAACACACTGCTGAACCATCAGTGGATCATTGAAGAAATTAAAACAGAAATTCAAATGTTTATGGACTTCAACCAAGTTGAGGGCACAAAGTACCAGCTCCTTTGGGACACAGCAAAGGCAGTACTTAGAGGAAAATTTATATCTCTGAGTACATACATCAACAAACTGGAGAAACAGCAACTCAGTAATTTAAGGAAGCACCTTAATTCTCTGGAGAGAGAACAGCAAGCCAAACCCCAAGTCAATAGACGGAAGCAAATAATTAAAATCAAATCAGAATTAAATCAATTAGAGACGAAAAAAACCATCGAAAGAATCAACAAAACAAAGAGTTGGTTCTTTGAAAAAATCAACAAGATAGACAGACCCCTGGCAAACCTGACCAAAGAACGAAGGCAGCACACTCAAATAAACAAGATAAGAGATGAAACAGGTAGCATCACCACAGAAATAACCGAAATTCAGAAAATAATAAGGGACTATTTTGCAAACCTTTATGCCAACAAATTCAAGAACTTGGAAGAAATGGATGATTTCCTAGAAAAAATTGATACCCCCAAACTCAACTATGAAGACTTAAACCTTCTAAACAGACCCATATCCAGTATTGAAATAGAAACAGCAATAAATGATCTCCCATCCAAGAAAAGCCCAGGTCCAGATGGATTCACAGCAGAATTCTACAAGGCCTTCAAAACAGAACTCACTCCAATATTTCTCAAACTCTTCAATGAAATTGAAAGAGAACGTTCACTGCCAGACTCATTTTATGAAGCCAGTATAACCCTCATCCCAAAACCAGGCAGGGACTCATCACGGAAAGAGGACTACAGACCAATCTCCCTGATGAACATAGATGCAAAAATTCTCAACAAAATTCTGGCCAATCGACTTCAACAAGTCATCAAAAAAATCATACACCACGATCAAATTGGATTCATCCCAGGGATGCAAAGCTGGTTTAATATACGCAAGTCAATTAATGTAATCCACCACATCAACCGGAGCAAGGTAAAGAACCACATGGTTTTATCGCTGGATGCGGAAAAAGCGTTCGATAAAATCCAGCACCCATTTATGCTAAAAGCCCTGGAAAAACTGGGATTCCAGGGAACATTCCTGAATATAATCAAGGCAGTTTATGACAAACCAACAGCAAGCATAACTCTAAATGGTGAAAAACTAAAGCCATTCCCTTTAAAATCAGGAACAAGGCAGGGATGTCCACTCTCTCCCCTGCTCTTCAACATAGTACTAGAATTCCTAGCCAGAGCAATTAGGCAAGAAGAGAATATAAAGGGGATCCAAATAGGAAAAGATGAAGTTAAACTTTCTCTCTTCGCAGATGACATGATCCTATACCTAAAGAATCCCATAGACTCTACCCCCAAGCTACTAGAGCTGATCCAAAACTTTGGCAAAGTCGCAGGATATAAAATAAACCTTCAAAAATCAACGGCCTTTCTCTATGCTAACAACCCGAAGACCGAGGCTGAAATCAGGAAAGCAACTCCTTTTGCAATAGCCCCCAAAAACATAAAATACCTAGGAATAACCTTAACCAAAGAAGTGAAAGACCTCTTTGAAGAGAACTTTAAAAGCTTGAAAAATGAAATTAAGTCAGAACTAAGAAAATGGAAAAACCTCCCATGCTCCTGGATTGGGAGGATTAATATAATCAAAATGGCAATATTGCCAAAGGCTATCTACAAATTCAATGCAATACCCATTAATATCCCAACACCATTCTTTAATGAAATAGAGGAAGCAATCCAGAAATTCATATGGAACAATAAAAGACCTAGAATAGCAAAAACACTCCTAAGCAGAAAGAACAGTGCTGGAGGAATTACAATACCCAACTTCAAGCTGTATTATAAAGCTATAGTAATAAAAACAGCTTGGTATTGGCACCGGAACAGGCCTGAAGACCAATGGAACAGAATTGAAGACCCAGAATTAAACCCACAGAACTATGCCTACTTAATCTTTGATAAAGGAGCTAAAACAATAGTATGGAAGAAAGATAGCCTCTTTAACAAGTGGTGCTGGCAAAACTGGCTCAACACATGCAACAAACTAAAACTAGATCCTTATATATCACCCTGCACCAAAATCAATTCCAAATGGATTAAAGACCTTGAAATCAAAACAGGCACCCTGAAGACACTAAAGGAAGGAGTAGGAGAAACACTTGGGCTCCTTGGCACAGGACAGAACTTCCTTAACAAAGACCCTGAAAGGCTACAAATCAAAGAAAGGTTGGACAAATGGGATTGCATCAAACTCCAGAGCTTCTGCACGGCAAAGGACATAGCTCTCAAGATAAACAGAAAGCCCACAGACTGGGAGAAAATCTTTACCGGACATTCAACAGACAAAGGCCTCATCTCTAAAATATATGCAGAACTAAAAAAATTACCTTCTTCCAAAACAAAACTGCAAAGAACCAACAGCCCCCTCATCAAGTGGGCTAAAGACTTACAAAGAAACTTCTCTGATGAGGAAATGAGAATGGCCAATAGACATATGAAAAAATGTTCTACATCACTGGCCATAAAGGAAATGCAAATCAAAACAACATTGAGATTCCATCTCACCCCAGCAAGAATGTCATATATCAAGAAAACTAATAATAACAATTGTTGGAGGGGATGTGGCCAAAAGGGAACCCTACTTCATTGTTGGTGGGAATGTAAACTGGTTCAGCCACTCTGGCAAGCAGTATGGAGATTCCTCAGAAGGCTCAATATAGAACTCCCCTATGACCCAGCAGCCCCACTGTTGGGTATCTATCCAAAAGACCACAAACAAAATCACAGTAATGCCACCAGCACAACAATGTTCATCGCAGCACAATTTGTCATAGCGAGAAGCTGGAACCAACCCAGATGCCCCTCCATAGATGAATGGATCAGGAAAATGTGGTACATTTACACAATGGAATTTTATGCCTCTATCAGAAAGAATGACATTGTTCCATTTGTAAGGAAATGGAAGGACTTGGAAAAAGTTATACTAAGTGAAGTGAGCCAGACCCAAAGAAACATGGACTCTATGGCCTCCCTTATTGGGAATAATTAGTACAGGTTTAGGCAAGCTATAGCAGAGCATCACAAGGCCCAATAGCTATACCCTTAGGAACACATAAGATGATGCTAAGTGAAATGAACTCCATGATATGGAAACAAGTGATATATCACAGTTATAACTACTTTCAACGTCCTATGTGAATGTGTAGTTTCTATTATTGATGATGTTTTGTATCACCTTCCTATGTTTGTACCTACACTATCTCTGTAATCTTATCTGAGTATATTGGAAACCGTGTTTACTGGTATTGGAAGTAGGAAATTCAAAGGGAATACCAAATTCGAGAGACACGGGGTAAAAAAAGAGAAATAACTACAAAAGCAATACTTGCAAAACTGTTTGGTGTAAGTGAACTGAACAACTGGGCGGGGGGGAGGGAAGGGGAGGAGGGAGGGGGGCATGAGGGACAAGGCAACAAACAGTACAAGAAATGTATCCAACGCCCAACGTATGATACTGTAACCTCTCTGTACGTCAGTTTGAAAATAAAAATTTGAGAAAAAAAAAATATATTAAATAAAAAAAAAAAAATAAATAAACTAGTTCTAAGAAAAAAAAAAAAAAAAAAAAAAATGGTAAAACAAAGGGTAAAAGGCAAGCCAATTCAACAGTAATACTTAAAAGATAATATGTTGTAAACTAGCTGTACAACTTATGCGTAGGGAGAATTAAGGAGGAGGGAAGATGGGAGAAAAATGAGGGAGGAGATAACAAGATTGACAAGAAATGTACTCACTACCTTACATATGTAAGGTACATCACCTTGACAACAAAAATAATTTTTTAAAAATTCTGTCCTTTACTAAAAACCATTGTGTGTATTTTTTTCTAAATACACTTAAACAGCATATAATAAGATACATATACATTGAGAACTGAATGGTCCCAAGTCATAATGGTTATTTTATAATGAAGTTTGTTTTTATTTTGAAATAGTAAACATAATTCATAAATACATATTTGCTATATATTTTATATATGTAATATTATATGTATATTTGTATCAACATTGTATTTATTACCAGAAAGAAGAGAACAAATCACACAAAGGACTGAAGTTTAGGAACAGATGAACATGAAATATATTTGGTTTTTATCATTCACTTAAGAGCTGATTTGGAGACAGACACACAAATATTTCTGTCATTTAATGCATTTATTCTAGGAATAGAAGATGCTAATATCTACCTAATAGGATTTTCTAGGACTCTTGATGCAAGTTGAAATTTGATAAAATTGGCATGAGTGGTTATAAATGTATGAATATAAAAGTATTCAGAAAAAAAGCCCTTCAAGAATATAAAAACTTCAGCAGCTGAGAGTCGTTGATAAAATCTATGTCATGATCTGGCAAGACAGAATGACCAAGTACAAAGAATGACATAGATTGAAAAGGTACTAAGAGTTGAAAAGTATAAGAATTGTGTTGTTGTAATTTCCATATTAAAAGGATATAAAGAGAACTGAATAAGAACACAGTCTACTCCATATTCTATTATATGAGCATCATAAATATGATTGGAGCTTGGTTGGCAATATAAGTTGAGAGACAGGGCCATCAATTGAAATTTACAACCAAAGGCTAATAAACTCCCAATCCCCAACCCCATCGAATTGATGGCAGTGACCTGTCAAACATACCTGAAGAAAGGTATGAATATCCATCTTCCAAATTTCTGAATGCTTAATATAAATACATACAGGAAAGCATCAATTTTTACCTAATTCCTAAGATAACTGTCTTTATCCCATACACTCACTCTCCTTACCTACATGTGAACACGATGATGTAGATAGGCTTTTCCTGTCACTTCCTTATAAATAACTTACTGAGAGACAAGAACATCTGTAGCAAAAGAAATACCTCAGGACATTGTAAAAAAAAAAAAAAAAGAAAGAAAAGAAAACAGATGAATACACATGAAAACCACCCGAAGATCCCTGATAAACGTTAAAAAAAAAAAACAGTAGTTTTAGTTCATGATTATTGCCAGAACTTGGTAGTTCTAATGTTCCAAATAGTAATGTTTACAAGTGACTCTTTTATACAAATTAGATTTAATACATGATTAACTTTTGAGTGTTACTTCCTCATATTTGTGTATGCAGATAGATAAGTCATCTTTGGATTTATAAAAAGAATGTAGAATAATTAACTAAGTTTAAATGACCACAAGTATGTATGTGTTGATCTGTTTATGTTAATTGTTTCTTTAGGGTTTTTTGAGGGGGTTGTTTGTGTGTTTGTTTTTGTTTTGAAATAGACCAGGTGTCTATGTGTAAGACTTAAATGTGCTTGTTTTTATTTTGTGTTTGTTTTGTTGTTGTTGTTTCAACCTAGACGATGTATATTTATGTAAGATTTATAAAACTGATGGTACCGACATGGGGCCTTTGTGACCCTCCTCCCCAACTAGTTTAGTAGAGGGCAATCTGTACATATAATCACATAAGATGATGCTAAGCAAAATGAACTCCAAGGAATGGAACAGGATGTTTTTCATTGTGGTTGTTATTTTAATATACTCTGTGAAATTATTTCTTTTTTTTTTTTTGCTTTTCTTTCCTATTGTTTCTCCCCTGTTGTCACTGTATTTGCTTTTGGTACCCTTGGTATATACCTGAATTAGGGAAGAGAAGGGGAACATCAAAATGGTGAGACAAAAGATAAATGGTGAAGCAATGCCACAGTGAAATTCACAGGACAAAATGTTGGAAGTTAACTTACAACTTTCAGGGGTGAGAGTGGGAGGAATGAGGGAGAAAATGAGGGAGGGGGTAACAAACTTGATGAGAAACATACTCACTACCCTATGTATGTAACTGTGCATCATCTTGACAATAAAATTAAATTTAAAAACTCAATCTGATAGCAAAAATATAAAAGAGGTAAAGGAAGTCTTATCTATGGCAACCATATATATCTAAATGGCATAACCCCAACTGTCTTATCTGTGGCAACCATATATATCTAAATGGCATAACCCAACCAACTCCAGGGAATGTTTCTGCCTCATGATGACTTAATCTCTGATCCATTCATATATCAGAGGCAGGTGAGATTATCAAATGGCAGGTATTGAGCCACTTACAAAGTTTCTTTAGTTGGAAGGATTTGCGGCATCTCCAGGTTTAGATGTTCCAGAGTTCCTGTGAGATCACTCTGTGACATGTAAGGTCTTGTGTTAGTGTGGCTGTCCTAAGTAAGCACTCTTGCAATGCCTGAGACATTTGTTTCCTAGCGTGTGTGAGCTGGCCGTGTCCACTGTTACTTCTCCACTGCATCTCTTTACTGAGCATTACAACACTTACAACTGCTTGGAAGAGCTTCCATTTTTATATGGCCATTTGTCAGTTAAAACAAACTATCAAATTGCCTCCCCTACTAACCTCTGTCAATGGGATCCCCACCGGGAACAGCCAGCTCACTACAGAAATGAGGAGACTTCATAACTTGAATATCCCTACTCTCTCCATGAGCTCAGCATCAAGCTCCCTGGGTACTAAATGTTGCCGCTCTTTCAATATGTTCCTCAGTGTAGAGTGAATACATTCTTGCTGGAAAATTCTAGTGAGATCGAAGGGCCAGAAACTCTGGGAGCTGAAATTCCATTTTGGAGTGGTATAAGAAAGGCATTCAGAAAGAATATCAAAACCTGAGCCATGGCTCATGGGTTGAATACAAACTAGGCACTAGGCTAGGCCCTGCTGAAATACAGAGAGAGAGAGAGAGAGAGAGAGAGAGAGAGAGAGAGAGAGAGAGAGAGAGAGAGAGAGAGAGTTGATAAATCTGTCTCCACTACAAGAATAGTTCTGTAGTTGAATTCTACATAGAAAGTATTACCACCCTACTCTCCCACTATACCTCCTACAGACACATTGAGCTTTATTTTCCCTTTTTCAAGATGCAATCTTAGTAACAACTACACTCAGAATTAGCTATTGCTAATCCAATAGGTATTTAGTATTGACTATATGCTAATGTATGATCCAGATGCTTGGTAAAAGAGACAAGTCTTCCCCACATGGACTTAAAAGTCTACTGGAACCTCTAATTTGATTTTCTTGCTCATGTTTTCATGTCAATGTCCTCCAAGCTTTACCTCAAACACTTCCCCCAATATGGAGATTTTTCTGAAATTTTATACCCAACCAGTTTGAATGTCCTTTAAATCCTGCGGCACTTCTTGCCTTTGCCGTGTAGATGGATTTTTATCTGCTAGCTATCCTAGTATTACAGCTATTTGTTTGTTTGGTTGGTTGGTTGGTAGGTTGGTTGGTTTTGTATGCATGTTTTTTCAGTTATTGTATATCTAGAAAATAAAAACTCTAAAATTTATTCTCAAAAAGTCAGCAGGAGGCTTTGAGTTTTGTCCAGAGGTGTATCCTATCCCCAGAAACTCTATCAGACACGTAGTAGATTGTCTGCCGATATTTTCCGTGAATGAGTGGATGACTTGATTAATTAATGGTTCTGCATCCTTCAAGGTACCTTGTTTTGTATATGGAGTTTGGGATTTGAACTGTAAAGTCTCAGATTTAAATTCACAATTTTCAAAGATGATTTTACCTTTCTAAGACTCAGCTTCCTATATATTAGATGGAAATAAGAATTTCTGCATTATTCATTACACGGAATTATTCTGAAGATCAAGTAAGTATGAGATATATATATATATATATATATGAAAAGGTCTCCTGTGTTTGTTCTTAAATGAGTAAATCACATTACAACTGAGTATGTAATGAGCACTGTTGAGTGAGCCCACACTTTATAGAATGACAGTTTATTTGCTTCAAAATCGATATATAGAAACTCCACCCCACAGTTTGATGGTGTTTGAAATAGGATATTGAAGAAGTTATTAGGGTTAATAAGGTCATGAGGACAGGCCTTTACATTGGTCGTTGTATCTGCATAAGAAGAGACATCAGAGAACTTGTGAGATTTTTCTTCCCCTATGCTGACCAAATAAGGTCACTTGAGTATGTTATACAATGAGTAGCCTGTAAGCCAAGAAGAAAGGTCTCCAAATGAAGCACACTAGTTAGCACTTCCTTCTCAACTTGCCATCTCTAGAACTTGAAAAATTAGTTTGTTATTGAAACCACTAAGTCTATAGTATTTTGTTATGGTAAGACTGAACTGACTAAAACAGTATGCACACATGAATTAATTAATTAATTTGTTAATAGAAAAAATATGAATCCATAAAGGCTAAGTAATTTGCAAATCCAATCAAGAGGTAGGCAAGGACACGCTAGAGGAACAGACACTTCAGTCATCCCAGAGAAATAGCTGATGTTTAAAATGCTATACTGCAAGTCTACAGAGTATGTTTATCATCTCTCCTCCTAGCTTCACAACAGAAGGGAAAGAATTAAACTGTGTATTAAAAGAATAAAGCCTCAGTCAGTGCCTCTGGCAAGACACTTTAACTTTCTGATCCTCTATTGCCTTATCTATAAAATGAAGATAAGAATGGCCAATGCATGTACCTCCTAGCATTATTGCGATATCAAATTAAGTTTATGTGTTGATAAATACTTTGCAAATTATTGAATCCCCATAAAATGTAAGGTCTTATTAGTAGTAGCATGCCATTAAAAATTCATGGTTGGTACCTGCTATGCTTCTGAAAATTAACTTCCTTACCAAGATTTCCTTATGACCTAGAAATTTCAAGCATCCTAGGATTTATTGAGTATTAATTTTTTAATCAACAACAACAATCCAGTGAGCTGTGTTTTATAGGAAATAAAGTATAGTACAGAGGCAAATGAGTTGTCTAAGGCCACAAAGCTTGCCAATGGCACAATTAAATGAACCAACATATGTTCAATAGTTCCAGATATGGAACTTTTTCTACTAAACACAAAGATATGAGCTTTATGGTTTTCAAATAGAGTAGACTATTTTCAGTGAGACCTAGTTTCCTTACCACATCCAAATCAGTAACAATCTGAAGTTTTATGAAATTTCTTATGACTTCAAAATATAACTTTGGATGAATATACAATATTCTTACTGGGAACTATTTTCAATGTTCAACTTAGCAACAGGCCCTCATTAATTGTTAATGGGTCCATTATCAGTTTAGATTGGCAGAACCCCCATGTTATTACTTAATCTTTCTCAAAGATTTTTTAAGGCACTGTTACTGTAAAAATATTTTGTGCCTGTACATGTCGCAAAAGGTATGTGATCCCGCATATTTTGAAACCTGAGCACTCACATAAAATAGAAGTACTGAGGTTCACATTCCACATCTGCAGATATTACTTATTAAGCAAATAATAAGATGAGTAGAGAGGTCTAGATTGCATTTAAATCTCTGGAGAAATGATGGTGATGAGGTGTAGAATTTTAAAATAGGATTTTGAATATAGGCTATAACTAGGCACATGGTCGACGTTAGGAAGAAATTGCTTCACTAAGCACCATTATTCTGAAGAATTGTAAGAATAGCAAGCCAAGACATTGATGACCTGAGAGGAACATGAATAACACATTATTGCTCACATTATATTGACAGCCAAGCCTGACTCCCAGGAATTTAAAGCAAATTGGGCATTCAGAGACCAGATGGGTTTCTTAAAGCCTTCTATATTTTAAACATCTTGTTAAGTCTGTCTTGAAGAAAAAAAGTAGATATTTCTTCCTCGAGAGACATATTTTTGTCCTTTCTCTCAATCTTATCATTTACTAGCAGTTCAGTAAGGGCAACATAAGCACAGGACTCCAAAGCTTTGGGTGGAAAGAGAGCTGGGAGAGTCCTCAGGGGCATTCCTATTCTCCTAGCTAAGGTTTCCACATAGCAAGCCCCAAGGAGGTTGAGATCATGATACAATTTCAGGATTACAAGGAATCTGGCTAAGAAGCTTTCTTCTAAGCATGAGATCATGGCCTCCGCTGTGATTGCCATGGTGCTGTCCTGAGCATATATTTAACCCTACTAAGCAAGCAAATAAGAGCCAGCAATTCAGTATTCTTTTTCCCAAAGAAAAGATGAGCCAACCACAGATACTTGCCAAATGTTCCTCTCTGGCTGATCATCCATATTTTTGTAAGTATGATTTCTGCCCACTGACCTAAAAATCAAAAATTAAGGAGAAGAGTCGAAATCACCCTGTAACACATAGTCCATGATTTCATTGGTTTAAGGATCTGCCATACTGAATGAAGACTTTCAGAGGCTTTGAGCAAACTAGATACTTGCATCTTTATACAAGACAAAACATTTCCCTCTGATAGGATGTCTGTGACACAGAAAGTGCCTCAAAAGAACCTGTTTGGTTAGATCTTATTTGGAGTATGTTGTCAAAATACACAGGAACAGCATTATCTTCAATTTGTATGTGTGTTTTGAAACATACAAGGGAGTATTATTAATTGTTTCCTGTACCTGTTACTGTGAGTGACTGAATGCTACTAACTATTCATGAGGTCAACCTTGGTTTTCGCTCTCTGTTCCTTCTATACCTCTATCTCCTCTTTGTCCTTCTTCTCCTCCTCATAGCAATTCTGAAGCAACTTATGTTAAGATGAAGGCAGGTGGTAATATATGGCTCGTTCTGTTACAACTTACTGCATCTGACCTATCTCCTGGGAGATCCCTAGAATCTGATGATTCATGGGAAAATCTCACTTATTTAGTAGTGCTATTCTGAATTTGAGTATTTCATACTTTTAGGTGGTGTATATATTCTCAAAGGCAATAAAATGTGTTTTATTACTTTTAAAATAGATATTTAAAGTAATAAAAAATAGCAAAGACCCAACCACATTTATCAAATATAAATCATTGCCTTTCCTAGCATAAAATTTTTAAATACGTGCTTTCTGATGATTTCGTGTTGCCATCAGCCTCTCATTCATAGGAGTCCCCTTTTTAGTCATTCATCTAATCATTTAGTAAGTATTTTAAGAAGCATCTGCTTTGTGTTGTTCTAAATGTGGAAATGAGAGAACAAATTTAAATCTCATCAAAAAGTGTAGCAGTTGAAATTGATTTGAGACCTTTCCTTTTATTTTTATTATTTATTTTTGGAGGCCAGTAAAAGAAACAGATTTCTCTTTTAAAGTCACCCATCAAAGCAAGCAAACCACACCCACAGTTTAGGCTGTGTGACCCTTGACTGTTGGCATTAGGTCAGGTTCTGTGGCACTGTTAGATAGAAGAAATCATATGCTGAGATTTTTTCTAAGACTCTTTCTAGGATTTATTCTCTATAATCGAGCTTTTTAATGCCTTAGCAAATCACTGTTTAATACAGTCACAGAAGAGAGTGCATCTTCAAGGTGTTCTTTGGTGTAAATCTTTGGGGATCAGTCATTTTCACTTGGCAGTACTATGCATAGCAAGATCTGATGCAAAAATCGTTTTCCCAACATGCCAATTGGCAAAGGCACTAGGTGAGGTTTTGTTCAAGCACACAGATTAGCCCTCTAAGGGTTAATTAGGAAGCAAGCCCCTTGCAGGGCCTGGAATTGTTTACTTCAATGGTTTTCATGCAAACTGCCATGTTTCACTTGGGTACTAATTGTGCCTGATGGACCCATTATTTTGTAATCAGAGCAGTTCCTTGGCTAGCTCTCTGGGGGTTAATTAAATGGATGAGGTAGTGCCCCGGATATTACTAGCAGACAGGACCACTTGAATTTTTCGCCAACTGTACTGAGGAAAGTCCTGTTACTATGAACAATTGGGTGTCTCGGCGCCAGTGGTACCTTTCGCAGTTGGTGTTTATTAGGTTACTGTACCAAGACAAGCCCCGCTGATCCATCAATGCAGTCCTGCTTGGCCTGGCCGGGTGTCTGCTCATAGAAGACTGTGCCAGTGGATTCTGGAAACCCAGCCTGCATAGAGGCAGCTCTGTTCACTACAGAAGATGATTCCTGCCCCGGGTTAAGTGTGTATACCTCACGGAAATATCGGTGCCTTCCACCTGAAGGCACTTAAAAGCTAGGAAAGCGGCAATCTACCCTGAAACACCCTATACCAAACACAGCAAGAGACCACAATGATTGGTAAGACGATGAGACATTTCTCTGATGTTGCTATGCCAGGGCTGCTGGTGATGGACGTTAAGCTTGTCCCTCATGTCTTTTTACCCCTCGCTCCTTTCTGTCCTCTCTACCAAATTTCTAGCCTGAGAAATTTAGGCTAGAAATTCTTTGTGTAAAATGATCACACGTTATTATTTTTTTTAATCTTACATTCTTTCTTTCTTTCTTTTTTTTTTTTTGCAACAAGTCCACTGGGATTTAATAACCAGGAGAGAGTTTTGTGTATTAAGGCATGAATGAAGAGAATGATAAATTCTAGAGTTCAAATAGCTAAGCCCATCTGCCTTTGGGACTATAAAGAGAACAGCCAAGCAGGAGAGGGATTTGTACCAAGCTCCACAATATCAACTATAGTAAAGCAATTCTTCTGTGTTTGTAAGCGAACTGTGGCCAGAGGTACCTTAGGAAAATAGTCTGAGGGAAGTATAACCCTTTCTTATGCAGTTTGTTTTTGCACAGTCTTTAGAACAGAACTGTGATTGAGAGTAGAAAATGAAGTGTGTTAGAGAACACACATCATAAAATGTAAAGATCTAAATTCAATTCATACTTCTTCCATATATGAGTTGACTGATTTAGGGAAGTTCACTTGAACTGTTTGGAGTTCTAATTTCTTCATCCTTCAAATGAGGGTGACAACATAGACTTACTATCTGCCCATAGAATTGGTATGCAATGGCCAGCATGGTGCCTAACAGTAAATGGCTCAAGTAAGGTTACTTCAATGGTCTTTGTGAAGTTCTGAGTATTTATAATAATGTGAAGTTTGAAAACTAAAACTACTCCATTTGCGGAACATAAAGTAGGCATTATACCCTTCAGAACCTATGTGGAAATTTGCAATGAAAGCAATACAGAGAGTACAGAGAGTACCATTAGTAATTTAGTTATGTGAAATGTCCAGCATTAAGGAAGTCTGTAGAGATAGGAAGAAGATTCACACTTGTTGAGGGCTGGAGACAGGGGTAGAAGGGAAAGAAAAGGGGAATGAAAACAAAACAAGAACAACTTTTCAGAATTTGATAAGAATTTTAAAATTCATAGATTATATTGTACAAATTTTTTAAATTGTATCTTGGTAATGCTATTATTTTGCATAGCTATGTTTGCATAATAAAACTTATGTGTGTACATACTTTTTTTGTCAGGGTACATAATGATATTGGATAGCTGTTGACATGTGGCTCTAAATGGAAAATTCCAGCTTTTAATGGAAGTTCTATGGGAAAAACAGGGAGGAAGCTGACAAGTTTCCAAAAGGAAGGTGTAACATTCTGTATCAACCTGCAGTAATGCTAGTGAAGACTGCTTTCCATGGAATTCAGGAAAAAAAAAATGTGAACATGGACTATAAATCTGAGGCTATTTTCTTATCTCTCTTCTTTTTTCCTTGTCTGTGCCTGTGATTTTTAAACATCAGGACTTAAACAAACTTGCTCCTATCACAGTTCAAAGAATTAGTCATAAAGACATTGGCAATAAAGTGTTTTATATACACCTACCCCAGAACCATCTTATTTATTCCCACTCGATTATAGATATATTCCACCATTAGTAGTAATGCGCCAGGCACTGAGAAAAATATTTTAGCTTTTTCATTCATTTTAATTTTGTATTTTTTTTGGTTTGGTTTGATTTATCCTGATTTGATTTGGTTTGGTTTTGAGACAGGATCTCCCTTTGTAGTACTGGCTCAACTCATTCTCACTACATTCCCCAAGATGGACTCAAAGTCGTGAACTTTCCTGTCTCAACCTCCTGAGTGCTGGGACTACATCTGGATGTCAGCATACTCAACTTCAATTTGGTTGTTGGTTTTGTTTTAATTTGTTTATTGCCAGAACTAGGGCTTAAACTCAGGGCCTGGGCTCTGTCGCTGGCTTCTTTTTGCTCAAGGCTAACACTCTACCACTTGAGCCCCAGTGCCACTTCTGGCTTTTTCTGTATATGTGGTGTTGAGGAATCGAAGCCAGGGCTTCATGCATGCTAGACAAACACGCTACCTCTAAGCCACAATCCCAGCCACTTCAGATTTTTTTGTTTGTTTTGTTTTTTTATGAGGAATTTAATTTCTTAAATTATATTTTAGCTGTACAAAGGTGCATCTTGATATCACCACTTTTGTCATTCTTCTACATCCCTCCCAACTCAATCTTTCCCTTCAGTTTCCCTACTTTCATAGGATATGCAATAAATACTATGACTGCATAATTTTAATTCTTATCCCAACACTGTAAGTGTTATTTTATTGTGTTCATTTTTTTATAATTGTGAAAATGGAGGCTTGAAGACAGGATTAAAATCAAGGTAGTTCTTTTTGGTTGTGTTTTCTCAAAGCTTGAGAAAAAGATTAGCATGAGAAAAAGATTAGCTTGAGGAAAAGAGATAGCATTCCGCTCTACAAGGATTAATTTCATAGGAGAATGTGTGGGAAGGTTAACCATTTGTGTTCCTGGGTCAGTTGTGCATTGGTACCATGGTCCTTATTCCTTTTATTACTGGAGATCTGACTATTGTGGTTCTCCTTATACTCCTAATTATCTCTTAGAGCTCTTTTTTCATTCATTCATTCACTCATTCATTCAGAGTTTAGTCAAAGACAGGCATGAGTTATACAGCAGATAGCCAGAAAGAACGTAGAGTTTATCCTTCAGAAGGAAAGAACAACATTTAAAAATAACCATAACAAATAATTGTACTTGTAATTACTATATCAGGTAGAATTGCAAGAAAAAATTTAGAACCCTAGGGAGAAGAAAAAAGGAAGAATTCTCTTAAAAATAGGATTGAGTAAGGTCATAAAAGAGAAATAAACAGGGTGAATTTAATCAAAGCACTTTATATGTAGGCATGAAAATAATGCAAGGAAACCCTTTACTCTATATATGCTGATTTATAATTAATTTATATATAACTTTTATGTATTTTAATAAATTTATGTAACACTTATATAAAATTTACGTAATTCTACAAATATATAAATTTATAATTCATATCTGCTGAAAAAATATTTTCATTCTGGTCCTTGGGCTTGAACTCAAGGCCCTGGGCTTTTATTTTGCTCAAAACTAGCACTCTACCACTTGAAGGCTAGCACTCTACCACTTGCGCCACAGAACGACTTCCGGATTTTTCTATATATGTGATGATGCTGAGGAATTGAACCCAGAGCTTCATGTATACGAGGCAAGCATTTTACCACTAGGCCATATTCCCAGCTGGTTTTAAATTTGGTTATTAACTGGAAATAAGAATCTCATCAATTTTTCTGCCCGAGATGGCTTTGAACCACGATCTTCATATCTCAGCCTCTTGAGTAGCTAGGAGTATAGGCATAAGCCAATGAAGCCTGGCTAAAAATATTTTTTTATAAATTAAAATGGGATTTAAGTTGGCATCTGACAGATGCTGTGGGTTGGGCTGCGATAAGAAGAACATATCTGTAATTCCTCCAGCAGGAATAGACTGGGATTTCTTTTTTTTTTTTTTTGGCCAGTCCTGGAGCTTGGACTCAGGGCCTGAGCACCGTCCCTGGCTTCTTCCAGCTCAAGGCTAGCACTCTGCCACCTGAGCCACAGCGCCACTTCTGGCCGTTTTCTGTATATGTGGTGCTGGGGAATCGAACCCAAGGCCTCATGTATATGAGGCAGGCACTTTTGCCACTAGGCCATATCCCCAGGCCGAGACTGGGATTTCAGAAGAAGAAGAAGAAGAAGAAGAAGAAGAAGAAGAAGAAGAAGAAGAAGAAGAAGAAGAAGAAGAAGAAGAAGAAGAAGAAGAAGAAGAAGAAGAAGAAGAAACAAAATTCTGGTTATATTTTTAAAAGGGTTTAAAATTTTAAATAGCAGTGCATATGAATAATAACCAAGGGAGAATTCCTTTCTATTTTTCCCCTATACAAATTTAACTGAAACTCAGAACTTTTGAGAAAATGTATTAAAACCATGGACTTTCAATGAAGGGTCCAATTCAGTGTGGAAACCATAGGTGAGCTCACAAAAAGTAGTTCACAGATTATTAAAGTTGAGCTTCACTGTCCCCCTTGTATTAGTTGTTACACTTTATGCAAAAAAAGACTTTCTACAAATGCTGTGTCCAATAGAGAGGCAATATTGAGAATAGATAGTTAGGGAATGCCCAAGTTGTCTACCTGAGCACCTCTTCCTACTACTTGTCCTTCTCTAACTTAACAAATGCTACTAATCTTTCCATACTTTCCATAGCCTCTAGGTAAGATGGTTAAGTATACATACACAAATTAAAATGACAAGTTTCCAAGAAAAGGTAAAGTGTAACCACAACTCCTTCTAGCTGGATTGAGCTGAGTAAAAGAAGGAAAAAGGGATCAGAGATGATTCTATGTCTTCTATGCATATATTTTTTTGTATTTAGAATTCTTCTGTGTGGTTATTGCTACTCTTACTACCTTTTTATAGGTTCATGATAAAGAGCCAGGGTTTGAGATAAGCATGGTGACTCAAGCCTATAATCTAATCTATTTAGGAGACAGAGATCAAGGGATCTTGATGTGAGGTCATCCCAGGCATCAAAGGTTACAAAAATCCATCTTAATCAATGCTGGGTACCGTGGCTTATGCCTGTTATCTCATTGATGGGCAATATACAATAACTGGGCACATTGGTACACACTATCCCCAGTAGTGTCAGAAGTACAAATAGATTGTATTCCAATCAGGCCTGGCATTCAGTAGGACCCTACCTTGAAAATAACCAAGACCAAAGGAGGCTAGAGACATAGCTCAAGTAGCAGAGCAACTGCTTTGCAAATGTGAATGAGCCTTGAGGTCATTCCATGTTACTGCCCCACTCCTGAGAAAAAAAGGAGACAATGACCCAAATGACCCTCTCAGCCTGACCATTTGATTTCTACATCTGGTTCTTCCTAGTTTTTATACCATATTCAAAGTACAGCTCTAGGCACTCATTCCATCCACTTCTAGGTTTCTACTTCTGCCCACTGGGCTGCAATCTGTTTCCCCCTCTTCAGAGACTATTGAACCCCTGGCAGAAAGGTAGGCTAAATAAGAGATGCGAGATAACTAATGAAAATATGTCTGGAATAAGTGGGTATTGTCCAGAGGAAGCGATGATTTCCAACAAACTACCAAACAAGTCAGACTTTATCTATGGCTCCTATGGATTAGTTGTTCATGTGGGGTGTTGTTTATAAAATGTCCTTGGATCAATCTCATGAGTGCTCACAGCATGTGCATGGGAAAGAATTATCCTTTTTCAGTGTGATATTAGCAAAACTCTGAGCTTCATTTTCTTTTTTTTTAAGTTTTTATTATCAAACTGATGTACAGAGAGGTTACAGTTTCATACGTTAGGCATTGGATACATATCTTGTAATGAGCCATTTTCTTACAACTGATATTAACTCATTTATTTCATCCATGTTTATTAAGCACATATTTTGGGCATATTTTGCTAAGTGCTAGAAATACAGAAGGGTGAATACAGAAGACCCTCAACAATGGATAACTGGATATTAATTTATCTGGGATATTCAGCACAGAATCTGTGTTTTATGACCTTTCTTCCTCTTCATGGCTTGGATAATCAGTTGTTGGTGTTTCCATATTCCTTAGTATCTCTACTGTGGGTAGTTGTTGAAAATAATGATTATGATAAAGCACAAGTTCATCTCCATTTAGATTGGAAGCAACTCAAGATCAAAGAGAACAGAATGAGCTCTGACAGAAATAGTTTTACAAATACTTGCTTTAAAACATACCAATGTTCTACAATACAGACATATTAAATCATAGTCTCATGATGAGATCAAGACATTGGATGATATTTAAACTCTTCAGGTCATCTTGACTTACAACCAGGGCTGAGAAGCACTCCGAATTTGCAATTCCTGAGACTGGCCCCCTTGCCTTGATTGTGAACACCACAGAACCTGTGATAAAATACAGCTTAGGAAAAAAGTCAAAATTTAACATTATGTCAAGGTTTCCCTTCTCTTGAAAGGTTTATTTTTTTATCATTTTTAATTGTTGTTGTAGAGTTGATATACAGAAGGGTTACAGTTACATGAATCCAGTAACGAGTAATGAGTATAATTCTTTTTTAATCATGTCTCCCCTTCCATCACTGTCTCTCAGTCTTTCCCTGCTGTCCCCAACCATAAGATTTCCAGTGCATTTTTCCATATAATGTCTAGTGAGTATCACTGTTCATCCTCATTTTGTTCATATCCTTTGTTCATCCTCATTTTATGTGTCCCACCTTTCCCTCCCAAATACAAACAAATGAACAAACAAGACAATATACAGAGTCCAAAGGAAGCTATGCATAGGAGTGAAGGACAAAGGTTCAATAGCTATGTACAGATGATCATATAAAGTAATATTTGATTAAATGAACTCCAAGAAAGGGAAACAAGAGACATTCTTTAGTTGCCATTGTTGCTGTTTTGTCTTCTTTCACTTTTTTCTTCTTGTTTGTCAGATTCGGTTTTTTATTCTTTTGGCTTTTATAAAAATACATAAGAGATCAGTATTATTTACCAAATTATCTGCAAGTTCTTATAAAATATATCCACAAAAGTTGGATAATGTCCTTACAGTCTTCTGCTTAGCATTCTATTTGTCTCCAGACTCCTTCCCTTGTAGTCTAAAGTCTAGTCATACCAAACAGCCCTCACTTTCCCCAGCTTGCTCTCTGGCTCTTACCTAAATGGTTTCCATTACTGCAACCAGTATCTCTCCTCTGCTGTCCAATTCCTCACCATTCTCAGGGACTTAGTATGGCTGGCGCAATTTCTCTAGTGACACCATTTTCTCCTGACTACAAGTGGAACTAGAGAACATTTCTAGGACTCCTGGCATGTCTTGCATTCCCCTTCTTAAGACTATTCTGACTTCTCTGTATTCCTTCCTGGGGGGTAAGTTTCTAGATGACAGGAAACCTACCAATGCTAGTTACTGTTTTATTTCCACTCTCTGGTGTAGTACCAAACACACAGTAGATGCTCAATCAATGTCTTGTGAAGTGACTTTATTTAGGCACAGAATTTTACTTGTGTTCATACACATCGAGTAGCAATTGCCTAGATATTGCCAGCCCTAATAACGTTTATATACAATGTTCAAATAATTGATAGTTACCCTTTCCTGCCAATTTTCATCCTTTGAAAAATAAATATTCCTCTTATCCTACTTGCTAGATGTGAAAAACCCTTCTAGGTCCTTCAGCTTTAATTTGTAATTGTGAGACTCTACATGCTAGAAAGTTTGGCAATGAACAAAGAATTTAGATAGGTTATTCTAACTCTTAAGATATGTGTTTTCCTCTTCGTATCCTTGCAGAGTCATGCTAGAAATTCACCAGTGAGAGTTAGGCTATAATCTAAGTAGAGGATTGTCCAGGCTTCATAGAGTCCTCTCTGGCAAATGGTGCCAGAGGCAGTGTCTGTACCCAGGGGAAACAATGTATTCCAGGATAAGAACCCTAAATCCCAGAACTGTGCTCTTTAGCTTCTTGGAAGCACCAAATTCCCTACTGTGGGTACTACCTCCTATGTGTGATATGTGAGTGATATGCTTTGTGTTGAAGTGCAAATAATGCTGTTTAAAATAATAGCCTAATACACTAGTCATTACTTCTAATTGCTGGTGTTGGCACTTTAAATTTCCATTCTCCAGAATTACAGTTGTTTTCATTCAGCAGCTCTCCTACCTTCTTATTTACTTTGTCAAAGATCAAGCTCCTGTAGGATGAGAATTTTTCAGAATCTATCATTTTGTTGACGAATTCACTACAGAGAGAACTGTGGGCTTCCTTCATGAATTAAAGTTTAAATCTGGAACAGTGGCTAGGCTTAACTCACACACTGCTTATGCAAAGTTCCTTAGCATATCAAAGTGGTAACAGTGCACAGAGCTCAGTGCAGGAAACAACCCCAACTGTGTGATGAGAGAAGGGATGCATGGAATCCAAGGCAATGTTTACCATGAACCCAGGGAAAATATGATGCTAAATATTATGTACTTATTTTTATTGATAACTGCAAAATGTTCCATCATTTCACTGTGTAATCCATGTCCTGGACTCTTGTGTATTCTTGGAGAGAATGTGCAGCATAACTTATTTGATTTGTGTTTAAACAGAGCAGATTCTCTATTCATGAACAAATCCCTGCTTAATCACATCATCTTTCAAGATCCTCAAATTTTAGTGATTCTGAGTTAGTGTAAAAAGGAGTAAGAGGGGGGGGGGGTAAGTGCATGCCTTAAAACCTGTAAGAGTATGGTTGGAAACCATTTATAATACAACTCAGGGTTTAAAATCTCATCCTATCTCTCTTTCGGTCAGATGCTAAGAAATTGAATGAGATTTTAAATATAGCTTGAAGGAGTTCATTAGGATATAATCAGGGTTTGTGTCTGATTCTTTGCTGTATTCCAGTGCCTTGAATAGTGCCTGTTATAAAGTAATCACTTAGTAAAGATCTTCTTAGATAAGTGAATATTATCATTTATGTGAAATATCAGATGCCACGCTTGGAGCATAACACTATTCAACAAATGGAAATGGCTAGAATTGTTTTAGATCCAATGAAGGTGTGATTGGAAAAATCTATTTAGTAGACAAGATTTCAAAAAGGAAAATGATATTCAGAAATAGTTTGAAAATAAATAAACTTTTGTGCTAGAGAGGAAGGGATTTGTCATAGTTCATGAACTTCCAATTATGTATCTAAGTATAAGCTTTCTCAATGGTTGCCTTTCCATTGAAGAAAACTATCTATAGTGATTGATTTGCTGTAGTTATTAAATCAGTGCTGTCTATTACCACAATATAATAGACTGGTATGGCCTGACTAATCATCACAGCTAGCATCCTAAAAATGGGGCAGATTTATACATTTATATTGGCAAATGAAAGCAAGAAGAAGAGAATGAAGAAAAGGGGTTATATAAGACTATTTCAACTAAGAGCGAAACTTTGCTTTATCATTCTTTTTTTTCAAATTTTTATTATCAAACTGATGTACAGAGAGGTTACAGTTTCATACATTAGGCTTTGGATACATTTCTTGTACTGTTTGTTTACCTTGTCCCTCATACCCCCCACCCTCCTCACCCTTTCCCTTTCCCCCCCTGAGGTGTTCAGTTCACTTTCACCAAACAGTTTTGCAAGTATTGCTTTTGTAGTTGTTTGTCTTTTTTTATCCTGTGTCTCTCAATTTTGGTATTCCCTTTCAATTTCCTACTTCTAATACCAGTAATACCAGTTTCCAATATACTCAGATAAGATTACAGAGATAGTGTAGGTACAACCACTGGAAGGTGATACAAGAACATCATCAATAATAGAAGCTACAGATACACATGGGACGTTGAAAGTAGTTACAGCTGTGATATAACAATCGTTTCCATAACATGGAGTTCATTTCCCTTATCATTCTTATATTTTGTCTTCATTTGTTACTGCTGTGATGGTATGTTGAACTCATCTCTAGCAATAACATCTATCTTACTCCAATTTTCCAACGTTTTATTTGGGAAACCTCAAATATCTACATTAATTGAAAAGGGATAAAATAAACTTACAATCATCTCTCACCGCAAGTCACCAAATTAGACATATTGCCACATTCACGCATGCATTTCCCTATGTATATTCATAATATGTATACATGGAAGTATACAATTCCTTAAAGATAAGTTACATAAATGTTACCTTACTATTTCAGTATCTGTCTGAATAACTAGGGCTCTTTTGCATAACCACAATATTCATACACTAAGGATGTTTATCACAGATGTTATTAATAAAGCAATAATATTTTATTTATGGCCCATACTGAACTTTTCCCAGTTATCATAGTCATATTCTTTCAATATTCTCCTGGAGTGGGATGAATGGTAATACATTTACATTTACTTCTCAGATTTTAGTCACTATATTTTTTTGTGCCAATAATGGGGCTTGAACTCAGGGCCTAGACATCACCCCTTATTATTTGTACTCAAGTCTGGCACTCTACCACTGAACCACACCTCCACTTCTGGGTTCTTTTTTTGGGGGTGGGGGTTAACTTGATGTAAGGATCTCCTGGACCTTCCTGTCCCATCTGGCTTCAAACTGTAATCCTCAAATCTGAGCCTCTTAATTAGCTAGAGTTATAGGCATGAACCCCAGGTACTCATAGCTTATAAACTCCTTTAATACTTATCAATCTCCCATTTTTTGGTCTTTCAAGGCATTAATATTTCCAAAGAATCCATATTGTCTTACTGATACTTTTGATTGAGATATGTATAATTATCTTTTCATGATTAAATATTAGCTTTTTGGTAAGAATTCAAATAGGTTATTCTAAATAACCAAATTTTACTGTTCATTGATTTTTCTTCCAGCTTATAAACTCTGTCCACACAGACTATTCCTTATTCATCATTTAGCCTCAGACCTCAGTATATTGCCTATTACCTGCACCCAATAAGTCATTGCCCTCCATTTAGCTGCTCTTTTTTTCTTAAACATCTTAACTGTTTACTCTTATCCACATAGCTACACATCCTAGAAAGATACTTAGCTTTGACAGATTAGTCTGTACTCCCTCTTCAGCCACCTTTATATAAGCCAAAGCCTTACTTATTTTACCTGAGGAATATTGCCCAAGCCATTTTCACATTTCCATCCCTATGCCAGGCCTTGGTCATCTTCTCTAGGACTATGAGAGCCACCTAACCTCTTTGCTGTCAAACTTAGCACCATCAATCCAACTTGAAGTCCAGGTGATACGTTTCAAAGTGATACACTGCAAAAGGAGTCCAGATTATGATTAAAAACCTTCAGAATTGTCATATATTTATTGGATCAAGTCGAAGCTCTTGAGCCTGGAAACGAAGCCCTGTGTGATTTGGTTGTCTCCTACCATCCACCTCATCCTGCCCTGTGCCTTTTGTTCCAATCGTTGAATGGCTGCCACATGCCAGGCATGAATGCCTTCTATCACCTATTATCTTATTTAATCCTTACATCAGTTTTTGAGGAAGTAGACTTATTTACATTTTCTAAACAATGAGTCACACAGCTCCAAAGAGGTAAACCAAAACCCCAAATGTCATATTGCTATTTTGATTGAAGCGATCCTAAAAATATAAATCATCTTTGCATGAGTAAAAAGAGTTATAATCTTTAGTTTGACAGAACCAAACATTATACTGGTAATTGTTTTGGCTTTTACTTCCAATAAGAGTTCTTAGGTTTCAATAACTTTAAGGTCCACCCCCAGGTAGCCTCCATGAAGATGCCCCCACCTGTTTAAGTCTGTGCCCAGTACCTGTGTTACTTATGTAACTGGCACACCTGGAGGTAGTTAGCTCCTGCTTCTCTGAGGTCACATCCAAACCACCTGGCCATACCTCTGCCTTTCCCTATATAATCTGGCTAATACAAGTCCCTGCTCTCTTTCCTTTTCGCTGTTTCTTTTCCTCTCTTACTCTCCCTTGCTCCCTTTCTCTCTTTCCTTTTCCCTTCTTCCTTCCCCTCTGTCTTTCTGAGCCTCCATCTTGTGTTTGCTAGCAGTTTTCTCTCCCCTCAGTTAGCTCCTTTCTTTTGGACCATGTGGCAACTTTCCTTTCCGGTAACTTTACAGTAACATTGCTTATTCAGTCAGCATACACTTAACTGTCCAATGTTGTGTTCAAGAAAATAATGACAGGGCTGGGGATATAGCCTAGTGGCAAGAGTGCCTGCCTCGGATACACGAGGCCCTAGGTTCGATTCCCCAGCACCACATATACAGAAAATGGCCAGAAGCGGCGCTGTGGCTCAAGTGGCAGAGTGCTAGCCTTGAGCGGGAAGAAGCCAGGGACAGTGCTCAGGCCCTGAGTGCAAGGCCCAGGACTGGCCAAAAAAAAAAAAAAAGAAAGAAAATAATGACAGGTACTAATAGGTAACATTCACTAAGAATGAAATATGCCTCTAACTTTGTAGTAATGTTGATAACATCTATTATTGCAAGTTTTCCATACAAAACTTCTGTAACTACTATCTGTTATTATTTATGAGGAAATGGCAACTTATGACACTCTACCACTTAAGGTCTGGCTCCAGCTTTTTAAAATTTTTTTCACCTGAGTACTTTTCAGACAAAGTCTCACAATGTTGTCCCATGCCAGCCTTGGACTGTGATTTTCCTATTTACACCTTCAGGATAGTTGGGATTAAAGAGACGTGTACTATCATGCCTGGCCTCCAAAAGCTGTGCTCTTTATACTAAACTGGAATATGTTATTGATATAACAGAATTTAGTTACATTAAAGCAAAGTTCTTGAGCTAAGGTCAATATTTCAATTGTCTAAGAAGAGGAAGATTAGTATCTACAGTATTTAGGATGTAAAAAAGACCTCAGGTTTGCCCCCCCCCCGCCCCCCGCAGATCTTTAATATAGCACAAACCAATTATGTGACATGACTGCTGTGGAGAAAACTCCCTGCCAGAACTGAGAACTATTCTCTGTAAGCAGAAGGCAAGCTCAGACAAAGAAAGAGCCAAACAACTCCAGACTTGGTGGTAGCTGACGATTTAATTGGGGGAGGCCTCAAGACAGAGGTTGCTTTTGGTGGAAGCCAGACAAGTAGATCTCCCTTCTTGCAATACAAGCCTACCTGACTTTTGTACTAGAAAAGTCAGTGGTGGCATATTATAACATCCTTTACCCAGAACACATTTTTGTGAAAACTTCTTGAAACCATGTGATGAGGTTCAGATCTGTGTTCATAGATACATGATGTCAGTTTATGATAGGAAATAGTTTCACTGGACCAATATCCGGAAGACTATATGTTCAGCCCCACATTCTAAGGATGGTTTCTACAGTGAACTTTCATTGAGGGGCTATCATGATAGATGTACAAGAGTTATTGAAATAAATGATTGACAAGTGTGAACTTCAGTTCTGCTTAAAACACCTGAAAAGCCCTTATGAATATAGGCAGTAGGTACACAGAGCCCTTAGACATTGAGGCTATGTCTCATCCATCTTGATATCGTCCACAGGGCCTGGCTTCTGTGCCTGTGAGACATTAGTGCTCAATCAAATCTCTCAAGGAGAGAGATTTGGGCTCTGATGAAGTTTTCTTTTTCTTTTTTTTTTTTAAAGTATTAGCCTGTCCAACAGTGAATTTGGCTTCTTACAGTTTTGTGTGTAATTTGAAGTGTTGAAGTGGAGACCAGTGGTTACAAAGAAGAGATTCCTAAATTACAGAGGAAATTGCCCTAGATTAGTGGTTCTTAAACTGCAAGTCTAGAATTTGAGGCATCAGCCAGAAACCACACTGGCTAGAAATGCCAATTAGTGGACTAATGAAACAGGAACTGAGGGTGTGGCCCAGCAATTTTTGTTCTAAACAAGTGGTTAAAGTGATTTCTCATCCACACTAATATTTGATGAGTATTAATCCAGATAAATTTGTCATGTCCCTCACAACTGTAAATGTTACCCCATTATTTGTGATACACATTTTTATTAGTCAATGGAACATCAGTTGTGTTCCATGTGGAAGGAAAGTTAGTTATTGAGATAGAAAAGGGTTCTCATTATAAAGTAAGTTTCATCTCATACATGGTTTCAGTATATGAACCCTGAGATTGTTTTGTTGAACCTCTAGCTTAGCCTTGGGGATCCTCCACAATGTTGGAGGTCTCCTATGCACACCCAGCTGTGTTTGCTAATGAAATCAGGAACCATCCTCATCATATATCTAATATTTCCTCCCAAAGGATAGATAATAAAACATGCTATTATAATTTTGCTCTTTTTACTTTTTCTTTTCATCACCATCAAATTGAGTTGATACTTTCATCAGAGGGTTATTGAAATAAACGGGATTCCATCCATTCCTTACGATGAGTTCAACTGATGAAAAATTCCTGAGGTCACCTACCCAGCATTTTCTCCCATCATACTTGGAGCTCTGTAGGCTTTGAGGCTATGTCTCATCCATCTTTTTACTCTTCCACAGTGCCTGGCTCTGTGCCTATGAGACATCAATGCTCAATTATTACTTATCAGATGTAATATATTTGCTTTAGTTAACTCACTAGGTTAAAATACTAAATAAAAATACTACAATTCAATAAAATAGAGAATAAGAAATACTTCTAGAGACCAAGAGCTTCACATGAAAAAGCCCCATCTCCTAGACAAAGGCTTTACAAACTAGGATTTTCACATAACAAAACAAAAAATGTGAATAACATTTTAGAATAATGATTTGATCTCTCCCATATTTTGTAAAACTTCTGTTTGCTTTACGTGGTTATTATCATACCATGCATAAAATTCTAAATTCTCCTTCCAACCCTAATCATTGTGTATTCGGAAATAAAATTATACAAAACACAGGTGTGAAAAGACAGTACAAGTTTTTTTAAATTATCATTAAATAGTCATACAAATGATTTATATGTATAGTGCATCTTGAGCAATGTCACCCTTCCATCATTCTCTTACCCACATGTAAGGGCTATCTTATCTCCTTCCCTCAAGTTACCTAGTTCCATTTAGCGTATGTATATTGAGTATGATGACTGAAAATACAGATTTTTTAGATTGCTAGAGCTAATTTGATTCTTCTAATCAGCTTCCTAGGTAAAGAAGAAACTGAAATGTGACAGTCAATAATCTCTTCAAACTAGTTCCTGCCTGTGAAATACACAACAAAGTACAATTCTCTCTCAGCGTTGTGCTAAATGATTCCTTGTATTTCAGATAATGGCTCTATATTTCAGAAATGCTTTTAGTTACTTATTTACAGGAAAAGAATCTCAGTGGGGTTTCCTGTTTTTAGTTTTGTGATGGGGGTGCAGAGAAAATGACCCAATAAATGGCTTATCAGAGATCCTGATAATGGGAAAAGAGGCCTCCATTTCCCCTTATTCTAGAACCAGGCATATGCTAGTTCCTGAATCTCTTAGATTTTTCTATAAACTGTCTCCTGGGGGTCCTGGGATGATCATTTAGGGTTGGGTGAATAAGAAGACCTATCTTATATGCATCCTCTACCCATCTTTACCAGTTAGTTTATACCAACCTTCCTTACATTTTTTGAGTGTATTCCTGAGGTAGAGATGAGATTTTTTTTCCAGCTGGAGAAAGGGAAATGGTCCCTGTGCTGTTGGTTTTCTTTACAACTTGGTGGTAAATTCCCTGCAACGTCTGCCTAGAGGAGGTGTCAGGACACATGCACTTCCCATATGCTTCTTCCACTGCTTTCACCTTCTTGCATGGTTACTTGCTTTGCCCTGCTTGTTTCGACTCCTCTCCTCCTATAGCAGCACCAAGAGAAACATTTCTTATTACTTTCTCACTAGAAATACAACAACATAATATTATCCTATGTTTTCTATAAACATAAAAAAGATAAACCAAAATGAATAAGAAATATTTTTAGAGGCCAAGATCTTCACGTGAAAAAGTCCCCCAGAGAATGGCTTTACAAACCAGGATTTCTGGTTGTCACTATGCTTTTACAGACTTGTCTGAGACCTAAAAATGAACCATAAATGACGGAGCAATATTTACTCCTTCTCCAGAGACAACCTTAGATCCAGCCTAACATACTTTAAGGGAAAAAGCATAAAATAGGTCTATCTAAAATTTTCAAATGTGCATGCTAAAATTATATCAAAACTGCCTGAGTTCTCTGGTATTACATACTGAGCATTGTTATGGTAGGTATATGTACTCTAATTTATTTCATTTTTGAGTTGGCATCATTATTCCAGTTGTAAAAATGATACATTAAGGTTCCAAAATAAGTTTCCCTAGGTTCTACAAAGAGGATACTCTTTCCACAACGTCATGTACAACATTCATCCAATACGTGCACCAAAGTTGATTTTGAACTTTGAATTAACCATTTTTTTCATAAGTGGGTTACCGCAGGTTGTTTTAAAGGCAGATTTACAACTCCTAATACCAAAGCATGTAGGTTCATAGTAAAACATATTTCAAGGCAAGTTTGGAATATTTATAGATGGAAGAAAAGTATGGTTTTAGATATTTCACAATGTAAAATGAGGGGGAAGTCATCTAGAGAAATTCACATACTGGCTAAATGGACATTTGATAGTTACAAGAAATTATTTCTTGTCCCATATACATTATATGCTTTAAACTGTTCTTAGGGTGGTATAGTGAAGTATAATAAATGAAATGAAATCATACCAGAATTGTCTTAACCTAAGAGGAAAGTTTATGATTGAGGTTGAGAATAATACACAGGGAGACGGAACAGAATTGGTCATCCTGGTGGGAGCTGGATGATCCTACAATACCATTATTTTGTACATATTTTAAATTTTTCATTTAAAAAAGTTGCAAAAAATGGGATAGTAACTAGCACAGTTTACTTTTTAACCTTCTTGGTCCCAGAGCAAGGAAGTATCCTTTTTTCTAAATGCACATTTGCTTGCTTCTTATTTTGATTCCCAGTTTTTCAAGGCGTTTCTTTCAACCTCTAGAGCAACTGTCATTACATACTGTACAACACATGGCAGATCCTTCTCAGGTGACCTTATCGGATAGAAATTCTTCCTCAGTGTAGAGAAAAGTAGTTCTCCCTCCAGAGGTGTGTGTGTGTGTGTGTGTGTGTGTGTGTGTGTGTGTGTGTGTGTGTGTGTCTGTGTGTGTGTGTCTGTGTGTGTGTGTGTGTGTGTGTGTGTGTGATGCAATGTACCTAGTCCACCCAGTGCCTCTCTGAAACAGATCAGGCCAGAACCTCACAATTCCACTTTGTGTTGTAGTTTTATCATACATCTGAGAAAGTGTTTTCCCTGCCAGCAGAGAAGGATATTTGAAAATTACTGCCAGCTTCCAATGCCCTGGAGGCACACACTGACATCTTCCGCCTTCTCATAGGTAAAACCAGGCTCTCCTGTGGAGTGTCTCATTAACACTGGGGCTTGGTCAAACAGGGTGCCCCAAAGTGGTGTGTGTGTGTGTGTGTGTGTGTGTGTGTGTGTGTGTGTGTGTGTGTGTACTATCTGAACACAGTCTTTATTTGATCCATGAAATGTATTAAAGTCACATTTCATTAAACCCACAAGGTATACTAGCTATCTGTAGAAATGTTTACCCTATTTCCTTCCTTCCTTTCTCTCCCATGCTGCTGGCATAGATCTGGCAAACCCAAAAATAAAAGACAGCAATATGTCATTAATAACTCTTTCCCACTCAGTACCCTCTTAATTATTATTCATATAATCCACAGCATTCGTTAAAGGGGAAGAAAAGGGATAAAGATAGCTTCCACAAGAAAAGCAATAAAAAAGAGGAAGAGTAAAGTATATAAGATTTTGTTCTCTGCAGAACATGAATGAAGCAGGTGTATTATTACTGTCAGGTTAAAATGGGTTTGTTAAGTGGAGACCAACCCCTGAAAATTAAAGATGTGAATTTTCCCAAAAAGCACATGATAAAATTCAAAGTATAAAGGGGGAAAAAATCTAGAATTTTACAGCCTTCTTTCAAATCTTGAGACAGATGCTGCCAGGATTCAGGTTGAAAGGTAGTGGCCTTTAGTTATAATAATTCTCCAAAATATTTTTTCAAAATTCAAAGGAAAAGTATGTCACTAAAAATTTCCACCTGACACTCTGTCTAAGATATAGTTCATCATCAAATGCACAACATTGACTAATCACTTTTATATATCATCTCCCAAAATTTATCATTGGCTTTGTCAGTTTTATACAACTTGATAATTCAATTTCAAGCAGATTGATTTCTTCAGGGTATAGTAAAAGGGCACAAGTCATAGACTGGAAGTTAATGGTGATTAAGATTAGCAGATATTCATGAGATGAATTTTCTATAGTGTTCCTTTACAGAACACCTATTATCAAGAAATGCTTCAGAGTTTTAAGTGTAAAGCAAATGGAAGAAAAGGAAATAGGCACTCTGTAGATTCTGACTTACTGGTCCCATTCTTCTTGTATTGAACAGGAAAAAATGGTATTTCTGTACCAATGTCTTTAGACAAATCCCCATTTCACAGATGAGGAAACCATGTTTGCGTACTCACCCAGTCATACACCTACAAAGTCATACATGAATGAGCTTCAGATCCAGCTGTGTCTGGGCTTAATATCTGTTTCCTTTTTATTGAACTATATTAACTGTTATTGCAAAGAAAATGGTGCTAACCTTGCTTTGCAAATTTTAAAAGAATTATTATTCCAGGTACTTTAGAGTTACAGGCTTTTCAAATCACAATAATTCTAATTACAAACTTGTATGTTGTAAGGACAGAAGCCATGGGAAAAAAACATATGCATACATTATTATTGTCCATTAACTGTTTCTTTGGCCCTGAAGAAATCATCACTGCCAAATTCAAAGTGATGTGATTAGATCAAGTCTAAATTATTTTTTCTTCTGTGATTTCTTCCTCTAATTGAGGGATTATAAATCTCAATCTGTCAGAACTGAGATTATTCAGAAATGTGACTGCTCAATTGTATTAAAAACATTGTGTTAGATTTTTCCTCTCTTCTTCCTGTTCCTGTTTCTCTTCCTGATTCTGTCTGGCTCTCTCTCTCTCTCTCTCGCTCTCTCGCTCTCTCTCTCTCTCTCTCTCTCTCTCTCACACACACACACACACACACACACACACACACACACACTATATTGAAGGAAGGGAAATTCAGAGTAGATTTCTTATATAGACCACACAAGCAAGGGGAAATGCCAGGGAATGCAGATAGACACCTGTCTATCTGATCTGATCAGCAACTATCTTCCACCAGTCCTTGTGTACTCAGGGAGGGATGTTGATCTGGACCCAAGTTCAGAGTCTTGCTACTTTATTTTCTTTCAGCTGACTTCACAATATTTATTTGTTGTCCACTTATTTTTACATCCTTTTCCCTTATTTAAATTTATTTTCTAAACAGCAGCTAAAGTAAGCATATTAAATTATAAAGCAGAACACAGAGTTGCTGCTTTAGTATGAATTTATACTGGCCACCTTTACCCCCAGACCTCTGAGAAACTATACATAAGAATGTACAATGGAAAGAGAATAAATACTGGATATAGACACACATGATCTTCAAAAGAGTGAATAAAGTAAGACTTAAAGCAGTATTTGAACAACAACTGAGAAACCTAGGGAGGAAGTTTCACTAGACCATTGCTTGGAACTGTCTAGTTCAGAAATTCGTAAAAAAAAAAAATCCAGGTTCATTTTTGGCACCACAGGCTTTTCAAAAGTTGAGCCCTATTGTTCAGGACAAATTACTAGTAACTTGCCTTTGCTGCAATTGCATAGATTTTAGAGAGAAAAGAGATCACACCTAGCTTTTAATGAATTAACCTGTTTTGCTAGCATCAACAAAAGCCCAATAAGAAAGAAGGCAAATATGGTTTGTAAGGAAAAGAGCAATAATCACAGAGAACTTGATTTTCACTCTAAATACAGTGAATGAGGCAAAATAGTTTCAGAAAAGTCACCCAGGACCAAAACAAAACAGTTTACCTTATCTTATGCTGATTAGCAGATGGGCTTGGGCTTGGCATGTATGTTAAGTTTGTATTTGCAGAGAATAAGGCACCTGTACAAAGGAGAAGATATTTAGTTCATTATGCTCTTATAGGGCTGGTGTTTCAGTTAAATATAATGAACAGGCAGTGGATCAGAGAACAGAGGAATGCTTTAAAGGAAAAGACTTCCTTAGGAAGGTAAGAAGGGCACTGGCCTTTGTGTCTACTGAGGAAAAAAATTCATTGGGAATCTATTTAAATAATATATTTAGTATATCTAGTCCAATGATTTATGAATTGAGATTGGCTGACTTGAGTTAGGCTCCCTCGAAGTATGTTCCCTATAACTATGAAGATTCTCTACTGATATGCATAGTTCAAAAGACTTGTACATGGTCAATGGAATTATAAGAGATTCTA